>NW_016107367.1:3211604-3218656 GCF_001604975.1 Cebus imitator | reverse complement strand
GAGGCGGAGGTTGCGGTGAGCGAGATTGCGCCATTGCACTCCAGCCTGGGTAACAAGAGCGAAACTCCGTCTCAAAAAAAAAAAAAAAAAAAAGATATCTCATGTGATTTCATGTATACCATAAATATATATACCTGCTATGCACCCACAAAAATAGGGTGGCTCGGGCCTGTAATCCTAGCAATTTGGGAGGCCATTGCTTGAGCCCAAGAGTCCAAGGCCAGCCCGGCAGCCTGGGCAACATAGCAAGACCCAGTCTGTAAAACACAAAACAAGAACAAGAGAGTCAAGCTCATCCCCAGTCCAGCTGTTCACCTCTGACTTCTCTCCTTGGCATCATGCCCAGGGCACCTTCCTGAATCCCAGCAGTGAGTGAAACTCTATATCCACAACCCCAGGGTACCCCATTGCCACCACCCCTTCACCTTGGCAAATGAGTCATGAGGCATGAAGTTTAGATGTGTACAGCCTGGCACCGAGCCCCCGAGGTGGGACCATGCCTGCATCGACAGTGTGGAAGATGGCACAGACGCAGCCAAACGCCTCCAGGGCATGCTGGGAGGGGCAGAACAGGGAGGTGGCGCGTGCATAGCATTTGCTCTTACAGCAAAACCTGTAAAAATAAAATACATGTAGCTTTGTCACTAGAGATGTGTCTGCATAAATATACCCACGCCGAAGACTGTTCTGACCCACCTCCTTACGTAATCACCATGTGTCCTTGTGGCTGCGCGTGTCTGTGCGAAGGTGTGCCGGTGTGGTGTGCGTGTGTCTGTCTGCAGGGGTATCTGTGCGTGTCTGCATGTGAGCGAAGGTTCTGGAGAAGGCCTGGAAGGATCCTCTCGGACTGGAGGAGGCACTGCAGGATGAGGATTTTTCTTTTAATCTGCCCAGTTTGAGTTTTACAAATGTCATTTAAAGGCCTAAAAGGTATCTTTGGAGGTTTGGGGTTTTTTTTTGGCGGTGGGGTACAGGGTCTTGCTCTGTTGCCCAGGCTGGATTGCAGTGGTGTGGTCATAGCTCACTATAGCCTCCTAAGCCCTGGGTTCAAGTAATCCTCCTTCCTCAGCCTTCAGAGTAGCTAAGAATACAGTATAGGCACGTGCCACCACGCCCAGCTAATTAAACAAAACAAAAAGTATATATATATATATATATATATATATATATACACACACACACATACACACATCTTTTTTATTTTTTACAGATGGGGTCTCAGGATCATGCTGTGTTGCCCAGGCTGGTCTCAAACTCCTGGGCTCAAGGGATCCTCCCACCTCAGCCTCCCAAGTGCTGGGATCACAGGTGAGAGCCACCGGCGGTTATAAAAAGATACCTAATTAAATTCATTTGAATGAGTGGACTCCTTGCAGGGTCACCGTCCTTCGCCACCCACTCCCCGCCTGTTGCCCCTGCTGGCCAGGTCCCCAGGCCTCCCAATCCTGCACCGTCCATGTGGGGAGGGCCCTTTGCACTCGCTGTTCTTGCCCCGGGAGCATCGATTGCCCTGCCCCCCGGGCCCCAGAGCCTGGCCTGCCCAGGCTGCCCCCGCTGCCCAGCCCAGCCCAGCCCTGCCCCGCCCAAGACAGAACCTCACCTGCCCTGGCGCAGGGACCCGCGTGCAGCTGTGGAACCGAGGGCGGGCTGTGGGACCCCACCCTACCTCCCACAGACCAGGGCCTGAGATAAGGGGGTCCCAGAAGGCCAGGGGAGTCGCTGGCCAGCTCTCAGTGGGCATGAAGTTCTTACTTTAATCTCTTTTCTATCGACCCATCTGTCCCCACCTGGGAAGAGGGGAGCAACAGCCTTCTTCTCGGGCTAGCTCAGGGCTCGGTGCAAAGCCTGCACGATGCCACAGAGGGTGAATGGCCTGGTGCCAAGGCTGGGAGTGCCCAGACAGAAGGGCCACAGGGTATCCAGGAAGTGTGTGTTCAGGCCTTGAGGGCCTTGAAGGACAAAGAAAGTCCCTGACCAGAAAGAGGAGAGGAGAGGAGGTTCTCAGCAGCCGGCACAGCTGGGACACAGGCCTGGCAGTGGCCAACTGTGGCTGGGGAAGGGAGTCGGGCAGGGCTCAGGGGCTCAGTGCCCTGGGGAGCCGGGGAGTGCTGAGGCCTGGGAGGGCCTGCCAAGGTCAAGGGAGGAGCTCACGAAGTTGGGAGGTGGGGTGGGGAGGACGTAGGTGAGGTGTAACACAAGGGAGAGCCATTCGAGCAGAATCCTCCTTGGGTCCTTGGCCTGGTCCCAGCTCTGAAGGGGCTGGGGCAGGACAAAGAACAAGGGTGCATGGGGATGACGCCTTGAAAGACACAACTGAATACATCTATCGCTGGCTGAGCCAAGCCTCTCGAAGGTCACACCAGGGAAACTGAGGTTGGGCCCCTGGAGAGTAGAGTGTAGGAATGTTCTGCTCCAGGAGGTGAGAACAGAGCACATGACTAATGCCACCAGGACTACTCACAGCGCTGACAGACTTAGGGGCCTAGCTCAATTTGCCCAACCTGCCTTTCTGGTCCTAACCCATACCCTTCAAACCCCACTCCTGACTCACTGTGCCCCACTTCCCTGTCACAGGGAGAAACATACTGAGTGTGTAGGCCCAGTAGGCCCAGCCCTGCTGTGGGAAGATCAGTGCGGCGTCACACAGGGGGAGGGGGGCCTAGAGCCAGGGCGTCACACAGGGGGAGGGAGGCCTACAGCCAGGGCGTCACACGGGGGGAGGGGGGCCTAGAGCCAGGGCGTCACACGGGGGGAGGGGGCCTAGGGCCAGGGCCCTGCCCCCGCGCGGCTCTGGGACCCAGCTTCGATCNTATATATATATATATATATATATATATACACACACACACATACACACATCTTTTTTATTTTTTACAGATGGGGTCTCAGGATCATGCTGTGTTGCCCAGGCTGGTCTCAAACTCCTGGGCTCAAGGGATCCTCCCACCTCAGCCTCCCAAGTGCTGGGATCACAGGTGAGAGCCACCGGCGGTTATAAAAAGATACCTAATTAAATTCATTTGAATGAGTGGACTCCTTGCAGGGTCACCGTCCTTCGCCACCCACTCCCCGCCTGTTGCCCCTGCTGGCCAGGTCCCCAGGCCTCCCAATCCTGCACCGTCCATGTGGGGAGGGCCCTTTGCACTCGCTGTTCTTGCCCCGGGAGCATCGATTGCCCTGCCCCCCGGGCCCCAGAGCCTGGCCTGCCCAGGCTGCCCCCGCTGCCCAGCCCAGCCCAGCCCTGCCCCGCCCAAGACAGAACCTCACCTGCCCTGGCGCAGGGACCCGCGTGCAGCTGTGGAACCGAGGGCGGGCTGTGGGACCCCACCCTACCTCCCACAGACCAGGGCCTGAGATAAGGGGGTCCCAGAAGGCCAGGGGAGTCGCTGGCCAGCTCTCAGTGGGCATGAAGTTCTTACTTTAATCTCTTTTCTATCGACCCATCTGTCCCCACCTGGGAAGAGGGGAGCAACAGCCTTCTTCTCGGGCTAGCTCAGGGCTCGGTGCAAAGCCTGCACGATGCCACAGAGGGTGAATGGCCTGGTGCCAAGGCTGGGAGTGCCCAGACAGAAGGGCCACAGGGTATCCAGGAAGTGTGTGTTCAGGCCTTGAGGGCCTTGAAGGACAAAGAAAGTCCCTGACCAGAAAGAGGAGAGGAGAGGAGGTTCTCAGCAGCCGGCACAGCTGGGACACAGGCCTGGCAGTGGCCAACTGTGGCTGGGGAAGGGAGTCGGGCAGGGCTCAGGGGCTCAGTGCCCTGGGGAGCCGGGGAGTGCTGAGGCCTGGGAGGGCCTGCCAAGGTCAAGGGAGGAGCTCACGAAGTTGGGAGGTGGGGTGGGGAGGACGTAGGTGAGGTGTAACACAAGGGAGAGCCATTCGAGCAGAATCCTCCTTGGGTCCTTGGCCTGGTCCCAGCTCTGAAGGGGCTGGGGCAGGACAAAGAACAAGGGTGCATGGGGATGACGCCTTGAAAGACACAACTGAATACATCTATCGCTGGCTGAGCCAAGCCTCTCGAAGGTCACACCAGGGAAACTGAGGTTGGGCCCCTGGAGAGTAGAGTGTAGGAATGTTCTGCTCCAGGAGGTGAGAACAGAGCACATGACTAATGCCACCAGGACTACTCACAGCGCTGACAGACTTAGGGGCCTAGCTCAATTTGCCCAACCTGCCTTTCTGGTCCTAACCCATACCCTTCAAACCCCACTCCTGACTCACTGTGCCCCACTTCCCTGTCACAGGGAGAAACATACTGAGTGTGTAGGCCCAGTAGGCCCAGCCCTGCTGTGGGAAGATCAGTGCGGCGTCACACAGGGGGAGGGGGGCCTAGAGCCAGGGCGTCACACAGGGGGAGGGAGGCCTACAGCCAGGGCGTCACACGGGGGGAGGGGGGCCTAGAGCCAGGGCGTCACACGGGGGGAGGGGGCCTAGGGCCAGGGCCCTGCCCCCGCGCGGCTCTGGGACCCAGCTTCGATCCAGCCTCTCCTGAATCCCCTCCTCAACTTGGTTACTGGTCTTTGACCACATTTACACTGCAGGATTTAATTTATATAAAGTACAAAACAAAGGTAAAATTAATCCATGGTGGTAAAAGTCTAAATAGCAGCTGCCGTTGGAGGCTTCTGGGAGCTAGAAATTTGCTGTAATGCAGTCTGGATGGAGCCACAGCATGGTCATACAGAAAAATTCATCTGGTTGCTCCCTTAAGATTTTGCCCTTTTCTAGAAATACACCAATAAATGAATATACTAATAACACCACACCACCACTACTAATAGTTCCCCTGTGTTCGAGCCCCTTCGTGCAGGCAGGCCAGACACCTCTGCTGCTGCGTCCCCAGCACCGGGCCCAGGCGGCCAACCATCCTCATACTGGTGAACAACTAGTAATATCCCCATTTTATGATGATGGAAATTGCAGTTCAGGGGAACCAAGCTCTCGTCTGACTCCAAAGCTCTTCCCGGAACACTCTGTGGCTATTCTAGCTGTGTCCAGGGACACTCATGTCTCAGAGAGGAGGCCGAGACAAGTCAGGATGGAGGGAAGCTGAGGCTTCTAGGGGTGGCACCATGGCCAGTTACCATGGTCAGGCTGTGATGGGGCCTTGGGAGGAGGGACGGGTGCTCTCCAGAAGGAAGTGATGTCAGGCTGAGTCTTAGAGAATGGGTGAGGTCTAGAGCTGCAAAAGAGGGACAGTAAGCCAGGTGTGTCGGCTCAGTCCTGTAATCCTAGCACTTTGGGAGGCCAAGGCGGGCGGATCACCTGAGGTCAGGATTAGCTGGGCATGGTGGAACATGCCTGTGATCCCAGCTACTTGGGAGGCTGAGGCAGGTGAATTGCTTGAACTCAAAAGGCAGAGGTTGCAGTGAGTTGAGATCACACCACTGCACTCCAGCCTGGACAAAAGAGCAAGACTCCAATCTCAAAAAAAAACAAACCAAACCAAAACAAAACAAAACAAAACTGGACAGTGGATGGCATCCCAGATTGAAGAAACAGCAGAAACAAAGGCTGGGAGGAAGGAATGTACAAGGTGTGGTCTGGATGGCAGGGCTGGAGCAGAGGATGCTGGAGGAGGGTCAGCAGGGCAGGTGTGACCGTCACAGCCACCGGCTGGCACCAGCCAATGCAAGATTCTTCCGAGAACGCTGGGGTCCTGAAACTAAGGCAGCTGAGAAACTTCCAAAACGCTTTAATAAGTTGATATCAAACATGATTTGCTTTAGAGCTAGCGTTAGCCATGCCAAGATCACAAAAGAGGCTGAAGAAAGGAGATGGCAGGGCAGAGCTGACGTCATCCACCTCAGTATGGAGCCTTGTGCTATCTGGAATCTGGGATGACACAGCCTGAGCCTCCCCACCCAGCTGGCTCTCACTGAGATACCCACACTGATTATTGCCAAGGACACCAGACACTTCCTTCAAGCAACCCCAGGGAAGGAGGGCAGTACTCTGTCGGGTGGCCAGGGCAGCCCAGGAGGAGACACAGGCCCCAGAAGGAAGAAAATTAAGATGTTCTCCAATCCATCCTAGGTATTGTAACTGAACCTGGATTTGGCTGCTCACCCCTCAAAAGCCGGACACAGGAGATGAGGGTTGGTGGAAGGAAAAGCAGGCTTATTCAGAAAGCTGGCAAAACTCAGATCGGGAACTTGTGTTCTAAAGTACCATCTTAAGACCAGGCACAGTGGCTCATGCTTATAGTCCCAGCACTTTGGGAGGCTGAAGTGGGTGAATCACTTGAAGTCAGGAATTCAAAACCAGGCTGGCTAACATGGTAAAACCCCATCTCTACTAAAAATATAAAAATTAGCCAGGCATGGCTGGACTTTGGGAGGCCAAGGCGGGTGGATCATCTGAGGTCAGGAGTTCGAGACCAGCCTGACCAACATGGTGAAACCCCGTCTCTACTAAAAATACAAAAATCAGTCTGGCGTGGCGGTGGGCACCTGTAATCCTAGCTACTCTGAAGGCTAAAGCAGGAGATTAAAAAAATGAGATAAAATCATAACTACTTGGGAGGCTGTGGCTGAGATTTTTAAAATCATGATTATTTCTAACTGAGATAAAAAGCACTAACAGCAATCATGTAGTTCATAAAACTAACTCTGGGATTAGAGGGGAGTAGGTAAGCCAGTAACTATGTTTTGTTAAGGATTTACAGGAGCATCGCGACCTCCTAAGGACAAAGAGGTTCCCAACCTCCTCAGACCCTCACTGGCTCCCAGATATCTGTGGTCCTCGGTCACCTCCTGATGGCTTCCCCATATCCCCTTCCCACAAAAAACCTCTCACTAGACTGAAAACCTGAAGGTGGAACTTAATTTTTTATTTATTTATTTTTTTGAGACAGAGTCTTGCTCTGTCATTCAGGCTGGAGTGCAGTGGTGCCATCTCGGCTCACTGCAACCTCCACCTCCCGGATTCAAGCAATTCTCCTGCCTCAGCCTCCTGAGTAGCTAGAATTACAGGTGTGTACCACCTGTATGGCCAATTTTTTTTTTCCATTTGTGTATCTGACTGTCCACACCACAATTTTTTTTTTTTTTTTT
>NW_016107367.1:3198189-3210359 GCF_001604975.1 Cebus imitator | reverse complement strand
GACGGGGTTTCACCATGTTGACCAGGATGGTCTCGATCTCTTGACCTCGTGATCCACCCGCCTCGGCCTCCCAAAGTGCTGGGATTACAGGCGTGAGCCACTGCGCCCGGCCCTAATTTTTTATTTTTTGAGATGGAGTTTTGCTCTTTTGCCCAGGCTGGAGTGAAGCAGTTTGATCTCAGCTCACTGAAAACTCTCCCGCCCCCTCCCCCAGGTTCAAGCAATTCTCCTGTCTCAGGTTTCCGAGTAGCTGGGATTATAGGCACCTGCCATCACGCCGGGCTAATTTTTGTATTTTTAGTAGAGAAAGGGTTTCACCATATTGGGTAGGCTGGTCTTGAACTCCTGACCTCAGGTGATCCACCCGCCTTGGCCTCCCAAAGTGCTGGGATTACAAGCGTGAGTCACTGTGCCCAGCCTCACACCCAGCTAATTTTTTAAATCACTTGTAGAGATGGAGTCTCACTATGTTGCCCAGGCTGGTCTCAAACTCCTGGGTTTAAGCAGTCCTCCTGCCTCAGCCTCCCAAAGTGCTGGGATTACAGGTGTGAGCCACCGGACCCAGCCACTAAGTATCCTTAGTATAAAATTCAGGAGCAGAGGAATAATCTAAAGACAGAATTTAGTTATTAAAAGGAAAGCAGAGGCAGGGCGCAGCAGCTCACACCTGTAATCCCAACACTTCGGGAGTGGGGAGGAGGTGGATTGAGTCCAGGAGTTGGAGAACAACCTGGGCAACATGGCAAAACCCCGTCTCTACTAAAAATACAAAAATTAGCCAGGTGCGGTAGTGTGCACCTGTAGTCTCAGCTACTCTGCAGGCTGAGGCGGGAGGATCACTTGAGCCCAGGAGGTTGAGGCTGTAGTGAGCTGAGATTACACCAGTGCACCCCAGCCTGGACAACACAGTGAGACCCTGTCTCAAAAAAAAAAAAAAAAAAAGGCAAGCAGTGCAGAGGGGATTTGGAAAGGATTTGGAGTACTCTCAGCCCGGCCATATAGAGCGTGAAAAAGTGTGTTCAGGAGAGGAAACCATGGGTGTAACGCAGAGACTATTTGCTAAAGATATTAGTGCCTAGAAGGAAGCCAGGTGCCAAGCCTCAAGACAACAAAGGAAAGACGCTGGCAAAGGCATGCAGAGCGCACTGCAGAGTGGAGGCTGCCCATCGTCACGGGCCCAGAGACCTGGGAGGGAGAGTGGTGCCAGGGGGCAGGGCTGGGGTCGAGACTGGCCCTCCATGGGCTTGCTGCCCAGGGCTGCCTTGGGACTCTGCTCCCCACCCACCTGGACAGCACTCCTTGCCTGGTTCACCTGTGGCTCAGGAGAGCCCCAGGTGCGGTTCCTGTTGCAGTATCAGAAGGAACAGGTTGTAAACCTTGGTGGAGGTTCACACATGCTCATTCTGCAGACTTTTTTTTGTTTTTTGGAGATGGAGTTTAGCTCTTGTTGCCCAGGTTGGAATGCAATGGCACGATCTCGGCTCACTGCAACCTCTGCCTCCCAAGTTCAAGCAAGTGTCCTGCTTCAGCCTCCCAAGTAGGTGGGACTTCAGGTGTCCCCCACCACACTCGGCTAATTTTGTATTTTTAGTAGAGACAGGGTTTCACCATGTTGGGTAGGCTGGTCTTGAACTCCTGACCTCAGGTAATCCACTCGCCTCAGCCTCCCAAAGTGCTGGGATTACAGGCATGAGCCACCGTGACTGGTCTTATTCTGCAGACTTGCAAAAAACAAGAGCTGTGAAGCTTGGCAGCCTCCCCCCATTTTGCAAAAAAACTCCTGGGGACCCAGGCAGAGACTTGTCACAAAGGCAGAGAGACTCATCACAAGGGCAGAGCCACTACAGACAGCCCCCGTAGAGCAATGCCCAGAGGAAATGTGGGGTCTGAGCTGCAGCACAGAGTCCACACCAGGCTAATGGCTAGTGCGGCCATGGGAGTGGGGCCTCGGCAGGTCCTAGAACTGCAGAGCCCCCGGCAGCATGCCACATCCACCTGGGAAAGTCCCAGGCTCTGTACTCCAACCCAGAGAGCCATACATGCCCCCAGCAAAGCCATAGGAGCCAGGATGCCTGGGATGCAACCTGCCCTAGTGTATCCAGGGTGCAGGACACAGTCAAAAGAGATCATTCTCCAGCTTCAACCCTTAACGCCTGCCCTGCTGGGTTGCAGACCTGCTTGGGGCCTGTTACTCTTTCATGTTGCCTCTTCCTGCCCTTCGAATGGGCGTGTCTGCCTTATGCCTGTGCCACTGCTGTATCTGGAAAGTAGATAACTTGTTTTGATTTCACAGGATCACAGATGAGACTCTGGACTTTGGACTTCTGAGTTGGTGCTGCAATGAGTTATAGCACTGGGGCCACGAGGATGGAAGGACTCTATTTGTATGTGAGAAGGGCATGAGTTTTGGGGAACTTAGGGGCACAGTGCTACAGTTTTCATATTTGTCCCCTCCAAAATGCATGTTCAGTCTGGGTGTGGTGGCCCACGCCTGTAATCCGAGCACTTTTGGAGGCTGAGACAGGCAGATCATGTGAGGTCAGGAATTCAAAACCAACCTGACCAACATGGTGAAACTGTCTCTACTAAACAAACAAAAATTAGCCGGACATGGTGGTGGGCACCTATAATCCAGCTACTCAGGAGCCTGAGGCAGAAAATCACTTGAGCCTGGGAGGTGGAGGTTGCAATGAACCGAGGTCGCACCATTGAACTCCAGCCTGGGCGACGGCAAGAAATGGTCTCCAAAAAAAAGAGAGAAAACATTGCTCCAAGAATGTCATTCTCTGCAAACCTGGCTCCTGAAATTGCTCGTTGTAACCTGAAACCAGTTTACCTACTGGCTATTGAAACACCGTGGTGCAGCTCTAGGACTAGTTTTACCCACAGCATCATCATTGCTCACCAGAGCTTGTCAGCTCCCCAAAGCCTTACTAATAGCCATGAACTTCCTTTTTAAAACAACTCATAACATTTCTTTTCTTTCTTTTTTTATTTTGAGACTCTGTTGCCCAGGCTGGAGTGCAGTGGTACAATTTCAGCTCACTGCAATCTCCGCCTCCCAGGTTCAAGCGATTCTCCTCCTTCAGCCTCCTGAATAGCTGGGATTATAAGCGTACCACCATGCCTGGCTAATTTTTTTTTTGAGACAGAGACTCACTCTGTTGCCCAGGCTGGAGTGCAGTGGTGTGATCTAATTCTCCTGCCTCAGCCTCCTGAATAGCTGGGATTACAGGCACGCGCCACCATGCCCAGCTAATTTTTTGTAGTTTTAGTAGAGATGGGGTTTCACCCTGTTGACCAGGATGGTCTCGATCTCTTGACCTCGTGATCCACCTGCCTCGGCCTCCCAAAGTGCTGGGATTACAGGCGTGAGCCACCGCGCCCGGCCACACATTTCTTTTTTATAAAACCGCCAACCTTCTCTTTGATCTTCAGACATAACTGAAAACTACCTGGTCTGTTTGAATGCCCCAAATTGCCATTCTTCCTTCTCAAATGAAATGTTTTACATTTAGAGATTTGTCTCTGTACTTCACTTCACACTTAGAAATTTCCTAGCCAGGCGAGGTAGCTCAAGCCTGTAACCCCAGCACTTTGGGAGGCCAAGGCAGGAAGATCACTTGAACCCGAAAGTTCCATCCCAGCCTGGGCAACATGGCAAGACCTCATCTCTACTAAAAAATACAAAAGCTTAGCCAGCCATGGTGGTTTGTACCTGTAGTCCCAGCTACTTGGGAGGCTGAGGTGGGAGGATCACTTGAGCCCAAGAGGTGGAGGTTGCAGTGAGCCGAGATCGTGCCACTGCACTCCAGCCTGGGAGACAGAGCTATAATAGATTCTGTCTCCAAAAAAAAAAAAAAGGCCAGGCACAGTGGCTCACGCCTGTAATCCCAGCACTTTGGGTGACCGAGGCAGGTGGATCACAAGGTCAGGAGTTTGAGGCTAGCCTGACCAACATGGTGAAACCCTGTCTCTAGTAAAAATACAAAAAAATTAGCTGGGCTTGGTGGTGCATGCCTGTAATCTCAGCTACTCAGGAAGCTGTGGGAGAAGAATCTCTTAAACCTGGGAAGTAGAGGGTGCAGTGAACTGCGATGGTGCCATTGCACTCCAGCCTGGGCAACAGAGCAAGATTCTGTGAAAGAGGGGTGGGGGGAAGAGAAAGAAAGAAACAAAGAAGTTTCTTCTGCCCTTTTTTTTTTTTTTTTTTTTTGAGACGAAGTTATGCTGTTGTTGCCCAGGCTGCAGTGCAGCAGCATGATCTTGGCTCACTGCAACCTCCACCTTCCAGTTTTCAAGTGATTCTCCTGCCTCAGCCTCTCGAGTAGCTGGGATTACAGGTGCCCGGCCACCATGCCCAGCTAATTTTTGTATTTTTATTTTTATTAGAGTCGGGCTTTCACCATGTTGACCAGGCTGGTCTTGAACTCCTGACCTCGTGATCCGCCCACCTCAGCCTCTCACAGTGCTAAGATTATAGGCATGAGCCACCACGCCTGGCCTGCCAGATACCTTAATTTATTCCTCTCAAGGTTGGCCTTCCACAAAGTTCTCGGGCATGTATGCAGTACTACTCACAAGATAACCCATTAGTTTACTAACCTATTAATTTATTAACCCATGAATGGATTTATCTATCGTTGACGGCAGAGTCCTCATGCTGCAGTCACCTCTTAAAGGCCCTACCTCTTAATATTGCCACACTGAAGATTAGATTTCAACACGAGTTTTGCAGGAGACAAATATTCAAACTATAGCATATGGTATAAAAGTAATGTATTGTTATATTTTAACTTAAAATTATATTTTGGTAAGGATGGTGGAGGGGAGGGAGGAAAGGAAGGCAGAAGAAATAACATAATAGTGTAATGATTACTCATAGTTGGGAGTCTAAAGATACTCTTTAGAGAAATAAAGAATTAACTGTATTATATAAAGGTAACCACAAATACAAAAATTCAAGTTTCCAAACTATCAGAAGAAACACATGTAGCCAAATTAAGCAAATATTTTATAGCTTTCAAAAACAGAAAGCATAATAGAAGATGACCTCATTGTGACTAAGATAAACTTTGTCACGTTGCTATATGTAAATGGATTACACTCTTTTTNTGAGATGGAGTCTCACTCTGTTGCCCAGGCTGGAGTGCAGTGGCATGATCTTGGCTCACCACAACCTCCACCTCCCAGGTTCAAGTGATTCTCCTGCCTCAGCCTCCCAAGTGGCTGGGACTACAGGCTTACCCCACCATGCCCAGCTAATTTTCGTATTTTTAGTAGAGATGGGGTTTCACTGTGTTTTCCAGGCTGGTCTCAAACTCCTGATCTCATGATCCGCCTGCCTCAGCCTCTCAAAGTGCTGGGATTACAGGTGTGAGCCTCCGCACCGGCTGGATTAAACTCATCTTCAGGGGGAAATGCCTGCTCACATTCAACTCAAAGCAGGAAGCAAAAGACACTCCCCAAACAAGTCAACTCAGAAAGAATAAAAATTAGAAAATGCTACATGGAGCAATAGTCAAATGTGCACAAACAGAAGGCAGAGGACAAATTCAGGACAAAACATGAGACCAAGAAGAGCCCTTTATAATAATAATGAATGTAAGTCACAATGACTTGCATTCATCATCTACTATATACAATCATCTACTGTATTCCAAACAACATGCACTAATATGTGCCAAACAACACAGTATCTGCATTTATACACCCAAAGAAATACAAGGAGAAAGAATAAAAACACCAGTGGTAAGAAATTTTAATTCACCTCTCACAGATTATAAGCACAAAAAGTTAAGCAAGTTTAGAGAAGACTTAATAACTGTTGAGATAGATTTAATTAATTTATATCAAACTCTCTACTCTAAAAACAGACTACACCTTTGCAAATGGACAGTTGAATAATCACAAAGATCAACTATATATTAACCTATTTTTAAAAAATCAATATATTTTGGCCAGACACGGTGGCTCACGCCTGTAATCCCAGCACTTTGGGAGGCCAAGGCAGGCGGAACATGAGGTCAAGAGATAGAGACCATCCTGGCCAACATGGTGAAACCCGATCTTTACTAAAATACAAAAATTGGTTGGGTGTGGTGGCGCGTGCCTGTAATCTCAGCTACTTGGGAGACTGAGGCAGGAGAATTGCTTGAACCTGGGAGGCAGAAGTTGCAGTGAGCTGAGATTGTGCCACTGCTCTCCAGCCTGGTGCCTGGTGACAGAGTGAGACTGTCTCAAAAAAAAAAAAAAAATCAATATATTTTAAACATACTGCCTGCATTCCCTAATCACAATACAAATCAAACTGGAAATTAATGATGAAACTAGAAAACAAAAAGACCTAACTACCTGTATGTTGAAGAACTCTTAAGTTGCTCTTGGATCAAAAGGGCAATCGAGTTGCAATTTCAGAACATCTAGAAAACAACATTTGAAACACTGCGTATCAGAACCCAAGGTAAACAGCTAGAGCAGTACTCAGAGGGAAACTCATAGCTTTAAATACTATGTTAATAAGAATGGAAATTAATGAAAAAACATCTAAGTCAACAAGTTAGGGCTAAAAAAACAACAAAAACCAATGGAGACAGAAGGAAATAAATAACGAAAAGTGTAAGATAATGACTTAGAAGAGAGGTAATCAATAGAACGTTTGCCCAGGCTGGAGAGCAATGGTGCGATCTCTGCTCACTGCAACCTCCACCTCCTGGCAGTGATTCTCTTGTCTCAGCCTCCCAGCTAGCTGGGACTACAGGCGCCTGCCACCATGCCTGGCCAATTTTTGTATTTTTAGTAAAGATGGGTTTTCACTATGTTGGTCAGGCTGGTTTTGAACTCCTGACCTCAAATGATCTGCCTGCCTCAGCCTCCCAGGTGCTGGGATCACAGGCATGAGCCACTGAGCCTGGCTATTTTTTAAGACAGAGTCTCGCTCTTTCACCAGGCTGGAGTGCAGTAGTGCAACCTTGGCTCACTGCAACCTCCGCCTCCTGAGTTCAAGCAATTCCCCTGCCTCAGCCTTCCAGCTAGCTGGGATTATAGGTGTCTGCCACCATACCTGGCTAATCTTTGTATTTTTAGTAGAGATGGGGTTTCACCATGTTGGCCAGGCTGGTCTCGAACTCCTGACCAGCCTGGTGATCCACTCACCTCAGCCTCCCAAAGTGCTGGGATTACAGGCATGAGCCACCTCACCTGGCCAACAGTAGAACTATTCATCTAAAATATGTGTCTGTGTGTGTGTACACATCGAGTTGATCTAGCTGGTCAAGAAAAAAAAGGAATAAAACATAAAGTACGACACTCAATAAAATGATAACAGGCCAGGCAGGGTGGCTCACGCCTGTAATCCCAGCACTTTGGGAGGCTGGGGTGGTGGATCACCTGAGGTCAGGAGTTCGAGACCAGCCTGGCCAACATGGTGAAACCCCGTCCGTACTAAAAATACGAAAACATTAGCCAGGCGTAGTGACAGGTGCCTGTAATCCCAGCTATTGAGAAGGCTGAGGCAGAATTGCTTGATCTGGGAGGTGGAGCTTGCAGTGAGCCCAGATTGCGCCACTGCACTCCAGCCTTGGCAGCAAAGTGAGACACTGCCTCAAAATAAATAAATAAATAAAATTATAACAGGGGATAGATTTTTCTTCCCTTTTAGAGCTGACCTGCTCTGGGAGAGGCTATAACCAAAATAAATCAGTAAGGCTTAATTCCATGTCCAGTGTTTTTGGCAAAGCCCTTGCTCCCACAGGGAAAAATAGCCTTCTCAGCAGGCTCTGCTGAATTCTGGAAGAGCCTGTTTCCAGAAGCTTTGATTTGTGCATGTCTTTGGCAAATGATCACACCCCACCCACTTCTGAAAGGGTCCAGGATGTAAGTCCAGATGGGGATGGGCTCAGGGCGGGGTAGGGGAAGTCAGGGGATGCTTCACAGCTCCCCAGCACCCTGGCGCCTCACAGGGACCTCAGGCCTTGGCAGGCGCCTCTCCAGTTGCATCTTCCTCCTAGTCGGTTGTGGGTGGTGATGGCCCGTGCCAAGTTCATGGCCTCAGCCTGACGAAAGGCGGTCTTTTCCAGCCTCAGGACCCCCAGTGAACCTGGAGCCCTGGCTGGGGATGGGGGTCTGTCCAGGCTCTGTGTTCTGGGACAGGCGTCCCCAGATGACCATGTGTCAAGGCCCAGGAGCCTGTTTGTGGACCCACAGGGGTCAGGGGTGGGGCTCGAGTCTTGTCCCGGGGCTCTGGCACAAGCTTCCTGGAGGAGGCAGCGTGAGCTCTGGGACGTAGAGGTCAAGACCTCAAAAAATGGGGGGACATGGGCAGAGGGGATGTTTTGTAACTCTTATGTCCCTGCAGAGGCCAAGAACCTCAGAGGCCAGGAACTGAGGCTTGGCAGGGCGGGGTGGGCCAGCAACATGTGCCAGGCCACACAAGGAAGGCCCACTGCCCCGGGGATGTCAGATGCAGGGGAGCCCCGGCGACCACACACACCATAGGAAGGTCACTTAACGTGGCCGCCCAGCCGTCCCGGAAATCGCTGCTGCCCGGCAGCCGTGGGGCCTGCTCCACCGAGTCCCGGTGACTCAAGTTGCCCTTTGTCGCCCCCTGCCGGCCAGTCTCCCGGCGGCTCCCGCGCGGGACAATCAGGCGGGCCGGGCTCCCGAACAGTGGGCGTGGCTCCCAGAGGCGCGGGATTGGCCGCACTTGGTCATGTGTCCTCTGCTCGGGCCAATCAGCAAGGGAGGCAAAGTCTTACCCCTAGCGCTTCAGCGGGCTGTGGGCGGGGCGTCGGGCAGGACCCCTCGGCCAGGGGCGGGGCCGGAGGCCCTTCCGGGCTTTCGGACTTGGGCCCATGCGCCCTGGAGCCGCAGCTCTCGCCTCCGTCCTCCACCTAGCCGCGCTGCTTCACACCCCGGAGTGGCTTTTTGGGGATAAAGAGGCAAATCCTTGCCAGACCTCCCGCCAGACCCCCTGGCCTGCCACGTGCTCCCTGCCGGCTTAGACTCACTCAGGCTGTGCCCTCTGCTCAGAACGCCCTTTCCCCGCTTCCCCTCCCCCTCGCTTGCTCCGACAGTTCTTTGCAGTCCCGGCTGATGTTGGGTTCAGGGCCCTCTGGGGCTTCTTCATACCCTGTGCATCTTCCTCCTACTGGCACCGACCACCCCACCCTGGGCTGCCATCTGCTTGTCTGCAGCCACTGACTTTTTATCTCTGTCTCCCCAGTAAGCAGAGAGTGGCTCACCGAAGGCACTTAATACCTGTGTATTAATATAAACCAAGGAGCAGGACGACAGCGAAGAAAGTAACATCTCTGCGCATCATCTGAGTACCAGGTCCCCTGCCAGGCACTTCAGAGGCTGCTTGACATTCAGTCCCATGGCAGCCCTGGAAGGGAAGCACAGGGCTCCCTTGTTCCTGGGGAGTCAGTGGAGGCCCCTAGAGGCCGAATGACTGCCTGGGTTCCCCAGCTGGACCGCTTGAGACAGCCCTGGGGAGCTGAGGGCACCCTCATACCAGACAGCCTGGGTTCTGTAGCTCTGCTGGTGAAAACTGATGAGCAGGCCTCTGGAAGGGAGAGTCAGGGCCTGGGAGCAGGTTAGGAAGGAAAGCGGAAGGGAGAGAGGTGAGTATAGACAGGCATCTGTGAAGGCCACGAGCCCTCACTGCTACCCTGACATCAGGGCCAAAGGGACTGACAGCACCCTGCAAGGCCCTTCAAAGTCCTGCTTCCACGTCTGCCCACCTCTGGCTGCAGCTCCCTGGTTCTCCCACCCTGTGCCCTATTCCTCGGCCAAAGTGACCCATGTCAGCCCCCAGGCTGTGCACCTGGGCCTTTCACATGCTGCTCTCCCCAGGGTCCATCCACCCCCACCTCCACCACACTGCCAAGACCAGGCCTTACTTTCCAGACTCCATGTTTCTCAGCACTGGCCCCACCGCTGCACTGAGAACCATCCGCTACTGAGACCTGAACTGAGACCCAGGCCCTCTGCCTGACACATTTGTGGCTGACCTTCGAGAACAGCTCATTCATGGCCTCGCAAAACAATGCTGCCGACTTTAGAGAACACACTGCGGATTTGCTGGCACTGAGCTGGGGCTTTGGTGGACACTGAAACTCCACAAACCAGTCTGCAAGGTCAGACATGTGAAAAGGCCTTTCTCTTTCATAAATGTTCATCAAGTTAACATCTCCAGCAGGCTCTCACTTCAGCAACATCTCACAGCAGAAGGTGATCTGTCTTCAAGACTGGAGGGCGGCCCCACCGACCCCAACCCAGAGGCTGGGCAAGGCTGCAGGGCTGTTGCTGTCCCGTCTGAAATCAGACGCGCCTAGTTCCGAATCCTGTGCCGCCTGGGGCAAATCACTTCACCTCCTGAACCCTTCATTTTCTTCCTTTCCTGCTTTAGCTTTTCAATAAAATTAACAACAGGCGCCTATCTTTAACGGACATGTAGAACTACAAGGCTTACAATGGAAAACGGCAGTCCCGTGCCTCACTCTGCCCATGATGGGTCTTCCCAAAGAGGCAGCCATTTCGTATTCTTCTAGATGTTTCTTCTGATTCTCACCTCCATGCAGGGAAGTAACCAGTTTACATGATACTAACAGTTACAGACTTTTTCACATTGAAGTATTATTGAATGACTACCTATGACTGAGACGTGAGGACTTAAATAAACCTTCACATAGGCCGGGCACGGTGGCTCACACCTGTAATCCTAGCACTGTGGGGGGGGCTGAGGCAAGTGGATCACTTGAGGCCAGGAGTTCGAAACCATCCCGGCCAACATAGTGAAACCCCATCTCTGCTAAAAATACAAAAAAATTAGTTGGCCATGGTGCCGGGTTCCTGTAATCCCAGCTACGGGAGCCTGAGGTAAGAGAATCACTTGAACCTGGGAAACGGAGGTTGCAGTGAGCCAAGATCACGCCACTACACTCCAGCCTGGGCAATAGAGCAAAGACTCCCTCTCAAAAGAAAGAAAGAAAAAAACCTTCACATACCTACACGTTTCCGTGCCCCGTCCCCACCTCTGGGACTCTCATCTGTAACCTGTGTGCTCTCCTTGGGCCGGTGTGAGGATGAATTGACCTCCAGGTGAATACTTGGAGCTCGTGGCACAGTACTCAGCACTCAGCAGGCACTCAATCAATACAGCTGCTCAGTCATAAACATCAGCTGAATTGTGTAAGTAAATTTTAAACATTTTGGGCCAGGTGCAGTGGCTCGCGCTTATAATCCCAGCACTTTGGGAGGCCAAGGCGGGCAGATTACTTGAGGTCAGGAGTTCAAGACCAGCCTGGCCAACATGGTGAAACCCTCTCTCCCTCAAAAAATACAAAAATTAGCTGGGTGTGGTGGCACATGCTGGTAGAGCTACTGGGGAAGCTGAAATGGCAGAATCGCTTGAACCTGGGAGGTGGAGATTAAAGTGAGCCGAGATTGTGCCACCACACTCCAGCCTGGGCAGTAGAATGAGACCTTGTCTCAAAAAAATAAATAAAATCTTTGTTACGAGCAGTTTTAAACATAGACAAAAGTAGAGTCAAGAGTCTCATGAGGCTGGGCCTGGTGGCTTCCATCTATAATTCCAGCACTTTGGGAGGCTAAGGCAGGATGATGGCGTCAATCCACGAGTTCAAGACCAGCCTGAGCAACACAGCGAGACCCTGCTTCTACAAATTTTAAAATGAGCTGGGTGAGGTAGAATACGCCTGTGGTCCCAGTTACTTAGGAGGCTGAGGTGGGAGGATTGTTTAAGCCCAGGAATTCAAGGCTGCAGTGAGCTATGATTGCACCACTGCACTCCAACCTCGGCAAAAGAGGGAGACCCTGTCTCAAAAAAAAAAAAAAAAAAAGAAAAAAAAAAAAAAGTGTGATGATCCCTCAGCACCCACCACCAGGACAGCAGTCATGACGCACAGGCCGCTGGCAGCCGCTTCACCCATATCCTGGTTTTTCCTTCTGCTGTTTCTTTCTCTTTTAAAAAAATTTAAAAACATTTTTTTGGGGGGCCGGGCGCGGTGGCTCAAGCCTGTAATCCCAGCACTGTGGGAGGCCGAGGTGGGTGGATCACGAGGTCAAGAGATCGAGACCATCCTGGTCAACATGGTGAAACCCCGTCTCTACTAAAAAAAAATACAAAAAATTAGCTGGGCATGGTG
>NW_016107367.1:3196720-3197849 GCF_001604975.1 Cebus imitator | reverse complement strand
TTTTGAGATGGAGTCTCAGTCTGTCACCCAGGCTGGAAGTACAGTGGCGCAATCCCTGCTCACGGCAGCTTCTGCCTCTGAGGTTCAAGCGATTCTCTGCCTCAGCCTCCAGAGTAGCTGGTACTACAGGTGCGTGCCACGACACCCAGCTAATTTTTGTATTTTTTGTAGAGATGGGGTTTCACCATGTTGGCCAGGCTGGTCTCAAACTCTTGGCCTCAAGTGATACACCTGCCTTGGCCTCCCAAAGTGCTGGGATTACAGGCGCGAGCCACCACACCCAGCTAGTTTGTTTTTTTCTTTTTACTGGTTACAGCAGCAATAGGAGAATCAAGGTTTTTGTTTTTGCTTTTTTTAGTAAACTTTAAAAAACTGATTACAAAAAGCAAAGAAAAAAACTGATTAGAAATATAGCACTAGCACATATTTGTAGAAAATCTAGAAAATACACACACACCTATAATCTCACTGCCCAGCTCTACACAGGAAGGAGCATGTGGAAATTGACAGAGAAGTGTGGAGATTTTGCTACATACATTTTTAGAAAAACAAAACACATTTATTATGCTAAATTGAAGAAGCCAGTTACAAAAGGCCACTTATCCTAGAATTCCATTTATATAAATGTCCAGATGAGGCAAATCCATAGAAACAGAAAGCAGAAGGCTGGGTGTGGTGGCTCATGCCTATAATCCCAGCACCTTGGGAGGCCGAGGTGGGCAGATCACCAGAGGGCAGGAGTTCGAGACCAGCATGGCTAATATGGTGACACCCCATCTCTACTAAAAATACAAAAATAATCTCAGCTACTTGGAAGACTGAGGCAAGAGGATTGCTTGAACCCTGGAGGCAGAGGTTGCAGAGGGCCGAGATTGTGCCACCGCACTCCAGCCTGGGCAACAAGGGTGAAATTCTGCGAAAGAAAGAAAAGGGAAGGGGAAAGGGGAAGGGGGAAGGGAAAAGGGAAGGGAAGGCAAGAGGGCAGGACAGGGCAGGGCAGGGCTGAGAGATGAGTGTTTGCCAAGGTTTGGGTGGAAGGGGGAAAGGTAGTGTCAGCTAAAAGGTCCAAATTTCTCTTTGGAGTACAAAAACTGTCCAGATTAGAGAGTAGTGGTGGTGGTATTTTCTC
>NW_016107367.1:3193701-3195370 GCF_001604975.1 Cebus imitator | reverse complement strand
AAAAGCCTGACACAGTTGCTCATGTCTGTAATCCCAGCACTTTGAGAGGCTGAGGAAAGAGAATTGCTTGAACCAAGGAGTCGCAGACCAGCCTGGGCAAGAAAGTGAGACCCTGTCTCTACAAAAAATAAAAAATTAGCTGAGTATGGTGGCAAACCTTCAGTCCCAGCTACTAAGGAGGCTGAGGTGGGAGGATCACTTGAGTCAGGAAGGTCGAGGCTGCAGTAAGCCATGATCATGCCACTGTGCTCCAGCCTGGGCCACAGAGTGACTGAGACCCTATCTCAAAAAAAAAAAGAGAGAACAGAACCAAGGAACTGTCCTCTTGTTTCCTCTCCTCCTCACTGTACTTCAGAATCATCGTGAACACTGGAGTCTTCACCGTTGTCACGCTCTGTCCATCGGGGGCCCTTGACTGTAGGGAGTCACAGGCCCAGGTGTATAAGGAGCTGCTTCAGAGATCCCAAGCCCTGATGAGACTTGTCTGCACATGTGCTGGGACTCAGAGCTGGAACCACACTGAAGCCACAGTGATAAAGCGATGCAGAATTTCAGAGAAATTCTTGTAGGAGATTGCTTTTCACCTGGGCGTGGAGGGCTGGATTTTGTGGCGTGGTGGGGAGTTTTCTTTGTTCATGCTGCTGGCTTCCCTCTGCTGCCCAGGTTGGGTCTAGGGCTGTGGTCCTTGGAGGAGAGTGGGCATCTCTGGAAGGGCTTGACAAAGGGATGGCTGGGCCTCCTCCCACAGTATCTGACTCAGTAGCTCTGGGGTGGGACCTGAGGACTTGCATTCCCAGCAGGTCCCCCGGTGATGCTGCGGGCCCCAGGGTATCATGGGTATCATGGAGGACACTGATGCTGGGAGGTGTTCCTCAGCTGCACCTGTATCACTGAAGTGTGCTTCATCGGCCCTGTGTGGACTTCCTTCTCAGGCAAACAGCCTTACACACATTTTTTTTTTTTTTTTTTTGAGACAAAGTCTCACTCTTGTTGCCCAGGCTGGAGTACAGTGGTGTGATCTCGGCTCACTGCAACCTCTGCCTCCTGGGTTCAAGAAATTCTCCTGCCTCAGCTCCTGAATAGCTCAGATTACAGTTGCTCACCACCAAGCCCAGCTCACTTTTTTGTATTTTTAGTAGAGATGGGATTTCACCATGTTGGCCAGGCTGGTCCCAAACTCCTGACCTCAGGTGATCCACCCACCTTGGCCTTCCAAAGTGCTGGTATTATAGGCATGACCCACTATACCCGGCCTCAATCTTTTCTTTTCTGTGCATATTTGTTACCTTACATTAGAATCACATTGTAGGCTGAGCACCGTGGCACACGATTGTAATCCCAGCACTTTGAGAGGCCGAGGTGGGTGGATCACTTGAGATCAGGAGTTGGAGACCAGCCTGGCCAACATAGTGAAACCCTGTCTCTACTAAAAATACAAAAAGGCTAGGTGCGGTGGTTCATGCCTATAATCCCAGCACTTTGGGAGGTTGAGGTGGGCAGATCACAGGGTCAGGAGTTTGAGACCAGCCTGGCCAATATGGTGAAACCCCACCTCTATTAAATATACAAAAAAATTAGCCGGGCGTGGTGGTGCTTGCCTGTAATTCCAGCTACTCGGGATACAGGTAGGAGAATTCCTTGAACCCAGGAGGCAGAGGTTGCAGTGAGC
>NW_016107367.1:3170472-3193646 GCF_001604975.1 Cebus imitator | reverse complement strand
AAAAAAAAAAAAAAATTAGCTGGGCATGGTGGCATATGCTGTAGTCCCAGCTATTCAGGAGGCTGAGGCAGGAGAATCGCTTGTACCTGGGAGGTGGAGGTTGCAGTGAGCCAGGATCACACCACTGCACTCCAGCCTGGGTGACAGAGCAAGACTCCTAAAAAAATAATAATAATCACATTGTATATACTGTTTTGTAATCAGCCTTCTCTCTAGGAGCTCAGAACATGATTATCTTTCTATTTATCCATTTCCTGCTGATGTTGCCCCTTGGCTTCGGGTACCCAGTTCCAGGGCTACATCTCCATTTACTTAACCACAACTGCACTGCCCCCATTCTACACCCCCCTTCTGTGGACACTGAGTTCTGTGCTTTGTTTTTTTTTTTTTTTTTTTCCAATTTGGGTGATTGGAAACAACCCTGGGGGAGTATCTGAGTCTCTGGTTTATCACCCTGAAAGTCCTAGAACGGAATTGCTGGGCCGAAAGGCGCGTGTGTTTTTAAGGTTTTGGAACTCAAGAGTTCTTAAAATAAGCTTCACTTTATTCCGGGTTTTCTCTGCAGTTTGGATGTCCTATCTACCAACTCCCAGCTGAGCTGCCCTATTTAGAATCAGGCTGTTTTTCTCCTGAGTTTTTACTATGGGTCGTAGGCTTCAGCATTGTGGATTTCAGAGTGTGAATTCGACATAGCCATTGCTCAGAGTCGCAAGTCAATCACCAATCAGCAGCCAATACCTAAATTCTGTGCCAAAGAAGCCCTGTAAATGAAAGATGCCCATGGGTGATGAAGTTTCAGAAGCATCCCTGGGTCACATGTTGTGAAAACAGTTTATCTACACTCACATAAAGCACTTCTGATACAACATGTGCAAATTTTCCCCAACTGACCAACGCTGGGTGTCCTAGAATTCAATTCAATTCTGACACTATCTACCTGTAATTAACATCAGATCCCACAAGTTAAGGGATCTGCAAAACTGCCCCCAAAACTGCCCCCATTTCAGAAGCCAATTGTAAATCCGTCCTCATGTATTTCTGACTGAGTGACTATAAGCTGGAGGTTTCCAAGACCAATTAATTGGCTAGAATGATTCACAGAACTTAAGGAAATAGGGCTGGGCACAGTGGCTCATGCCTGTAATCCAGGTACTTTGGGAGGCTGAGGTGGGTGGACCACTTGAGGTCAGGAGTTCGAGGTCAGCCTGGCCAACACAGCAAAACCCTATCTCTACAAAAAATACAAAAATAAGCTGGGTGTGGTGCCGCATGCTTATAATCCCAGCTACTTCAGAGGCTGAGGCATGACAATCACTTGAACCTGGGAGGTGGAGGTTGCAGTGAGCCAAGATTCTGCCACTGCACTCCAGCCTGGGGGAAAAAGCAAAACTCTGTCTCAAAAAAAAAACCAAAAAACAAAAATTATCCAGGCATGGTGGTGCACACCTATAATCCCAGCTACTTGGGAGGCTGAGGCACGAGAACTGCTTGAACCCAGGAGGTAGAGGTTGCAGTGAGCTGAGATGGCATCACTGCACTCCAGCCTGGTGACAGAGCTTAAGGAAACAGAGCCAGGCAGGCATGGAGGCACACACCTATACTCACAGGTAACAGAGAAGCTGGGAGGATCACTCAAGCCCAGGAGTTTGAGGCTGCAGTGCGCATGGTCATGCTGTGAGTAGCCACTGTACTCCAACCTGGGCAACATAGTGAGACCCCATCTCTAAACAAACAAACTCAAGGAAACACTTTATATATGCTGGTTTATTATTATGGAGTTAAGTAATTCAAACTTAAAGCTATTGGAACTTTATTATTATAGAGACAGGGTCTCACTCTGTTGCCCAGGCTGGAGTGCAGGGGTGTGATCATAACTCACTGTAACCTTGAACTCCTGGGTGCAAGATAGCTCCCACCCACCCTGGCCTCCCTAAACATTGGGATTACAGGGTGAAACAGCACCCAGCCAAAATTATTTTGAGCCTTGACAGGAATGTGGCTCTGTGGCCTGAGTCAGGCAACACGTAGTTACAGCTTCTGCCTTCTCCTGTAAATGATTAGAAAAAGCATTATGGCTCCAGAGATAAAGATCCCCTCAAATCAGTACCCCTCCTCACAGAATAGGAAAGCAATCTTCCTTGGAATGTGAGGAGCTGTCAGTCAGATTGCTACAATGTATGTACTGACCTTGCATGGAAAATGTTGCAATCCTGTTAACTGCCTAGTAAGCAAAATCTTACCTTCTCCACTTTGGAAGCTGACCTGTTCCATTCATGCTTCTGAAGTCAGTGTTCACCAGGTGGACAGCCTCAAGCTTTGAGCTGGAGTAAACTCTTAATTCAATCACAATTATTATTATTATTATTATTTTAGACAGAGTCTTGCTCTGTCGCCCAGACTGGAGTGCAATGGCACAATCTCGGCTCACTGCAACCTGCCTCCCAGGTTCATGCCTCAGCCTCTCGAGTAGCTGTAATTATAGGCATGTGGCACCACACCTGGCTAATTTTTGTATTTTTAGTAGAGGCAGGGTTTCCCCATGTTGGCCAGGCTAGTTTTGAACTCCTGACCTTAGCTGCTCCACCTGCCTCAGCCTCCCAAAGTGCTGGGATTATAGGCATGAGCCACTGCACCTGGCCCAACCATAATATCTGAATGTCATTATTTAAGGTTGAGGTTGTAAAGGATACAGATGAACACCCAAAGAGGTGCATAGGGCAAGGTCTGGAAGGATCCCAAATGCAAGAGCTTCTGTCCCTTGGAATTGAGGTGCACCACCCTCCTAGTACCTCAGTGTACCCCAATGACCCCTGACAGCCAGGAAAAGTGAGGAAGCTCTGTGCTGTAATATGGAAAGATCTTCACTCCACAATTAGGTGAAAAGCAAAGCACAGAATACTGTGTATGTGTTTTCATATATTTGGAGGACCATCTCTGGAGGGGATACCCGAGAAACTGCTAGGAGTGGTCCCTTCTGGAAAGGTGAGCCGGGGGACAAGAGTTGGGGGAAGACTGGCTCTTCACTGACTGGTTATGGTATTATGAGTCTACATTTGTTTTGTTTTGTTTTTTGAGACAGCATCTTACTCCCACACCCAGGCTGGAGTGCCGTGGTGTGATCTTGGCTCGCTGCACCCCCGAACTCCAGGGCTCAGAGGATTCTCCCACCTCAGCTGTCCGAGTAGCTAGGACTACAGTTGCACCACCACACCCAGCTTATTAATTAATTAATTTATTTATTTATTTTTGTAGAGATGACGTTTAGCCATAGTATCTATGGCTGTGTGTGTGTGTGTGTGTGTGTGTTCCATGGTTCCTGTCTCAAAACCCCAGAGCCCTTGTTAGTCTTTTGTTAGAATGTTGGGAGTGTCAACACCACTGAAAAGGTAGAAAACAAATAAATAAAAAGAATAATAATAAAGAATGTTGGGAGTGTTAGGCCTCAGGAAACAGAATCTCTCTGACCTTCTGCCTCCTTTCACCTGCCCAAGGGAGGACCCTAATCTTTGTCTGCCTTTCTGATCTTGAGTCATAAGACCCTCATTCCAGAGAAGGCTCCACCCTATACCCTGGGGGAAGAAATGCTGACCTCGGGAAGCCTCCGTAGAGACCCAAGAGGACAGGCCTGGGATGGCTTCTGGATAGCTGAGGGTGGGGGGCTCCTGGAGGGTGGTGCACCGAGCTGGACACAAAGCTCTGCACCCCTTCCCCGATACCGCGCCTATGCATCTCTTCATTGTATCATTCATAATATCCTTTACAGTAAACTGGCAAATGTACAGGTTTCCCAGAGTTCTGTGAGCCATGCCAGTAAATTAAACCCAAAACAGAAGTTGTGGGAACCCCAACTTGAAGCCAGAAGCTCCGGAGGCCCAGACCCCCAGCAGCTGGTGTGAGAAGGGGGCGGCTCCCTGTGGGATCTGATGCTAACCCCAGGTAGATGGTATCGGAATTGAATCGCAGGATACCCAGCTGGCATCAGAATTAATTGCTTGCTTGCTGATGGGAAGAAATCCCTATATTTTGGGGGTCACAGAAGTCTTCTGTGTTGTTGCTGTGTTGGTGTGAGAGCAGGGGAAAAACATGGCTTGATAGTTTTTCTGAAACACTAGCCTTTTGTGCCTTTAAATTGTTGTATCATGTAAATGCATTACCTTTTTCATTTTGTTTTTTAATTAATTAATTAATTTATTGACAGGGTCTGGCTCTGTCACCTAAGCTGGAGTGCAGTCGCTCGATCTTGGCTTACTGAAACCTCCACCTCCCGGACTCAGGCCTCCTCCCCCCTCAGCCTTCTGAGTAGCTGGGATAGGTACATGGCACTATGCTCAGCTAATTTTTGTACTTTTTTAGAGATAGGGGTCTCATTATGTTGCCCAGGCTGGTCTTGAACTCCTGGGCTCAAGTCATCTGCCTGCCTCAACCTCCCAAAACATTATCATCATCATCATTATTATTTTTGAGATGGAGTCCTGTTCTGTCGCCCAGGCTGGAGTGCAGTGGCACCATCTCAGCTCACTGCAACCTCCGCCTCCCGGGTTAAAGTGACTTTCCTGCCTCAGCCTCCCAAGTAGCTGGGATTACAGGCACCTGTCACCATGCCCGGCTACTTTTTTGTATTTTTAGTTGAGAAGGGGATTTGCCATATTGGCCAGGCTGGTCTCAAACTCCTGACCTCAGGTGATCCTCCTGCCTCAGCCTCCCAAAGTGCTGATATTACAGGTGTGGGCCACCGTGCCCGGCCAAACATACTCTTTTTTAAGGAAATGGATGGACACTACTTTTGGCCCAGGTAAATTATGCCAGGCCTCCTACCAAGAACCTGTTTCTCTTTTTTTATTTTTTTTGAGAGGGAGTCTCATTCTGTTGCCCAGGCTGGAGTGCAATAGTGTAATCTTGGCTCACTGCAACCTCCACCTCCCAGGTTCAAGTGATTCTCACGCCTCAGGTTTCCGAGTAGCTAGGATTACTGGCACCTGCCACCACACTTGGCTAATTTTTGTATTTTAGTAGAGATGGGGTTTCACCATATTGGTCAGGCTGGTCTTGAACCCCTGACCTCAGGTGATCCAACTGCCTCAGCCTCCCAAAGTGCTAGAATTATAGGCATGAGTCACCATGCTCAGCCTTTTTTTCTTTTTCTGAGACAGGGTCTTACTCTGTCAACCAGACTTTAGCACCGTGGTGCGGTTGGGGCTCACTGTAACCTCAAATTCCTGGGTTCAAGCGTTTCTCCCACCTCAGCCTCCTAAGGTTCTGGGACTACAGCTGTGCACCACCATGTCCAGCTAATTCAATTTTTTGTAGAGATGAAGGCTCACTATGTTGCCCAGGCTGGTCTCAAACTCCCAGTCTTAAGGGATCCTCTCACCTCAGCTCCCGAAATGCTTGGATTACAGGTATGGGCCACTGCACCCAGCAAATGTGCTTGCTCTCTTTTAGTTGGGTTTTTTTTTTTCCTTTCAGTTGCTTTTCTTTGTTTTTTAAGGAAAAAAAAATGTATCGGCTGGGTATGGTGGCTCATGCCTATAATCCCAACACTTTGGGAGGCTGAGGTGGGAGGATCACTTGAGCCCAGAAGTTCAAGATCAGCCCGGGCAACAGGGTGAAACGCTGTCTCTACAAAACATACAAAAATTAGTCAGGCATGGTGGTGTGCACCTGTGGTCCCAGCTACTCAGGAGGCTGAGGTGGGAGGATCACCTGAATCTGGGGAGTTGGAGGCTGAAACCCACTGCACTCCAGCCTGGATGATGGAGTGAGACTTTGTCTCAAAAAAAAAAAAAAAAAAAAAAAAAAAAAAAAAAAAAAAAAAAGCTGTCTCATTCCAAAAGGAATTTGAGGCAGCTTCAGTAAAAATGAGTATAAAGTAAAGGTAGAGGAGTCAGACAAAGGAGTATATAGTTAGTATGCAAAAGTGCATGGCAGGCTGGGCTCGGTGGCTCACGCCTGTAATCCCAGCACTTTGGGTGGTTGAGGTAGGTGAATCCCTTGAGCTCAGGAGTTTGAGAACAGCCTGGGCAACATAGTGACCTTGTCTCTAAAAACAAACAACAAAAATGCATGGCAGAAGGCCCTATACAAATGCTAGAGATGGAAAGGAGGGGAATTTGACGTTTGACATCTGGCCTCGTCGTGGCCAGTATAAAAGAGAAAAAGGGTTACATTGAGACCCTAAGGTTAAGAATCTTATCAATCACTGAGCCCTCAGGGCAACTTCTGCTGTGGGTCCCCATAAAGGGGCCTGTGTGAATGGAGACGGTGTGCATTGTGGTATGTGGACATCTGGAAATTCCAGTTAATCTGGGGAGATAGTCAACTTTGTATCCTAGTCCTGAATCTCTCTCTCTTTTTTTTTTAATGTAGTCTCACTGTGTTGCCCAGGCTGGAGTGCAGTGGTGAAATCTTGGCTCACTGAAACCTCCACCTCTTGGGTTCAAGTGATTCTCCCACCTCAGCCTCCGGAGTAGCTGGGATTTTATTACAGGTGCTTGCCACCACGCCCAGCTAATTTTTGTGTTTTCAGCAGAGACGGGGTTTCACCATGTTAGCCAGGCTAGTCTCGAACTCCTAACCTCAAATGATTTGCCTGCCTCGGCCTCCCAAAGTGCTGGGATTACAGGCGTGAGCCACCATCCAGCCTGGATATTATATTACATTGTTTAAACATCTTTATTGTCTTTCTTCTGATTATAAAGGTAATATATGCTCATTATCAAATGTTACCACAGTTCAGAATTATATAACACAGCATGTGAAAGTTCTCTGTCCAGCCTGGGCAACATAGCACGACCTTGTCTCTACAAAAAAATACAAAAATTAGCCAGGTGTGGTGGTGCGCACCTGCTGTCCCAGCTACTAAGGAGGCTCAGGTGGGAGGATCGCTTGAGCCCAGGAAGTTGGGGCTGCAGCAACCCCTGATTGTGCTACTGTACTCCAGTCTGGGTGACAGAATGAGACCCTGTCAAAAAAGAAAGAAAATAAAGGAAATAAACAAAGAAGGGAGGGAGGGAGTAGAAAAAAGAAGGAAAGAAAAGAAAAAAGATTCTGTTATTCCAGCTCAGATCTAAATGGATCATGTTTTTGGGTAAGTGAATAAAGTTTTCCACCATCTTCACAGGATGCTGGGCGAATCCAATGAGATAAGACATCTGTACCCATTGGGTAGGTGGGTAGGTGTGGTTATTACCCAGGGTTCCCATGCTGGGCTCAGGGGGCCTGCCGGGAGCTTCTCTGCCATCCTCCCTACAGTGCCAGAGCTCCAAAGGCCTCTGTGGCTCCCCCCACACGCCCCTCCTGCCCACCAGCCCCAGGTGCCTCAGCCTGGTATCCCAGGCTCTTCCCAGTGTCCCAGGTGTCCTGCCCCAGCCCAGCTGTCCAGGCTCAGTTGTCACTCTTCCTCCAGCTCCGAGGCACCAGGCAGCCTCACTGTTCTACTCCCAATCCAGCCTCTACTCCTGTGTCCAGGCTGTGTCCTCTGCCTGGGGTGCCCCTCCACTCCGTCACTACCTTTCACATCTGATGTCTGGAGGCGCATGGCCATGGACTCTGCTCCAGGATCCTCTCTGGAGGAAACCAGCTCATGGTTCTCTCGACTTCACCTGCATGTGAGAAGAAGCTTAACACCCACTTCCTGGTTTTGTGGCTGACTGGTTTTGCGTGCTGTAATGGAGGCTCCTGAGGGCGGAGCTTCCAAAACTGAGCTCACAGTTGTCCGAATGGGACTTGCAGGTTCACCCCTCGGGCCTTTGCACTGCTGTGTCCTCCTCCTCCCTTCCAACCTCTCCTGCAAATTTCTACTGACCTTTATGCCTTGCCCAAGCAGCACCTCCTCCATGAAGCCCTCTCAGCCTGCCCCAGTGGTCCCTGCCCTCTCCTTCCCCCTCCAGCTCACACCCCTGGTGCCCCCACAGTGCTGGGAGCACCGAGACAATGGCTGCTTCTCAGTCCCCTGCATTGCTGAGTCTCCCTTGGCTGGGGTGACCACAGGTGCACAGGGTGAATGAAATCAGAAGCATATTTGGTTTTTGTTTTAATGATGACATAACCATTTTAAGAAATGTTATCACTCAAAGTAGAGTCCCCTCGGGGCATGGGCTTATTCTCACATGTGGCCAACTCTCCCATCACCATGGCCTCTGCAGAGTCCCTTTGAGCCTAGGTACCCAGAGAGCAGTGTGGCCAGGGTGGGCTGGGTGGAATCCCTCATGCATCACTTGCCAGCTCTCAGACCAAGAGAGCCAGCCTTGACCTTTCCCAGAGCCAGGTTCCCCACTGGGTGGTGAAATGGGTTCTTGGGACATGACCTGGGAGAAGGTGTGCAAGACCTCCTCAGGAGCCTGGCCAGAGAGGTTGGTGAGCCAGACTTTGCTGCTGCCAGGGGAGGGGGCCCAAAGATGAGTCAGGCAGCTGCTGACTGCAAGGAGTTTAGATAACATGGTGGCCTGACCTTTTCCATTCATTCATTCATTCATTCAAGAAACATACATTGAACACCAGTATTGAAATAGGCTCCAGGGATGGAGCAGCCCCAGCCCTGGCCTTTCCTAGCTCAGCCTAGCAGGCCAGGCCTGAACACAACACTCGCCACCCCAGATCAACACACAGGCTCTGAGTGGAGCTGGTAAGATACTAGACAGCAAGAGAAGAGAGGAAACCCCATGCTGGGGGTGGTGTAGGGTGGGGTGGGGTAGGGTATTTTCAAGGAGACAGGAGGTTGGGGTGGCAGAGAGGGTAGGGGGATGGGAAGGCTCAGCAGATGGAACAGCATGTGCAAAGGCCCAGAAGTATGAAAACTGGCCCTGTACTTCCCCTCAGGTAAACACCAGGGTCAGGGAAGCTCTTCCTCCTTGCCCCCACATTGAGCTCTTCACACCTGGGTGGGAGTTCTTAACCTAGAATCCACAGAGAGAGGGGAGGGGAAGGGAGGTCAGAGGACAGAAGCCAGGAGGTTCTGAAGTTGGACTGAAGGAATGTTTGCAATCTCATTTTCACCCACCTCTAACTGATGTTAAATTCCCATCAGCTAGGAACACGGCAGCAAGCCAGACGAGTAGGTGTTAGCTGTCCCTGTGACTTTGTCACCAAGAGAAACCCAGATATTTTCATATCACATTTCAGCTGTTACAGAAATCTCAAAATATCATTTATACTCATGGTATTTCAACATTATGATGAATATTATTAGACTTGCAGCTTTAGTCTTGTTATTTAATGTGTGAATAAAATCCATTATTTCATGTGTGTTAAGAATTTTATTAACGGCGTTCCTATATTTCTTTTCTCTTTCTTTCTGCGAGTCTCATTCCGTCCCCCAGGCTGGAGTGCAGTGGCACCGATCTCGGCTCACTGCAGCCTCAACGTCCCAGGCTTAAGGGATCCTCCTGTCTCAGCTTCCCAAGTAGCTGGGACCACAGATGTGCTCCACCACGCTCGGCTAATTAAATTTTTTTTTTTTGTAGAGATGGTGTCTGTGTTGGCCAGGCTGGTCTCCAACTCCTGGGCTCAAGCAATCCTCCCGCCTGGGCCTCCCAAAGTGCTGGGATTAAAGACGAGAGCCCCGCACCAGGCCAACTATATACCGTAGTATCCTTTCTTCCTAATCTTGTTATTAATTTAAAAATACTTTGAGAAGTGCTTTCTAGGCCTCCCCAGACTGCGTAAGGGTCATAGATCTGGAGCGAGGACCAGGTTGGGGCGGGCAGCGAGGGGCGGGGGCGGCGCGTTCCCCCAGCCGCAGGGCCTGACGCGGGGCGGGAAGACAAGGGCGCACACTACTCTGGCAGGGACGGGGACCCCCGCAGAGCCTGCCAAGGGGCGGCCCCGCGGCCCACGGAGCCGGAAAGGAAGGAGGGAGGAGCCTGGCCCGCGCCCAGCTCCACTCCAATCGATGTGGGGCCCAGGCCTGGACTCGGAACTGCTGAGGATGCGAGCAGGGCCGCGGCCTTCGCCCGGCGCAGCGCCTGCGTTCCCGTCTCCCTACCCCGAGCCCACGAGGAAGCCGCGGCAGGAAGAAGGGCGGAGGTGCTCCGGCAATGGCTCCGCTGCTCCCGCCGCGCACACGCAAAGCCGCTTCCCCGGCAGTTGAGGCGTTTGGGACCAGCTTCCCCCGGGCACGGCCTTCGCCGCCGCCTGCCAATACAGGTGTCCCCCGGCTCCGTGACGCGACTCTCCCAGCCGGGAGGGTCTCCCAGGCAGCAGGGGCGAGGAGCCCTTGAAGGCCCCGGGCGGCAGCGGCTCTGGGCGCGGAGGACGGAAGGTACAGCCGGGACAGAGGCGCGGCGGCGGTGGCGAGCTCGCAGGGCGCACCCGGCACCGGCACCACCCCCGGGGCCCAGGCCCCGCCCCGTGCTTCCGGCTCCCTGGGCCCCTCGCCCCCGCCCGCCGGCCCAGTCCCGCTCCCGCTGCGCTGGATCCTCGACGCCAATCACGGGGGGCGGAATCCCAGCCCCGCCTAACAGGTGGAAACTGAGGCGCAGAGAGGCCCAGTGACGAGCTGGGACCGCAGGGAGTTGGAAGCAGTGCCGGGAGAACGCAGGCTCCGGACTCCAGGCCGGGTTCCGCCCCTACAGCCGGAGAAGCACGGGGAGCCCGTGAGGGTGACACCGAGATAGGGGCGAATGCACATTTCGTGTTCCCAAGGCAATGTGTCTGTAGCAAGATAAGTGAAACTCGGGGCGCCAACGAGGACACAACTCAACACACATATTTTTTGACGAAGGCAGGGAGGCTGCGAGTCAGGCTGCTGAGTCAAAATCCAGCTGGGCCAGCTTTGGCTTCAGTACCCCATGCCTCAGTTTCCTCATCCGTAAATTAGGGTGGTATGTAGCTTGTGTCTACTCAGATACGTAATTTTACGCCTTTTTAAAGCGGGGAAGAAATGCTCTCATCCATTAGCAGGGGGATTCTGGGTGATTCACCTGTCGAGTGAAAGCTGTCTTATTCCACTCACTGGAGAGCTCTGGAAAGACTGGAAGCTGTGAGTCTTGGTTACTGATCTGTTCTAGCCCCACATGGTGCCTGGGGCTTCCTATGTTTTGTTGACCGAAGAAACAAATGATTGGAAACATATACCCACCCTCTCCGATCACTCACTTGAGTAGGGAGTGATTCTAATTCTAGCCCAGAGTGGTTTTGATCATACATCAAAACTGGGAGCTATAGGAGACAGGGCCCTGCAGCTAAAGGGAAGGGGCAGGCTTCCCGGAAGAGGTGGCCCTAGCGACAGGAGAACTCTGGATGGGCCACAGTGGGCGGAGGCTCCAGCACAGGAGGCCTAGGCATGCCTCCAGTTCAGCGGAGCACAGCAGAAGGGAGGTTTGGCCACAGGTGAGGGCCTTGAGTCTGACAGTAAATCTACATTTGGAGAGAGCTGGGATCAGGAAGACTGGATGGGGAGGAGACCTGGGGCAGTGCCTCTCAGGGTGCCACCAGGTCCACTGGTGAGGTGGTGTGGTCTGGGAGGATGGGAGGTTCATGAAAGAACAAGTTAATCAGGAGTTGACCTTCCCGCAGAGCAAACTCCAGGCCCAGACGGCGTCACCGTGAGTTTTAACATACATATATGGAACAGAGTTCCACTTTTACACAAACGCACAACACAGAAAAAGGGGACTGCCCAACTGGTTCTGTGAGGCAACTATAACCTTGACACCAAAACCTGATAAGGAAATATGAAAAAGAAAAAGGACAGGGCAATCTCATTCATGAAAAATAGACACGAAATCCCACATGGGTAACAAACAATCTGGCAGCTTGTAAAGACAATACAACACAGTCAAGCCTGTTTTCCTTGGGAAGCTCAGCATCATCCATCACTTTAATAGAAAAAAGGAAAAGTCACACCATCCTCTCTAGCCTCCTAGAGCAAACTAAAGATCCACTCATGAGAAAAACTCTTCGCAACCTAAGAATGGAAAGGACGACTTCCTTACCCTGACAAAGGATAACTGTAAAAGCCCATAACAGACATCACAGATATTGGTGGAACAATGAAAGCCTATTGTCACCACTTCCAGTAGGCTGCAAAGTGGACTGGAAGTCCAGGCCATGGCAGAAAGGCAAGGAAAAAAAAAAGCATATAAAGATATCAAAGGAAAAAAACTGCCATTATTTGTAATAACGGAATTATTTTTGTATTTTTAGTAGAGACAGGGTTTTACCATGTTGGCCAGGCTGGTCTTGATCTCCTGACCTCAAGTGATCTATCATTATTTAGAGATGATATAAAAGGCAAAGAATGAGAAGGTAAGTTACCATGAAAGTTGAGTGAGTATGCTAGATATAAAAATCAATATGCACAAACCCACTGCATTTTCATTTTTAAAATGTTTATTTATCTTTTGAGTTGGGGTCTTGCTATGTTGCCCAGGCTGGAGTGCAGCCTCCTGGGCCCAAGCAGTACTCCCACCTCAGCCTCCTGAGTACCTGGGACTATAGGCACTCTCAGCTGCATTTTAAAATTCTAGCTGTAACAGTTAAAACATCCAGTAAGAAAAATAATTTATAATAACATCACAGACCTCTTAATAAAACAAGTACATGCAAAGATCTTGGGAAAGAAAGAAAACAATTTTTTTTGAGACAGTTTCACTCTGTCGCCCAGGCTGGGGTACAGTGGACCAATCTCGGCTCACTGCAACCTCTGCCTCCTGGTTTCAAGTGATTCTCCTGCCTCAGCCTTCCGGGTAGCTGGGATTACAAGCACCCACCACTATGCGCAGCTAATTTTTTTTTTTTTTTTTTTTTTTGAGACAGAGTCTTGCACTGTCCCCTGGGCTGGAGTGCAATATGGCACAATCTTGGCTCACTGCAACCTCCACCTTCCAGGTTCAAACGATTCTCCTACCTCAGCCTCCCAAGTAGCTGGGATTACAGTCACCCACCACCACACCCGACTAATTTTTTGTATTTTTAGTAGAGATGGGGCTTCACTATGTTGGCCAGGCTGGTCTCGAACTCCAACCTCATGATCCACCCACCTCGGCCTCCTAAAGTGCTGGGATTACAGGTGTGAGCCCCTGTACCTGGCCAAGAAAACAATTTTTTTTTTTTAAAGTACAAGATCTCTATGGAGAAAATCATAAACCTTGATTGTGAGGTAGAGGACATCGTAATGAGAGAGATACACTGTGTCCATAGATTAACATTAAAAGAAGTCCACTTTCTCCATGTGATTTATAAGATCAATGCAATCCCAATTAAAACCCCAATGGTAAAAAAACTATAAAGAAATGTAAGGCTGTGAGTATCACAAAACTATGCTATGACTTGTAGGGGGAAGGAAAGGTCATGGTCAACCTAGGGCACAGCCTCTGGGGTGCTGGCTGTGTTTACATATTCACCTGGGTGCTGGTTCATGATACAATTATTCTCTAACTTCTTCGCACAGTTTACGTATACATTTCTGTATGTGTACCTTTCTCACCAAATTGAAAGCAAAAGAATAAGATGTAGAGAAGATCAGAAAAAGGACGGCATTTGGTGACTCTGTGTGAAAGCAAGAGGGGCTTGAGGAGTCAAAGATAACTGTGTAATAAAGGGCCATTTTATCTCCCCGCTTGCCCATGCTTCCAGGAGAGCACACTCCTGAGTGGATGCAGCCAGCAGGGCTCTGGCCACCGGCCCTAGTGCTTTGGAAACAGGTCCCCCCACTTCTGCCCTTCTCAGTGCCTTATCTCTGCTTCCGGCCTCCTGCACCCCAGCGCGGTTCTACTGGCCAGCCCGTGCCTCTTCTGCTTGCCAAGTGCCAACCTCTGAGCCCCATCCTAAGCGGCCATTGCAGCCCAGCAAAGCCCCCTGTGCTAGCTTCAATGCCTCACCGGAACGGGGATGGCACTAGTCAACAGCACAGCACCTGCTCACACAACCTGCTGGGCCTGGGCTAGAAGCCTGGTTTCAGTGCAGCTGCCCACCCACCGCCGCTCATGTCTGTTTGCATCGACTGCCGTTCTCCTAGCCCTGGCTGACTCTGGCAAGGCACAGGGTAAAAGAGAAGTGGCTTCGTCTGCTGGTGCCACAAGCTTCTGGGCAAGCTGCTGATGGCCTGACTGATGGTGCCTTCATTGAGGGAGGCCCTCCAGCCTGGTCCTGCTGTGGCCTGCCCGCAGGCTTCAGTCTCCCCACCCTGGTGCTGAGTGTACCCAGTGAGCTCCTATAAACTATTATAAAACCCGATGTGGAAACTGGCAGAAACGGGCCCTTTTTGTTGTAACTTTTTTTTTTTTTTTTTTTTTAGAGGGGGTTTTTCCCTTTTTTTCCTTTTTTTTTTTTTTCCCTTTTTTTTTTTTTTTTTTTTTGAGACGGAGTTTCGCTCTTATTACCCAGGCTGGAGTGCAATGGCGCGATCTCGGCTCACCGCAACCTCCGCCTCCTGGGTTCAGACAATTCTCCTGCCTCAGCCTCCTGAGTAGCTGGGATTACAGGCACGTGCCACCATGCCCAGCTAATTTTTTGTATTTTTAGTAGATACGGGGTTTCACCATGTTGACCAAGATGGTCTCGATCTCTTGACCTTGTGATCCACACGCCTCGGCCTCCCAAAGTGCTGGGATTACAGGCGTGAGCCACCGCGCCCGGCCTGTTGTAATTTTTTTTTTTGAGACAGAGTCTTACTCTGCCACCCAGGCTGCGGTGCAGTGGCGTGATCTTGGCTCACCGCAACCTCTGCCTTCTGGGTTCAAGTAATTCTCCCACTTTAGCCTCCTGGAGTAGCTGGAATTACAGGTGTGCATCACTACAGCCCAGCGAATTATTTTTGTGTTTTTAGTAGAGATGGAGTTTTACCATGTTGGCCACGCTGATCTTCAACTCCTGACCTCAAGTGATCTGTCCGCCTTGGCCTCCCAAAGTGGTGGGATTATATGCGTGAGGCACTGCACCCAGCCCAGTTGTAACTTTTTAGGGCATTTTTCATACATATAAATCTATTTCAACCCAGAGGGGATGTACCCAAGGTCACACTGCATTGGCAGCAGCGGTGAGTAGAACTGGGCCTCCCGATTGTTGGGCAGTGCTCGCCCCTCCTCTGCTCTGCTCTGTGCTTCCACACCAACGTCCCAGTGCTCTTCAAGGAAGCACACTTAGGATATACCAGAAAGAAGGCGCCAAGCTAATGTGCTTTTATATATACCATCTAACTGCCTTCTCACAATCACCTTGAAAGCCAGGCCTGCTTATCTGCTGGGCCCAGAGAAGTACAGTCACTTGGCCAAGGTCACACAGCTAGTAAGAGTGAGGACTGAAGCAAGAGCAGTTCTGTGTTCTTTCTATTCATTTCCATCTTGGACATCATTTCAGATGCAGCAATAGAAGCAAGGAATTTGAGCTGGAGGGAGCAGGTGCTGGGGAAGACACAAGAGCCACCAATGTTGCCAGTTTGGTAAAATGTCAAAGCACTACCAGACTCAGAGCTCTCACTCCCCCGAAAGGTAAAGCCATCTCAGACTCTAAGCACAGGGCCCAGGGCTATGCAAGGCCGTGAGCTAATGCGAGGCCAGACCGCTGGGCCCTGTGTTCTCTCTTCCTTGTGGTGTCAGTTTCCTTTTCTTCACACCCCTTTGTCCCAGTTAACGCCTGTGTTTTTGTTGCAAAGTCTAAGATCATTTTAAAGGCAGAGCGTGACCTCACTCCTGTTATCCCAGAACTTTGGGAGGCCTAGGTGGGAGGATTCCTTGAGCCCAGGAGTTTGAGACTAGCCTGGGCAACACAGTAGGATCTTGCCTCTTAAAAAAAATTATATACATATACATACATACATACATATATCTATATATATATATATATATTATTTTTTTTTTTTCAACAGTCAGGGTCTCGCTCTGTTGCCCAGGCTGGAGTGCAGTGGCACTAATCATGGCATACGTAAATTTTTTTCTTTTTTTTTTTTTGAGAACAAGTCTTGCTCTGTTGCCCAGGCTGGAGTGCAGTGCGTAATCTCAGCTGACTGCAACCACCGCCTCCCGGGTTCAAGCGATTCTCGTGCCTCAGCCTCCTGGGCAGCTGAAATCATGGGCATGCACCACCACACTCGGCTAATTTTTGTACTTTTAGTAGAGATGGGGTTTTGTCATGTTGGCCAGGATGGTCTCAAACTCCTGACCTCATGTGATCCATCCACCTGGGCTTCCCAAAGTACTAGAATTACAGGCGTGAGCCACCACACCTAGCCTGCAAAAACATATTTTTTAAAAAATTCGCCGGGTGTGGTGATGGTATGCACCTGTTATCCCAGCTACTAAGGGGGCTGAGATGGGAGGATCACTTGAGCCCAGGAGTGCCAGGCTGCAGTAAGCCATGATTGTGCCACTGTACTCCAGCCTGGGAGACAGAGTGAGACCCTGACTGTTAAAAAATAAAAAAATAAAATACAGGCAGACACAGGATAGCTGACACTGGAGGCTGCTGCCCAGTAGGTGCCCCAGGAAGCTGGCTCCCTCACATCTGCCCCAACCTCTTCCAGCTGATCCAGGCAGCTCCCCATTACCATAGAGCTTCTAAGACAGTCGCCCACTCCGGAAGTAGCCTTACTGCTTTCACAACTTTTATGATGATTTAAGGCTGAGTTGTTACTCAGACCCCAAGGTAGGCCCATAAATCTGCCCTTAGGACAGAGTTACATACATGACCCAGGCCCCACTCAGCCAAGGAGTTCCTTTTGGTTGTTTGTAGGAACTGACCCTTGTAGCTTGGTTTAAAGCAGGTTGGACAGTTTAAACCAAGCCCAAGGATACTCAGTGTGTAAAAAAAACAGGCTGAATTTATACCAGGAAGTTAGTTCTCCTCCCCTCCCCAAAACCCAAGGCCCTTGAGCTTTGGGAACTGGAAAAACAGAGGTTCCCAGAGGGGAAGTGATTTTCAGTCCAGTTCAGATATTGAGCCCTTCTCTGTGCAAGGCTTGGGATACCAGCTGTTTGCTGACATCTGCAGCCCCAAAGGCTGCTCTTAACTGGGTGTGGCCTCACTGCCTCTGCAGGCTTTCAGTTCAGGGGCATTGATTGAGCTGCTCTTCGTAAGCAACAGTAGAATCAAGTAGCAACCAACACAATCAACAGGGAGAGAAAACCAAGCACCCAAACCAGCAAGAGCTGCAAACTGCGCGGCTAGGTGAGGGAGAAGGAATAATGGGGGAGGGTGGAGCTGCCTGTCTCCTGGTAAGCAGAGTTCTTTGCAGCGCGGGTATTTAAGCTGAGACCTGCAGAAGATGAACTGGCAGAGCAAAGAAACGGGAGAGCAAGGGAAAAGCATTCCAGGCAGAGGGAAACACATGTGCTAAGACAACAAAGGAAGGAGGAGCCTGGTGCGCTCGAAGAATCTGGCCTGTGTGTGTGGGGCGTGAAGCACAACGGGAGTTGAAGCAGGCAGGGGAGGAGCCATGCCTTAAGCCTTAGTCGGGGTTTGCATTTGCTTCTCAATAAAACGTGTCTTTTGAAGGGTTCTCAGCAAGGAAATTCCACAATTAGATTTGTCTTTAAAATGCCATCCGCTGTGGGGATGAGTGATGAGCGGAAGCTGGGAGGCCACAAGGGAGCCCCGGGGGTGGGGCTTGGGGTGCAGGTCTGACGTGGGAAGTATAGGAAATTACTCTGGGCATTTAAACTGACAAGGGTTAATACAGGGAATTAGGAACTTACTGGATAGGCTGAAAACAATGCCCTGGGGATCCAGGAATGGCTGATCCACCAAAAAGGGCCCAAGTCAGGAAGGTGGGATCATGCCACCACTGGCATTACTGAGTTAAAGGGTGTGCAGCTGCAGGGTGGCCAGGTGGTCAAAAAGCAATGTGACCACTCCTGCAACAACTGCCTCTCGGCACCCACAAAACCGAAGTGCAGACACAGAATGAGCCTCATGTCTCTGTGAACTTGCCAGAAAACAGAATACAGGAAGACTGTTAATCTACCGGACTTCAGCCTTCCCAAATTGGGCATCTGATCAAAGGAGCCCAGTTTTCACCCGGGACACCGGTTCCCAGGGAGTTTGGGAAACAGTTTTTACCTTGCCAGTCTGCAGACCCAGAAGAAATGCAGAAGAGGAGGGCTCAGCCCATCCCATTCCCAGCACCCAAAAGGGGAGGAGAAACACCACAGAGATCTGTTGTCCGTGGAGTTCATGTGGAGATGCAGGCTGGCCCCTAGTGCTCCGATTTGTACAGTGGGAGGATGGGGGGAAGGAAGGAAGGAAGACAGGGTGTGAGGGCAGGTAGGGGTCCAGTTGTGGCAGTCCATGTGGAGCTCCAGAGGCTCTGGCCTTTTCTAGCCCCATGGTTCATGGGGGCTGGGGGGCAGAGCTTCTCTACAGATCACGGACCCATGGGGAGAGAAATCAACTAAAGCCTATTTACTCACTGAAAAGTAACTTAGGCTGGAATTTTTCAAGGGAGGAAAAAAAGCCCCAAAGCCACGATGCATCTCCTGGCCACTGGCTCTATTAATAACACACAAAGCCATTGCCAATAAACAGAGCAAGTGTGAAATACACACAGTGGCTCTGTAAAAAAGGGAGGAGGGGATGCAGCAGGGTGGTAAGACATACCAGGGACAGGAAAAGAAAAAACTGACACACCATGAGGAGAACAGCAAGAGACTGCAAGACCTGCAGGGGAAGACGGGAGAGCTGGGTGCGCAGGCAGGATGAGAACTAGTGAACAGGCAGCTGCAGTCAAATAAAGACAGAGACGCAAGGAGGTCCGAGGAGTGGCTGTGCTCTTTGTCCCTAAGTAGGAGCTCTGTTTGATTCACTGTAAAGGCTATCCCATGCTTCTGGAAGCAGTCTCTAAATCCTCAGCTGAGTTGCCGACGTGACCTGTACCAGCTGGAACAGCCTAGATGCACTTCTCAATCCGCTTCCCAGTGACCCAGATGTGGCCTGCCACGTCTCCTAGCTTTGAATGGTGAGCTCTTATTGCACACACTTGCTGGGAGGTCAGTGGATGAGTTTCATCTTTAATTCTTTATTCTCTCCCCTGCCTTGCCTAAGGTAACCATTATTAACTAATGAGTGTATATCTCCCATTCCTTTCTTTGTGCTCACATGACAGAGCAATACGGCTAGCTGGACTGATAGGAGTGGCAGGTTTCAACAGACATACAAGTACAGTTCAAAGCCCAAAGCTATGTGTAACACACATTACGGTCGCTCAAGGAGGGCTTATGTTGGGCTGGAATGCTGGGAAAGCGGCATCTCAAGCGGAAACTGAAGGATTAAGTGTCCAGAGGCAGAGTGTAGGGAGGAAGACATTCCAGGTAGAAGGCAAGGGAAGGAGACAGCTGGGACATGGTAGATAACATGGTGTGACTGCAAGGAAGATATCTGCAGAGGGCTGGTGGCTTTGGAGTAGAGGAAGATCAGGGCCTGAGAGCCAACTTAAGAAAACCAGAGTTCGTTACAGCGCAGTGATCAACCAGGATGAAGGCAGAAAAAGCCCTTGCAGTTCAACAGCTGCTCTCGGGACCATGCTTACAGATCAAGTAACTGAACTAAATCAGCTCTAGGGTCTCTTTGACTCAAATACTATGATGCCCACCAAGTCAGTAAATCTAAATACCATGCCTTCCCACCTTAAAGAAGAGAGGTTCCATGAAGAGTGTCTTGGTACCCAGTGGTGGCTGCCACATGGGAGCACTTGATATTTAGTGAACTGAATTAGTTGCTCTTTTGGTCTCCTGTATAGTCCACGAGGGAAACAGACTGATAATTCCGTTACAACATAGTCGGTATAACGAAGGAATGCCCAGACCATGGGCACGCAGTGACTCTCCAGGGAGTGGTTTCAGAGACAAAGACCAGCATTTTTTAGGGAATTATACAGGCGGTGAGAACCTAAACTTTTTAGCTATGAGGGAGGGAGGGATGGAAGTAGGAAGTAGGTAGAGCTCTTGAATTCAGTTAACCACAAAACACAGTTAACCAAGCCACTACACTGTTAGGTTTTAAACAGGGAGACCAGCTTTCCGCTGTAATTTTTCCTTCTGGTGGGGAAATGTAACAGTTGGCTAAAGCAGCTGAAAGACTGGCTACAAAATGAAAGTCAGGGAAAAAGCATAAATACAAAATAGATGATTTGGCTTCCACAGCTTTTATTTATTTATTTATTTATTTTGAGAGACAGGGTCTCACTCTGCCCCTCACATTGGAGTGCATTGGCACAATCACAGCCCACTGCAGTCTCAACCTCCTGGGCTCGAGAGATCCTCCTATTTATCAGTCTCCCAAGTAGCTGGGATCACAGGTGCATGCACCACGTCTGTCTGATTTTTGTATTTTTTTTTTTTGTAGATATGGGGTCTCACTATGTTGCCCAGGCTGGTCTTGAACTTCTGGACTTAAGTGATTCTCTTGCCTCAGTCTCCCAAGGTGCTGTGATTACAGGCATGAACCACCGTGCACAGCTGGCTTTCACAGCTTAAAAAATTTTTTTCTGAATAAAAAACACATAAAAACTGTATAGGTATAAACCCACGTTCACAACAGCATTATTCACTATAGCTTAAACATACAAGCAACCCAAGTGTCCGATGACAGATGATGGATAAACAAAATGGTATATACACAATGAAATATTATTCAGCCTAAAAAAGGAAATTCTGACGCATGCCACAACGTGGATGACCTTTAGGACATTATGCTAAATCCTAATAAGACAGTCACAAAAGACAAATACTGTATAAGTCTACCAATATAAATGAGGTATCCAGGGTAGTCAGAATCATAGAGACAGAAATTAGAACACTGGTTACCAGGGCTGGGAGGAGGGAATGGGGAGTTATTGTTTAATGGGTATAGAGTTTCAGTTTTGCAAGATGGAAAGAGTTCTAGAGATCGATGGTGATGATGGCTGCACAACAATCTGAATGTACTCAATTCATATGGTACTGAACTGTACATTTTTAAAAATAGTTAAGATGGCCAAGCATGATGTCTCATGCCTGTAATCCCAGCACTTTGGGAGGCCAAGGCAGGTGGATCATTTGAGGTCAGGAGCTCAAGACCAGCCTGGCCCACATGGTGAAACCCCATCTTTACTAAAAATACAAAAATTAGTCGGGTGTGATTATGCCTGTAATCCCAGCTACTCAGGAGACTGAGGCACAAGAATCGCTTGAACCCAGGAGGCGGAAGTTGCAGTGAGCCAAGATTGCACCACTGCACTCCAGCTTGGGCGACAGAGCGAGACTCTGTCTCAAAAATAAAAAAATAGGCCAGGCCTGGTGGCTCATGCCTGTAATCTCAGCACTTTGGCAGGCCGAGGTGGGTGGGTCGCCTGAGGTCAGGAGTTCGAGACCAGTCTGGCCAACACAGTGAAACCCCATCTCTACTAAAAATTCAAAAATTAGCCGGGCGTGTAGTATGTGCCTATCCCAGCTACTTCGGCAGCTGAGGCAGGAGAAGCAGTTGAACCCCGGGAGGTGGAGTTTGCAGTGAGCCAAGACTACGCCACTGCACTACAGCCTGGGTGACAGAGCAAGACTTTGTCTCAAAAAACAAAATAAAAAATAAGTAAGTAAAAATAAATAAAATGGTTAAGATGGTGGATTTTATTTAAAAAATGTTTAAATGCATGTTTACTACACATATACAAAATAAAAAATAAACCACATCTGTAATCCCAGCACTTTGAGAGGCCAAGGCAGGACGACTGCTTGAGCCCAGGAGTGGGAGACCAGCCTGGGCAACATAGGGAGACCCCATTTCTACAAAATGAATTAAAAAATTAGCTGGGCATGGTGGCTCATACCTTGAATCCCAGAACTTTGGAAGGTTGAAATGTGAAGATCTCCTGAGCCCAGGAGTCTAAGACCAGCCCTGGCAACATAGTGAGACTCTGTCTCTACAAAACATACAAAAATTAGCTGGGCATGGTGGTGTTTGCCTGTAGTTCCAGCTACTCAGGAGACTGAGGCAGGAGGATCGCTTGAGCAAGGGAGGTCAACACTGCAGTGGGCTATGAAAACGCCACTGCACTCCAGCTTGGCTGACAGAGTAATACCCCAATCTCAAAAAAAAAAAAAAAAAAAAAATCAGGTGGGCATGGTGGCATACACCTGTGATTCCAGCTACTCAGAAGACTGGATTGCTTGAGCCAGGAAGATCACATGAGCCTGGGAAGTCAAAGCTGCAGAGAGCTGTGTTCAAGCCAGCCTGGGCAACAGAGCAAGACTCTGTCCCAAAAAAAATAAATAAATAAAACATCAGCCCAGTTACCCAAATCTTAGTTTGCAGAAGCAAGCTACATTTTTGCTTACTTTATCATAGTCTCTTTTCATGCTAAAACCATTTATAAAACCTATGGTTTTATATCCAGTGGATTGCACATAGGTAGCCCATAAAATTCCCAAGAGGAAACTCTTTTCCCATACATCAGAGTTAGCGCCTCTTACAATGCCCCACCCCCATTTCCACAGGGAACTGTTGACAGTCTGATGTGTGTCACTATCAATTGGGAATAGGTCCACTTTGAGTTACCAGCATCCCTGTATAGTGGCTCACACGTGCAGCCCAGTGGTAGTAAGTTCATGCTTGATAGTGCCTGACCAATGACTGTAATTCTCTTACCCCACTCCTTAGGTGGCAGCCGCCACCCTGGCCATCACACAGGTTTTCAGGCAGGCAAAGAGGGCTGTATCCTGAAGTTCTATGTTTTTATTAGGGAAGAGAAGCCTCTCTAATAGCACATTTCCCTTTACATTTCACTGGCCAGAATTGGGTCACATTCTCCCCCACTCTGCAGATCCACCACTAGCCGAAGTGAATAAGACTGCCTTGGTTGTTTAACCAATCAGGATTCACCCCTAAAGCTAACGTAGACTCTTTCCCGCTCCTCAAGGGATCAGAAGATTTCTACTCCACATCTGAAAAGAAAAAAACTGAGGCTCTGTAATAAAGGAACATTGGTTGTTGAAAGAATAGTTGGGGTCAGGCACGGTGGCTCACGCCTGTAATCCCAGCACTTTGGGGGCTAAGGCAAGTGGATCACTTCAGGTCAGGAGTCAGAGACCGGCCTGGCCAACATGGTGAAACCCCGTCTCTACTTAACATAGAAAAATCAGCCAGGCAGGCCGGGCGCGGTGGCTCACGCCTATAATCCCAGCACTTTGGGAGGCCGAGGCGGGTGGATCACAAGGTCAAGAGATCGAGACCATCCTGGTCAACATGGTGAAACCCCGTCTCTACTAAAA
>NW_016107367.1:3158985-3170222 GCF_001604975.1 Cebus imitator | reverse complement strand
CAGCCAGGCATGGTGGCACACGCCTCTAGTCCCAGCTCCTCAGGGGGCTGAGGCAGGAGAATCGCTTGAACCCGGAGGTGTAGGTTGTAGTAAGTAGAGATCTGGCCACTGCACTCCAGCCTGGGTGACGGAGCAAGACTCCGTCTCAAAAAAAAAAAAAAGTAGTTGGGCAGGCAATGAAGTGACTGCCACAGGGACCTCACACCCACACATTCTTTAAGCAAATGCACATACATGCACACGACATACAGTATTCCACCATTTCCCCCACGTGGTTTCTAAAGGTATTATGATACATAACCCAGGTTTCACTTGGGTTTAAAGTTGAAAAAGCACCCCATAAACTGTATATTGATCACATATCTGTAAACCATAAATTGGAGCTAACAGTACCTATACCTCATGGCTGTGCCAACTGAATGAGTTAATATGTGTGCTTAGAACAATGCCTGGCGCATGGTAAGGGCTACATGAAAGTTAGCTGCTATTATTAATATCAAGCTGGCAGGTAAGATATGTTGAGTGAGAATCAAGACACCCCCTCCCCAACATCAGTAGGTTCATATGACAGATATATCTAATAAGATGAAAATCTACACATTAATTATGTAACATGTAAGTTACTAAATTTGGACCCTAAAAATACAACAGTCCAAATAGAGGATGAGGAAATGTGATTTAAGAGCTATACATGCGTGAGGGCATGCAGTGGCAAGTTTGCAACTCTGAACACTGAAGAGATGGGTACTAATGAATCCCGACAGCATGAACTCACTGCTGGACATGGCTACTTACTCCAAGTAGAAGCCAGAAGTGGAATAGTTCTATTCTCCATCTAGGAAGCTTTACATCTAAAGATGTGAAGAAAAAAAAGGGATAAGCAGAGTCCAAGGGAAGTTACTACTTAATGGCTAGAAGAGGTATGTGTGAGCGGATCTATAAAACATCCCTAACTACCTGTAACACAAATTACACTGTTTCCTGCTAACGGCTGGCTTAATACATCAATCAGTAAGACTGGAAATCGTTGTTTTATAAGGACTCCCTCTTTGTTGTGGTAGTTGTTCTAACAAGATTTTACCATTTACTTTCAGGGGGCTGTAAGGAAGACTGTGACAGCCGAATCTGAGCAGGTTGAAATGAGATGATTTTCCCAAAACACAGTCTACTTCAAGGATTTCCGTAGAACCAACTCCTTTTGGAATATCCCTTTGAGAACATAAATAGAAACATATATCACTTTCATGTAGTTTGGGGCAAGCAATTTTCTTTACCTTCCTCACATTATAAAATAATTCCAAGACTGATTTTTCATTGTGTTTGAAATAATAGATTTTCTAGAATTGTGTCTAATTTCCGGTAGCTTATTTGCTTGCAAATAAGACAAAATCTTAAGGACAAGTAAGTTAAAATTCAGAGTTCCAAAAGAGTCTGATTCCTTTAAGAATCTGAGGACACTGTTTAGCCAGGTTGAGAAGCATTTTCCTATCATCCCAACTCCCCCGGCTAAAAGTGAACAACCGTTAACGCCTTACGTGTTCCAGGCCCAGAGCGCTCAGAACCACAGTGAGCTACAAAAATACAGAAGAAACATCCTTTTCCCCTAGAAGTTTCCTACCCAGTTAACTATCTTCATGATTAAAATAAGACAGCTGACTACTAAGTTAGAAATAGTACATGCAATAGGGAAATAGACCAGGAAAGGAATGAGAAGAAATTCCTTTTAACTGTAGGATCTGGGCAAGCCTTTAGTCCAGGCAGGATCTGAACAGAGTAGAGAGGTAAGTGAATGTAAAAAAGGCATCCCTTAGTGGAGGAATGGAAAATGGAGGGAAATATTCAACAACGACGGCGCTTCTGTGATGCCAGAGAGAGAGAGAGAGAGAGAGAGAGAGAGAGTGTGTGTGTGTGTGTGTGTGTGTGTGTGTTGTGGATGGAGGCTGCTCAGAACAGTGCAGGAGAAACGGAGAAAAACAGTAAGAGATGAGGAAATTTATTTAGCACCTATTACATGCCAGATGTGTTATACATATTATTTCAATCACACTTTATAACAATCTTGAACGGTAACATTCCTCTTTCACAGATGAAGAAATTGGCCCAGAAAGATTCAGAAACTCCCTGAGAGTTTGGGGAGTCAATGGACTAGCTAAATATTAAAAAAAATTCAAATAAGGTTTTTTTTTGTTTGTTTGTTTTGTTTTTTTTTGGCATACCATGTTTGCTTAAAACCCAGCTAAGGATTCTGGACTACCCTACAGGCAACAGGTGCTGGAGGAGGGTGGAGGCAGTACACCAGCAGGTATCTCTGTTCAGGTAGGGCCCACCATGTGTCCAGACTGGGCTGACTCTTTTCCCTCTGGGAATACGAGGCAAATGAGACACCATCCCCGCCCTCGAAGAACCTGGTGTGCTTTTGTGGGAAAACAGAAGCATTAACAGACACACGTATTATAATGGAAGTACAATGATAGCAATTTGGGCAGAGTGCTATGGAAATACCCTTCCAAGGAAAGAGTCCTAGAGAGGTCGTCCAGGCTGTCTTGGAAGAAGTATAAAGTTGAAGAAGGTGGGAAAGGATATTTTAGGCAGAGGAAAAGATCTGTCTCAAAGCAAAGATACGAACTGTCATGGTACACACCTCGAGGTAATAGGAAGGAAGGGAAATAAGGCTGGAAGGCTTGGGAATGCCTTGCTGAGAAGCTGAAGCCCTGGGAAGCCACTGAAGGTTTTGATCAGGGCAGTGATATGGTTACATGTTATTGCAAGGAAAATCCGGGAGTGCCTTGGGGAAGGAAGACTGGAGGCAGGGAGAACAGCTGGTCAGCAGAGGCGAGAGGAGAGAGTGAGCCAGGGCCCGTGTAAGGACAGCAGTCACAGGCATGGAGAAGAGTTGGGTTTGAGAGACACCAAGGAGGTAAACGCATCAGAATTTGGTGGTTACATTCGGAGAATAAGTGAGCAAAAGGAGTCAAGATCATTTCCAGAGTTCAGTCCTGAGCAACTGAATGTGACGGGTGAGAGCAAGTGCTGGAGAGGAAGCAGGTGCAGTGCAGAGAGGAAGGGAAGGCTCAGGTCAGCTAGGTCCAGTGAGTGAGTCTGAGGTACCTGTGGGACACTGAGTCTGGCGATCTAGAACAGTGGGACATGGACTGAGAGCTCTGCAGATACTCCAGACTAGACAGAGAGGTTTAAGAATGGTCAGCCCGGCCAGGCGCAGAGGCTCACAACTGTAATCACTGCACTCCAGGAGGGAGGAAGATTGTGTGAGCTCAGGAGTTGGAGACCAACCTGTGCAACATAGTGAGACCTCATCAATACAAAAAAAAAAAAAAAGAATGGTCAGCATGTAGGCGGCAGTTAATGTCACATGAATGGATCAGATGATGCAGGGGATCATGCAGAAGGCGGCGAGTGGCAAGAGGAGGAAAAGCTAGAAGCGAGAAAACGGCGGAAAAAGCAGTTAAGATATGCAAGGCAGGAGTCCCAGGGATAGAGCAACACACGATACTAGGTGCAAGAAAGGAATGTAGAAAAGACTGATGTCTCTTCCTCTTTCCTTGTCTCACCCACTTCTGGACTGCTCTGTCTCTGAGGGCAGCTGAGGAACCCCATCAAGAAAATGCCCTTGTGAAGTCTTCTTGGTTTACCCTTTCTGGCCAAAGCACCTCTGTGTCACAAAGGAAAAACTACCAGTCAGACCCCAACAGCTGGATCTTGGACACAGAAACACTTCCAAAAGTAACTCTAATGTTGAGACATTGACTGGCACAGAACACACTACAACAGGTCATTTATTCTGGGTTTTTTTTTTTTTTTGAGACAGAGTCTTGCTCTGTCGCCAGGCTGAAGTGGGGTGGTGGCACTATCTCGGCTAACTGCAACCTCCACCTCCTGGGTTCAAGGGATTCTCCTGCCTCAGCCTCCCAAGTAGCTGGGACTACAGGTGCATGCCACCATGCCCAGCTAATTTTTTTTTTAAGTGGAGACAGGGTTTTACCATGTTGGCCAGGATGGTCTCCATCTCTTGACCTTGTGATCCACCCACCTCGGCCTCCCAAAGTGCTGGGATTACAGGCGTGAGCCACTGCACCCGGGCCATTTATTTCATTTTGATTAGTAATTCACCTTGCTCAGAGATTAAAAACTTAGCATTAATATAGCAAATCTCTTTTAAAAATAATAATAATAAAAAAGAGTCTGGCTAGCAGTGTGTCCTAAGAAACTAAGTGAGCACCGGGTCCTGCCTATAAGCATTAGTCCTGAAGTTAGCACTGCCTGAATGCAAAGAACAAACACAGATAGTGAGATATGACTGGGCAGGCCAGTTCACCTAGGAACAAGAAGGGTAAGAAGGAAACAGAACCAGTCCTGGAGAGTATGAACACTTTGCCCTCTTCCTTAATTTGCACACTGAATTCAGGTATTTTGCTTACCGTTACAGATTTCTATAACCCCTGAAGGCTGGTAAAAGTATTATTATTCCTGTTTTATTGATTGACTGATTGATTGATTGAGACAGGGTCTCATTCTGTCATCCAGGACGGAATGCAGGCGTGCAATTTTGGCTCACTGCAACCTCTGTCATTCGGGTATGAGCAATTCTGCCTCAGCCTCCTGGGTAGCTGGGACTACAGGCATGTGCCACCACACCCAGCTAATTTTTTTGTATTTTTAGCAGAGATGGGGTTTTGCTATGTTAGCCAGGCTTGTCAGGAACTCCTGGCCTCAAGTCATCTCCCTGACACAGCCTCCCAAAGAGCTGGGATTACAGGTGTCAGCCACCACACCTGGCTTATTCCTGTTTCACAGCTGACAAAATGACAAGTTGAGAAGTTATAAGACTTTTCTGATAGTCACACAGATGAAAAATGGCAGAACCAGGACCTGAACTCAGATTTGTATGACTCTACATTCTGCACTTCCTGCTGACCAGCTTTGCAGCTAAGTACCTTTCTAATTCACTTGGCAGCTGGTCTACCTGCCAAGGCCCAGAACTCCAAAAACGATTTCCATTATCAACCCCCAAGATCAATGGGAACTTGGAAGAAGGAATGGCTTATAAAAAACAAGTAAAAATTAAAAAGTAGGACCTAATGTTAATCAAGTGCTGAGAAAACCTCAGCCATCCTCTGTAGCAGTTTCAGTGAACTAATTTGTTGATTTTCCAAGGCTAAAAATAGCCCTTTTATACTGCACACTCTGAGTTTATCCCAAGTATTTACAGATCTATCACCTGACTTATTTTATCTACTCTTGTTTCACACAGGTATTAACACTAAAACAAGCGCTGGGATGGGCACTTCGTGTTCTGTACGACTTTCAAGTCACAGTTGAAATGTCCCTTTCTCATGAAGGCCTTTATCTTACTAGGCTAGGCTAGATTCTGTCCCCAAACTCTCACTTCTTTCTAGGACTTCTATAAATGAATATTAGATATGGGCAGGGCGCAGTGGCTCATGCCTATAAACCCAGCACTTTGGGAGTCCAAGGTGAGTGGATCGTGAGGAGTTTAAGACCAGCCTGACCAACATGGTGAAACGCCAACTCTACTAAAAATACAAAAATTAGCCAGGTGTGGTGGCATGCACCTGTAAGCCCAGGTACTTGGGAGGCTGAGGCAAAGGAACAAAATGAACCCGGGAGGGGGAGGTTGTGGTGAGCTGAGATCATGCCACTGTACTCCAGCTTGAGTGACAGAGCAAGACTCTGTCTCAAAAAAATAAAAATAAATAAAAATTTTAAAAAAGGCCAGACTCGGTTCACGCCTGTAATCCCAGCACTTTGGGAGGCCCAGACGGGTGGATCACAAGGTAAGGAGATCAAGATCATTCTGGCTAACATGGTAAAACCCCATCTCTACTAAAAATACAAAAAAACCAGCTTGGGCCGGGCGCGGTGGCTCAAGCCTGTAATCCCAGCACTTTGGGAGGCCGAGGCGGGTGGATCACGAGGTCAAGAGATCGAGACCATCCTGGTCAACATGGTGAAACCCCGNTTCAGGCAATTTTCCTGCCTCAGCCTCCTGAGTAGCTGGGATTACAGGCACGCGCCACCATGCCCAGCTAATTTTTTTTTTGTAGTTTTAGTAGAGACTGGGTTTCACCATGTTGAACAGGATGGTCTTGATTTCTTGACCTCATGATCCACCCGCCTCGGCCTCCCAAAGTGCTGGGATTATAGGCTTGAGCCACCGCGCCCGGCCTAAAATTCATTTTCTTGCATGAAAATGAATCAATGACTCATTACCAGGAGTGGTGACTCCCTCCTGTAATCCCAGCACTTTGGGAGGCAGAGGTGGGTGAATCATTTGAGGTTAGGAGTTCCAGACCAGCCCGGCCAATATGGTGAAACCCCATCTCTACCAAAAATACAAAAAGAATTTAGCTGGGCGTGGTGGCGCATGCCTGTAGTCCCAGCTTAATTGGGAGGCTGAGGCAGGATAATTGCTTTAACCTGGGAGGCGGAGGTTGCAAGGAGCTGAGATCGCACCACTGCACTCCAGTCTGGGCGACAGAGAGAGACTCCATCTCAACAACAAAGCAAGCAAGCAAACGATACCTTCATGTACAAGGCACTGAGCTGACAGACACAGTCACAGCCTTTGCTCAGATAGGTGTAAGATAAATACCAGTTTAATTACGTGACAATAATCATTTGCTCCCAAAATAAAAGGATTCTAGGAGTTCAGAGAGAAACCCAATGCATTCTGTATAAACAGAAAAGAATACAAGTTGGGAGGCTGGGTCCAGCACTTTGGGAGTCCGAGGCAAGAGACCAGCCTGCGCAACAGAGCAAGACCTGATCTCAAAAAAAAAAAAAATTTTTTTTTTTTTTTTAATTAGCTGGGCATGGTGAAGGTGCACCTGTAGTCCTTAGCTACTTGGGAGGCTGAGGTGGGAGGACTGCTTGAATCCAGGAGTTCAAGGCTGCAGTAAGCTATGATTGCGCCACTGCACTCTAGGCTTGGGAGTCAAAGCTAGACCCTGCTTCAGAAAAACAGAAACAAAAACAAAAAATACAGCAGTGAAATTATCCTCACTTTTACTTACTACTATTTTTCTTGAGACAGAGTCTTACTCTGTCACCCAGGCTGGAGTGCAGTGGCGCGATCTCGGCTCACTGCAACCTCAGCCTCCTGGGTTCAAGCAATTCTCCTGCCTCAGCCTCCTGAGTAGCTGGAACTACAGGTGTGCACCACCACGCCTGGCTTATTTTTGTATTTTTAGTAGAGATAAGGTTTCACTATGGTGGCCAGGCTAGTCTCTAACTCCTGACCTCAGGTGATCTTCCCACCTCAGATGATCTTCCCGCCTCAGCTTCCCAAAGTGCTGGGATTATAGGTATGGGCAACCATGCCTGGCCTATCCTCACTTTTAGAGTCCCATGATTCTGAAACTGCAATTTGACCTGTCCTTTTAAAGTAATTTTTACCTTTAGCAGCAAGTGCAAGCAGGCGAGAGCCAATATAACACATTATCTTTGTATGTCTAGTCATAAGATACTCCATAAACAGAAGAACATCTCCCACTAGAGAAAACTTAAGGCTTGCCTTAACAGGTCACCTGTTGTGGGGCAAATTTAAAAAGCTGTTTCTGGAGCAGGTAACCCGAATGGCCTTCAGGAGCATCTCAGTGTTTCTGACCTAACACTTTGAATCCTTTTCAGCTTTCTCCACTTGAATGTGAACATCTACAGATCTACAACTCAGAAGCCAGGATGCTTAATGGGTACTTCCCTCATTTCTCTTGCTCTCAACTGGTGTCTATGGGGGAGTATCAACTACTTGCAAAGCCATTTCCCCATCAATTACTAGACAGTGGGGAAAGTGAAATTTAAAAATCATTAAGACATGTAAAAATCTCCCACAACTGGTTTTCATTTGTGAAATATTTAAGCAGTTTATAAGCTACAAAGCCAGAAATGACTTCATTCAACAGATTTGACTTTTCCAAACTGTGTGGGTGCAGCACTCCAAGGGGAATCATTCAGGTTTCAAAGCTCAAAGAGAAAACGATCTAATTTTTCACTCCTTACACTCATATTCTCAAAAATGAAGTCCAATGGCATTTAGCAATGTTAAGTAGGGACTAGGATTTATAAAGTCGCCTTTTAATGAGAGTGTATATACTGTTTCTTAGTGTGCTCCCAAACGTAAGAAGTCTGCTTGTGTTAACATGAGTCTAAGATTAACGTATTGAGTACTGTTCAGAATAATCATGGGACTCAACTGCTTCAACACTATTAGAAAACAGTAAATGTTGAGAATATTCAAGTTGAACAAATTCACACAGGAGTTAAATCGGCCAAACGAGTATAACAAAGACACACCTTTCTCACTCTCCAATTTGTCATGGTTTCCTTAAAAATCACGAAATCTAGGCCGGGCGCAGTGGCTCACGCCTGTAATCCCAGCACTTTGGGAGGCCAAGGCGGGTGGATCACGAGGTCAAGAGATCGAAACCATCCTGGTCAACGTGGTGAAACCTTGTCTCTACTAGAAAATACAAAAATTAGCTGGGCATGGTGGCGCACGCCTGTAGTCCCAGCTGCTCAGGAGGCTGAGGCGGGAGAATTGCTTGAACTCAGGAGGCGGAGGTTGCGGTGAGCCGAGATCGTGCCATTGCACTCCAGCCTGGGTGACAGGGCCAGATTTCGTCTCAAAAAAAAAAAAAAATTAGATATGTACTTGTGAACTATCTGTTTACAGCTGAACTCCTACTGGCCTGTCGACCTCGTGAAGACAAGTATGCCTGTCTTATACTTGTTCACAACTCTATCTACCCTCTGGGCCTTGCACTGCAGGTATGAGGCAATGGTGAACAGCTGGTCTCACCTAACTCCCTGTCACTCCTTTTTGACAAACAGAAAAAAAATGCCTATCAGAAGGTTACTGCCCAGTTTCATAGAGAGAACAAGTAAGTAAGTTAACTCCCAAATCATATAAGCTCTCCCACTCCATCATGCTCACCTGCCTCACACACAAAAATACATGAACTGACTTCCTGCATTTCCACAATGCAATACACGTGCTTCTGTGAAAACAAGTGTGGCTATGAAAGTTACCATGGATTAAAGAATTTTTGGCCAGGTTGATGCCTGTAATCCCAGCAGTTTGGGAGGCTGTCAGAGCAGATCCTTTGAGCCCAGGAGTTCGAGACCAGCCTGGGCTACTTGGCAAAACCCTGTCTCAACAAAACATATAAAAATTAGCTGGGCGTGGTGGTGTATGCCTGTAGTCCAAGCTACTTGGGAGGCTGAGGAGGGAGGATCGCTTTAGATGGAGAGGTCAAGGCTGCAGTGAGTTGAGATCCTGCCACTCACTCCAGCCTGGGTGATGAGTGAGACCCTGTTTCAAAACAAAAGTTCAACTCATTCTGTTTAATTGTGCATTCCACATTTGTTGGGATGGGCAGGCAGTAGGAGGAACTGAAGCACAAGTAAGTTCATTTAGCCTCTTTGGGAGAGACATTATACTAGCAAAGCAGAGAAAAACAGGCTAAGCTATTACTAAAGATTTCAACTTTCTTTATATTTATGGGCAATAATCAGGTTCAATCATTGTAATAAACCACTTGGCCTAAGAAAAAGAATCTAAGATCTTATAAAAGTACATAAAATAAAATGCTACATAAAGAGTGTCAGCTTTACAGACATGAGAGTTCACCTATTAACATATACAGTTAGGAGGCCTGGTGCTGTGGCTCATGCCTGTAATCCCAGCACTTTGGTAGGCTGAGGCAGGTGGATCATTTCAGGTCAGGAGTTTGAGACCAGCCTGGCCAACATGATGAAACACTGTCTCTACTAAAAATAAAAAAGAAATAGCTGGGCATGGCGGTGTGTGCCTGTAATCCCAACTACTCGGGAGGATGAGGCAGGAGACTCGCTTGAACCTGAGACGCAGAGGTTGCAGTGAACCAAGATCGTGCCACTGACTCCAGGTTGGGTGGCAGAGTAAGACTTCATCTCAAAAAAAACAAACAAAAAACCCCCATATAAACACATGTAGTATGTAGTTTGGGGCTGGGCACAGTGGCTCATGCCTGTAATCCCAGCACTTTGGGAGGCCAAAGCAGGTGGATTGCTTGAGCCTAGGAATTGGAGACCAGCCTGGGGCAACATGGTGACACTCTGTCTCTACTAAAAATGCAAAAATTATCAGGGCATGGTGGTATGCACCTATAGTCCCAGCTACTCAGGAGGCTGAGTTGGGAAAATCACTTGAGCCTAGGACAGAGGTTGCAGCAAGCAGAGATCACACCACTGCACTCCAGCCTGGGTGACACAGAGAGGCCTGTCTAAAAAAAAAGGAACAAAGGGTATTTCACCATAATTTAAACTCCTAATCTAATATATGCATTGATTTGGTGGGAGAAGTATCTCTTAATAGCCCAAGTTTCAAAGATTCCACAACCAAGAAGGATATTTGTAAGTTTAGACAGTTAAGAACATGTGCATACCTAGTTTTTCACTTAACTTAGATCCAAACTAGGGGTAACTAATTTAGATGCATGCATAAAATTTTCATTCTGATTTTTGAAAACATTTCATTGAAAATTGGGCATGGATCTGAATTGGAACAGGATCATACTACTGAAATTGACATAGGTTTTGCAGCCTCACAAAAGGCAGGAAAGTCAAGCTCTCGCTTCACCTTAATCACTACGGTTTTACCACACTGCCACGTGACCTTGAGCACATCTCCTCTGTTAGGTGGTTTCCTTGTCTGCAAAATAAAGTCTGGACTAGATGCTCTATCTGGGTCTAACAGTCTCAATACTATAACTGATGCAGAGCACCAATTTCCTACTTGAAGGAACTGCAAAAGAACTAGACATTAGAATTAACCAAAAAGCAATTTCATGAGGCAGCCAAAATAGTAGTGATAAGGGAAATTATTTAGCATGAGTTCATGGCCTGAATCAATCCCAGTCTTTTAGAGATATAGCCGAATCAGATTTGATAGTCAGCCTCCCTGTAATAAAGAAGATACTCTCCAGACTAGGCTAGGAAGGAGAGGTATTGCATCTCTTACTAGCCTTTATTGTTCTGCTTACTCTCACCCCTTGCCCTCCTTCCTTAAATCCAAGTTTGAGTATTTAATGATAGTTTCAGAAAATGAAAGAACGGAAAATGAGGCAGGTGAGGAGATGGCAAAGCAGTTGTTGGCTAAGAGTCCACATCTTTGTCCTAATGTTTTTTTTTTTTTTTTTTTGAGACAGAGTTTCACTCAT
>NW_016107367.1:3125441-3153088 GCF_001604975.1 Cebus imitator | reverse complement strand
AAAAAAAAAAAAAAAAAAAATCTAGGCTCTGTGGCAGGTATAACGGAGGACACGGCGGTAAAAATGCGGAATTCTCAATGATGAGACAAATGCAAAACCTGGTAGGCCTAAGAAGGAGCACCTATGAAAGTGACAAATAGGGGGAAATGGTGGGCAAGGGAAACAATGGCTGGAGAGCGAAAAAGGGAAAGCTCAGGAGGAAATTTTAGAAAGCTATAAATAGCCGAGCCACAGCAGAGCCGCCAGGACCTTGTAGTTCTAAGATCTACGGGGAAACAGGCACCCAACGGCTGCGTCTCAGGTTTCCGCGGGTCACAAAAGAATAACGGACACCCACCCAACGGTGGCCCCGGGGCTCCGCGGGCGCTTCCGTCGAGCCCGCGCCGCCCCACGCGTTCTGCACGGCACCCAGACGGGCGCTCGCGGCAAGATGCGGGACACAGCCCGCGCCACCCGTCTTTGTCCGTTCCGCCCTCCACACTCACCCGGCGGCCACCGCTCGCCCGAAGCCAGGCGGCAAGAACAAACGCCGCCCGACGCGAAAAAGGAATCAGAGGCGTTTCTCGTCAAAGCAGACTTTATTGGGGCGACGGGGCCGCCCCGCGCGCGCCGGCCGCTCCCCGCGCGGCCCCCGCACCTCCCACCGGCCTCAACCCCGCTCCCGGCAGGCCCCTTCCTCCCTTCTCCTCGGGCTCCCGCCCCCGTGGTGCCCGGGGCCGCGCGGACCGCTCACCGGCTCCCGAGGCGGCGGCTGCAGCGGCGACACCCCGCTCCCGAGTGCGGCCCGGGCCCGAGGCAGCGCGTTTTGTGGCTGTTGCACCGCGGAGGGCGGGAGCCGCGCGACACCGAGCGGCGGGAGGCAGCGGCAGCGGCGGCGGCGCGCTGACGTCACGCGCCGCGGGCCGGCCAGCCAGCGCGCGTGCGGGCGGCCCCGCCCCCGGTCCCACCGGCCCCAATCCAGGAGGAGCCCGGCGAGTGGGCGGGGCCTCGGCGGCCAGCGGGCAGATCGATTGGCAGAGAAGGAGGAGCGAGAGGGCGAGCGGGCGAGTGGCAGTGAGGCGGGGCGGGCTGAGGCCAGCGCGGAAGTCTCGCGAGGCCCGGCACGAGCAGAGTGTGGCGGCGGCGGCGAGATCTGGGCTCGGGCTGAGGAGTTGGTATTTGTGTGGAAGGAGGCGGAGGCGCAGGAGGAAGGGGGAAGCGGAGCGCCGGCCCGGAGGGCGGGAGGAGGCGCGGCCAGGGCGGGCGGTTGCGGCGAGGCGAGGCGGGGAGCCGGGACGAGCAGCGGCCGAGCGAGCGCGGGGCGCACCAAGGCGAGGGAGGCGGGGAAGCCCCGCCGCCGCCGCGGCCGCCGCGCCCGCCCCTTCCCCCGCCGCCCGCCCCCTCTCCCCCCGCCCGCTCGCCGCCTTCCTCCCTCTGCCTTCCTTCCCCACGGCCGGCCGCCTCCTCGCCCGCCCGCCCGCAGCCGAGGAGCCGAGGCCGCCGCGGCCGTGGCGGCGGAGCCCTCAGCCATGGCCTCGGGCGACACCCTCTACATCGCCACGGACGGCTCGGAGATGCCGGCCGAGATCGTGGAGCTGCACGAGATCGAGGTGGAGACCATCCCGGTGGAGACCATCGAGACCACGGTGGTGGGCGAGGAGGAGGAGGACGACGACGACGACGAGGACGGCGGCGGCGGCGACCACGGCGGCGGGGGCGGCCACGGGCACGCCGTGCACCACCACCACCACCACCACCACCACCACCCGCCCATGATCGCGCTGCAGCCGCTGGTCACCGACGACCCGACCCAGGTGCACCACCACCAGGAGGTGATCCTGGTGCAGACGCGCGAGGAGGTGGTGGGCGGCGACGACTCGGACGGGCTGCGCGCCGAGGACGGCTTCGAGGACCAGATCCTCATCCCGGTGCCCGCGCCGGCCGGCGGCGACGACGACTACATCGAGCAGACGCTGGTCACCGTGGCGGCGGCCGGCAAGAGCGGCGGCGGCGGCTCGTCGTCGTCGGGCGGCGGCCGCGTCAAGAAGGGCGGCGGCAAGAAGAGCGGCAAGAAGAGTTACCTGAGCGGCGGGGCCGGCGCGGCGGGCGGCGGCGGCGCCGACCCGGGCAACAAGAAGTGGGAGCAGAAGCAGGTGCAGATCAAGACCCTGGAGGGCGAGTTCTCGGTCACCATGTGGTCCTCAGGTGAGCGCCGGCCGCGCGCCCCGGCCCCGGGATGTTTTTGTTTTGAAGGGAAGCCATGTTTTATGTGTGTGATGGGCGCCGCCATCTTCTTCGCCAGGGCAAGTATGGCGGCCCCAAAAGATGGCGGGCCGTGCGGCGGCGGGGGCGCGGCGGCGGCGGCGGCGGGCGGCGGGCCGCGAAGATGGCGGCGGGCGGCGGGGGGAGGGGCCGGCGCCGCCCGGCTAGGCCGCAATGGCGTAGTTTCTCCGAGAGGGGGAAGCGTCGCGTGGGGCGGGGACGGCCGGGGGAGGGGCCGGCGCGCTCGCTCCCCCGCGCCCGCACCAACGGGCGCGCCCGCCAGCCCGTTGTGGCGGCCGCCGCGCGCCCCCGGCCCGGGCGGGCGTTGGCGGGGCTGCGCCGCGGCCTCGCGGGCCGGGGACTGCCGTCTCCGGGACGCGCGCCCCCGCCCGGCGCTGCCGTTCCCCTGCCGGCCACTCGGGGGCGCCGCGGGCGCTTGCCCCGCCCGCCCCCAACTTCTCGGGACTCCCAACTGCTCGCGGGAGGCACTTTCCAGAAGGGGCGACGCGGCGCGCGTGGGCGTCTCGGGCCTCCTTGCTCCCCGCCCACCCAGCGCCGGGCTGGACCGTGCCCTGGCGGTCACGCTCGCCTGAGGCGTCGTTTGCTGCGGGGCGGGACTTGGGCTGCACGTAGGGCTCGCGTGTGCGGGCTCCGAGCGTCAGTCTGAGCCTGTCACCGCCGTTGCCAGCGAATTCCTGGCCTTTTCGTCGTTCTGCAGTACCTAGTGGAAAGGGCCTGTGAATCTTAGCGGATAATTTTTAGTCACTTAGATTTTGGGAAAGCTTTCCCCCCCCCCAAGTATTTAGCTCTTTGTGAATAGGTTGGGTTGGTTTACTCGACTGTGGACCTTTGCTAGTAAATAAAATCGGGTAGTTTAATTTTAGGCCTCTATGCGTTTTACTTTGTGTGTAGAAAGGTACCTGTTTTCCCCATGAAAAGAAAGATGCTAGAAAGCAAAGTTTTTTTGGGGGGTTTTGTTTTACCGTTTTAATACTTTTAACGAAGGTCAGAAAAGCCATCTATATAGCAAAAGGATATTATCTGCAGGTGTAAATTCTTTATCTTTTCTTTACAAAGGCAATTATTAATTCAGTGCTGATTTTAATGTCAGTATCCTATTAGTATATTTATATACTACCTAGCTAAATTGCTGAGATACTAAATAGACTGAGAATAATTCTGACATAGTAGTTAATCTAACGCCTGTGATGATTACGTTTAGTACTCCATTTAAGTGGTGGAGCCCCTTCCCCTATAGTTACTTTAAAGCTACTTCATAAATTCTTAGAACTGGATGGAGACTCAAAATATGGTGAGTATTAAAAGATAGACTTCAGAGAAATGAATGAGATAGAAATGAAGAGGCTGCACTGAAAAAGCTAGTTTGATTGTATATAGTGAAAGTCTCGAGGTGAGACAACTACCGCTGGATGGATCTGTGATTGAAAGAGGCCAGAGCAAAGGAGTCGAGGAGCTGTCAAAACCTAATAGGAAGTGGTAACAGGCGCTCTCCTGCCTCCAAGGTGCCTAGTAGAATTCAAGTAGTTTGAGTTTAGCAGAAACCATGTTTAAATGAAACATGAGTATTTTACTTAATGGTTGTTAGAAGATAACTTCCATGTATTTTGGTAGCTCAAGAGATTAAACACTGATCATATTGGAACTAATAGTCATGGTTTTGGCCGGGTGCGGTGGCCCACACTTTTATTCCTAGCACTTTGGGAGGCAGAGGCCAGCGGATCACTTGAGATCAGGAGTTTGAGACCAGCCTTGCCCGCATGGTGAAACACTGTCTCAACTAAAAATACAAAAATTAGCCAGGCGTGGTGGCAGGCGTCTGTAACCCTAGCTACTCTGGAGGCTGAGGCAGGAGAATCACTCGAACCCAGGAGGCAGAGGTTGTGTGAGCTGAGATTGCGCCACTGCACTCCAGCCTGGGTGACAGAGTAACACTCTCTCAAAAAAAAAAAAAAAAAAAAAAGTCTTTTTTTAAGATACATTAACCACTAAAAGAGTATATTTTTTCTCGTGTGTGGAATTAGAGTAATTGAGAAAACCAACGTATTTTTACATGTTCTGCATTTTATCTTAGCAAATTGCTGGACCACTTTTTTACACCCAGAGAACTTGGTAGTGTATGGCTTTGCTTGATGAAGTGGTAAGTATCACGTCAGCCAGTTAGGGGAAAAAGTCTGAGGGGCTTGACTGATGGAAGTTAATGTACAATTAAGTAAGCATTTAAAAGTCTTTACTTCCCCTGTGCAAGAGGTTGCTATTAAGGTGGCACAGTTTGAGGTTGTTTTCATGTCCATTTCTTTTTCTTTTTTTTTAATTTGAGACAGTCTTGCTCTGAGACAGGCTGGAGTGCAGTGTCACGATCTTGGTTCACTGCAACCTCCCCCTCCTGGGTTCAAGTGATTCTCATGCCTCAGCCTTCCAAGTAGCTGGGATTACAGGCGTCCACCACCACCTCTGGCTATACTGTCCATTTCTTTTAAGTGTTGGTTGTCTAGTTAGTGTGGTAGAATACTCTGCATAAAGATGGTTATAAGTATTTAATGGCAGTAACATAGGATGGCCTGTTTCCTCGGGCATGTGTTTTGTGGTAGACTATACCCCTTCCTTGTCCTTGTGGTTTGGAATTATTACTGAAGAGAAGCGAGAGTTTGTGGATAATAATGCATTTCCCAAGTTCCAATTCTGAAAATGATTTCATCTTCAGAACTGAAATGACGTGATATAGTCAGTATAATTCTGTAACAAACGGAGGAATGAAAGTTGGGCTAAATTTGTATGTATATGTACATATAGGTTGAGTATGGTAGGCAGCATGACTACTTTTGTGTACTTGATCTCATTTGATCCTAGGCAGGAAGGTTTTAACTACACTGTATTTTCACTAAAATAGCCCCTTAGTTTGGAATGAACTGTGAAGTAACAGTTTTCATAAGTCCCAAGCTGAGTTACTTGAAGTCCTTGTAAAAATAGCTGTACACGTAGTTACTAGTCTAGGTACTTCTTAGCTAGTTTAAAAAACAAAAAATTAGGTCGGGTGCAGTGGCTCACATCTGTAGTCCCAGAACTTTGGGAGGCCAAGGCAGGAGGATCGCTTGACCTCAGGAGTTCGAGACCAACCTTGGCAACATAGTGAGACCCCCATCTTTGCAAAATAAAAATAAGAATTATCCAGTTGTGGTGGCATATGCCTGTAGTCAGTCCCAGCTACTTGGTAGGCTGAGGTGGGAGGATCACCTGAGCCTGGGAGATCGAGGCTGCAAGTGAGCTGTGATTAAACCACTGTATTCCAGCCTGGGGGACAGAGTGAGATGCTATAAAAAAAAATAGTGGGAGTCACCATATTTCTGGAAACTAAATATTTGGATTTTTATGGGTTTCTTTTGCTTGCATGTCATCTTCCTTTAATTTCCCACAGTAACAGCACTCTGGTAGGCATCTTTTGAATGTAACATCGGCATAGGAATCTAATAGTTTTTTTAGTAGTTTTAAGCCTTAAAGGGTCCCTAGATATCTGCTTTTTTCGCTCTCTTTTTACTATTATTTTTTTGAGATGGGGGTCTCACTCTGTCACCCAGGTTGGAGTGCAGTGGTGAGATCTCCGCTCACTGCAGTCTCTGCCTCCTGAGTACCTGGGAGGTACTAATTTTTTTTTTTTTTTTTTTTTTGAGACAGTTCTCATTCTGTTGCAAGGCTAGAGTGTGGTGGCATAATCTTGGCTCACTGCAACCTCTGCCACCTGGGTTTAAGTGATTCTTCTGCCTCAGCCTCCTGACTAGCTGGGACTACAGGTGTGCGGCACTACGCCCAGCTTTTAGTAAAGACAGGGTTTTACCGTGTTGGCCAGGATGGTCTCAATCTCTTGACCTTGTGATCAGCGCCCGCATCGGCCTCCTAAAGTGCTGGATTATAGGTGTGAGCCACTGCGCCTGGCCCCCGCTAATTTTTTATTTTTGGTAGAGATGAGGTTTCACCATGTTGCCCAGGCTGGTCTGAGCTTAGGCGATTCACCCCCCTTAGCCTCCCGATTGTTGGGATTACCGGCCTGCATCCCCCAACACACACACACTTTTTTTTTTTTTTTTTTTAAACAGTCTCATTCTGTCACACAGGCTAAAGTGCAGTGGCACAATCAACAGCTCACGGCAGCCTTGATCTCCTGGGCTGAAGCAATCCTCCCACCTCAGCCTTCCTAGTAGCTGGGACCTCTGTGCATCTGGGAGTTTTTTAGTTGTTGCTTTTTAAATTAGAGATGGGGTCTTGCCTTGTTGTCTAGGCCTGGCCTTGAATTCCTGGGCTCAGACTATCCCCCTGCCTCAAATTCCTGAGTAGCTGGGACTACAGACACCCAGCTTCAACTGTGTTTTGAATAATCAGTTGCTTTAATGCCAGTGTTTACTTTGGGCTTTTTCACTATATGTAATTAATAAACATTTCAGTGTTGACAGATTTTGGGTACAGTACTATGTATTTTTTCCCTAGATAGTCTTGCTGTTACATAGGAATAACTGTTTTATAACTTAGTTAATTATAAACTAAACCACTTATTGCATTGAATAGGGAAGATGATGATTAAAAACTGAGAATTAAAACATTTAGAGAGAAATCTAGGTGATTTTAAAATCTTGAGATTTCAGGTGGTGAGAAACTGCACCTCTCTAAGGCTGTTGATATTTTAACTCAGAGCAGTTAACTAATTTGGAGCAGACATTGCATTGCCATGTGCGTGAACTGCTACATAGATGCTTGGAACTGTGGGAAGGAGCCAACATGTCCATGGCCACCCCGTCCCGTTTCCATTTGCATACATGTGTTTTGTGAGGTGAGGCCAGCATGTGCATACTGCCGGTCCGTGGCTAATGAGGATGGCACAGGTGCAGGGACAGGTGCACAGTTGGGACTGTGTCATCCCCCCCCAATCTTGTGCCCTGCCAGCCAGTACAGCTTAGGTTGGGTGGGGGCTGTGCCTTCTCGAAGTGCCGGCAGCTGAGTGGCACCTCCTTCACGGCTGGGAATCGGTGGTCCCTCCTCTGGTGTGCCCAGGGCAGCCTCATGCCCCAGGTAGAAAACCTTTGGTGGGACCTTGTTTGGTATGTGGGGTGGTCAGACCCTACCTGAGCTGTGACCTTCTGAGAACAGACAAATAAAATTGCTGAAGAAGAGGCAAAAATAATAATTACTATTCTGTTACACTGAATAGAGAAGTGGCTTGTTCTGGATTAAGCAAAACGTGTATGACCAGAAAACCATTGATACTAAAATCAATAAATGCAAGTAAGTTGAAATGCATTGAATTTTTCTCAATTTTATAAGTTTGGAAGATGCAGGTTTGCCAAAAATCACTAGTCACGATCGTTTGCCATTCAGTCTCTGGGTTTTTCATCCCCCCAGTAAAACTGTGCTATTTATCACTAAGTAGAGATGCTATAAACATGAATTTCCATGGAGCCAAGCTCAAAAAGCCATCCAAAGTAATCACTTCAACCTCATGACCTACATAGGGTAGCCTAAGTCATAGATCTGGATTCCTGATCTGGTGGCTCTGAAAGCTTTAGCTTCCGGATAAAGCCCCTTGTGCTGTCAGACTCTCCACTCCAGGTTATTAACCTTTCCTTTTCCCTCCTACTGTCAACGACTCACTCCCCCTAGTGGGGGAAAAAAAATCCGCATCAGGAGGAGGTCATCCACAGTTAGCATTTGAGGCTTTTGGAAGAGGGTAAAATTTTTAAAACATCCGCATTTGAGGCTTTTGGAAGAGGGTAAAATTTTTAAAACATCCATGTCCGTCTCCTGGGTGAATATTTACAAAAGGCATTTCTAGTTTGTTTTTGAAACCTGCTTAACAAGGTCAGTCTGTTTTAAGGCTGGAAAACTTAGATTATATTAGTAAAACAATTATTGCAATGAACATTACTTAAGAAAGGGTATTTACTAATTTATTTTCTCTGTGCTCTTAATACTTCCAGTAGGAAGAGTAAGTAAGCAAAAGTGAATTTTCTTTTTTTTTTTTTGAGACAGGGTCTCACTTTGTCACCCAGCATGGAGTGCGGTGTCCCAATCTCAGCTCATTGTAGCCTTCACCTCCTGTGCTCAAGGAGTCCTCCTGCCTCAGGTTCCCCAAGAGCTGGGACTACAGGCGCGCACCACCAGGCACGGCGAATTTTTTGTAGAGACAGAGTTATCAGAATCATGACTTGGATTTAGAAAATAACACTAATGTAATTACTGTTGTAGCAGATTGTTAGGAAGAGCCAAGGGAAATTTTAGAAGTTAGCTGACTACTGGATAGGTTTGCACCTTTTCATGTATGATGAACTTTAATAACACATACGGGGAGCCAAGCCATTTCCTAGTTCTAAGTATCTTCTCAGTTGTGTTTAACTTCATGAATAATTACCAGTAACAAAGCCAGCAGCATCTTACTTCCTCTCTATAGGGCAGTGACCTTGGGATCTTTGTAAAATGAGTTGGGATAGTAGTACCCTTAAAGTCACTTTCAATCTTTATAACAAGAAAATTCTATTCCTTTACAAATATAACAACATACTCAATTTTTCTTCTTTTTTTTTTTTTTTTTTTTTTTTTTTTTTTTTTGAGACAGAGTCTTGCTGTGTCACCCAGGCTGGATTGCAGTTGTTTGATCTGCCCCACTACACCCTCTGCCTCCCAGGTTCAAACAATTCTTCTCCCTCAGCCTCCTGAGTAGCTGGGATTACAAGGTTGTGCCACCATGCCTGGCTAACTTTTTGTATTAGTAGAGACAGGGGTTTTACCATGTTTTTGCCAGGGCTGGTCTCAAACTCCGGACCTCAAGTCATCTCCCCACCTTGAGGAGATGACTTGGCCTCCCAAAAGTGTGGACATTATAGGTGTGAGCTACTGTACCCAGCTTACTCAGTTTCTTAAAGCAAAACTCTTCCATTTAAACATGACCTGGCAAATGGCATATTAGGAACTCTTGAGCAAAAAAAAATTTTTTTTTTGGAGACAGGTTCTTGTTATGTTGCTCAGACTGGAGTGCGCTGGCTATTCACAGGTGTGATCATTGTGCACTGTAGCCTTGAACTCCTGGGCTCAGGCGGTTCTCCCACCTTCGCCTCCCTAGTAAGTGGGACTAGAGGTGTGTGCCACTCCACGCAGCTTGAGTAAAATTCTTTTTTTTTTTTTTTTTTGAGACGGAGTTTCGCTCTCGTTGCCCAGGCTGGAGTGCAATGGCGCGATCTCGGCTCACCGCAACCTCCGCCTCCTGGGTTCAGGAGGCAGTTCTCCTGCCTCAGCCTCCTGAGTAGCTGGGATTACAGGCACGCGCCACCATGCCCAGCTAATTTTTTGTAGTTTTAGTAGAGACGGGGTTTCACCGCGTTGACCAGGATGGTCTGGATCTCCTGACCTCGTGATCCACCCGCCTCGGCCTCCCAAAGTGCTGGGATTACAGGCGTGAGCCACCGCGCCCGGCCCGAGTAAAATTCTTAATAGTCATTCACTTACTTTAGTTTTACACCGTGGTTTCAGATGTGGTTAAACATTGAAACAATATAAATTACAATTTAAAAAATATAAATGGTTATTTGTGATGGACTGTTTCTTGTGTAATTTTTTTTTTCCTCCAAGATAGTCTCGCTCTGTTGCCCAGGCTGGAGTGCAGTGGCACAGTCTCAGCTCACTGCAACCTTTACCTTCTGAGTTCAAGTGATTCTCCTGCCTCAGCCTCCTGAGTAGCTGGGATTGTAGGCGTGTACCACACCCGGCTAATTTTTGTATTTTTAGTAGAGATGGGTTTCACCATGTTGGCCAGGCTGGTCTCAGACTCCTGACCTCAAGTAATCTGCCTGCCTCAGCCTTCCAAAGTACTGGGATTACAGGCTTGAGCCCATTGCACCCAGCTTTCTTGTGTAAATTAACTCTTCTCCTCAAATAGATCTGTGAAGCAGGGATAGGGGCTGCCATTGCTGTGCAAGAAGCTGTTCTGTTGGTGCCAGGACCTCTCTTTTTAGGAGAGTATTGGACTTTGAATATTGAGTGAATGAATGGATGGAATTCTCTGTAAGGCAGAATCCAGTGCTTATACCAAAATACTTATTTTGGTCTATTTCTGTATAGGTGGAAAACAAGTATTAGCAATAGAGAGAAGGTGGAGAAGTGTTCCGTTTTAGAGGCATCATGGGCTTTATAGTCAGTCTTTGACTCAAATATCAGATCTGCTACTTACTGCTCTTTAGATGCATTGCTTGTTATTTCTGAGGTCAGTTTCTTCAGCCAAAAACATAGAGTTTAATACTTTAAAGATTTTGTGAGAAACGTGGCAGTTGCCAGAACGAAACGGGTACTTAATAATGATAGTATCCTTTCTTAAGGTCTTTATTAGTAGGAAAAACTGGGAAACAGCCTATGTCATGATTTTTGCCTGTTGCTTAGCAGTGAATCCCAAATGTTTAGCTCTCCCCATTTCGGTGAAAGTTTGGGTGATGGCAGTGGTGAGTCTTTTTTGTCTTTTTGCCAGGAGTAACCTAGAGTGGTCTAAAATACAAGGTGTGGAGAAACAAAATCTAGCTAAACACATACATGCATACATACATAGGTAAATATGTCAGTTGGTGAAGGTGAAAATAGAAAATCAGGATCACAGGAAACATTGAGGTCAACCCTAATGAGCTTCCTGGCAGTCAAGATAAAAAAGGAACTTATGTTACCTTTATCCGATACTTATTCTAAGGAAATAAAGCTTTTATTAGGACTGAATTCAAAAATCAATTCCTTTATGTATGAAGGGACCACTAAGTGGTAGTACTGGCATTTTTCAGCCAATGTAGTGACAGATTTCACAGTGCTCTCTTAGAGCCGCCTAAAAAATGTATTATAGAATGTGGCTGGGCATGGTGGTTCACACCTGTAATCCCAGCACTTTGGGAGACTGAGATGGAAGGATCTGAGGCCAGGAGTTTGAGACCAACCTGGGCAGTATAGTGAGACCTTGTCTCTACAGGGGGAAAAAAAAAAAGCCAGGGATAGTAGCATGTGCTTGTAGCCCCAGCTACTCAGGAAGCTGATGCAGGAGAACCACCTGAGCCCAGGAGGTCAAGGCTGCAGTGAGCTCCACTACAGCCTGGGCGATGGTAAGATTCTGTCTGAAAAAGAGAGATTTTTATGATTAACATACTGTGGTTGACTGAATAATGACTTCGAAGAGAGCCAGATCCTAATTCTTGTAACCTGTGGGTGTTAACCTTATTTGCAAGTGTGATTAAACCAAGGTTCTCAAAATGGGGAGAGTAGTCTGGACTATCCAGATGGGTACAGTGTCCTTGTGTTCACAGGAAGGTGGTGGGAGATTGACTGCCAAAGAGGATGTAGGAGAGATGCAAGAGGTTGGAGTGAGGTGAAGAGAAGAGGTCAAGGAATACAGGCAGCCTTCAGAAGCTAGAAGAGGTTAGGGACGAGGTTCTCCACTAAAGCCTCCAGAAGGAACCCACTCAATGGCTTTATAGCTCTGAAAGTGATTCTCACTGCTGGCCTCTAGAACTGTAAGAGAATAAATTCTTGTTGTTCCAAACCACCAAATTGGTGGTTGTTTTGTTACAGTGGTAATGGCAAGCTAATAGATGTGCTAGCACCGCCTGTGTACTTCAGTCAACAGGAACCTGGCAAGTTCCTATTGCAAGGCACAAGACCTGCTGTTCCCCCTGAAACCTAGGAGAGGGGGGAAGTGGAATACAGGGGCTTTTTTTGCACACTACTCAATTTCCCAGACATGATGGTTGGCGTTTAACACATTACCTTGTTTTAGCCTTTCAGGATTGGTGTATCCTTTTTCCCTCCCTTCCTCCCCTCCCCTCTACCATTCTTTGTAGAGGCAGGGTTTCTCTTTGTTCTCAGGCTGGTCTCTAATTCCTGGCCTCAAGAGATCCTCCTGCCTTGGCTTCCCAAAGTGCTGGGATTACAGGTGTGAGTTCCCGTGCCTGGCCTCATTATTTAATAAATGAGGAAAACAGGCAAGGTTAAGAGTGGAGGCTGGAGTGACAGGAATGAACGGCCTCTTGAAGGGATGAGATCTTGACTTGGGTGTTGGAGAGTAGACTGGGCTTTAGGTCATGAGAGGAAGGCAAGAGGGTAAATTGTATTGACTACCTTTTACTAGACACTGAGAAAACCACTTTGCTTGGAGCGTGGAAGGGAGATGAGACTCCGTCTTTTTACTTCTATGAACTTGTAGAGTGCTTTCTAGTCTTCCCATTTAGTTCCTTAATTATATCTTTTTGACTGGAGACTGGAGTCTGCAAACTCAGTTTATTGCTTTGCTTCTCAAACTAGACTGTGAGTGGTTATTGTTTTGATAACAGAAGGAAATTGAGCAGCTGAGGGATTGGGATAGGCCAGGACCTTATTTATTAATATAATACCTTTAACCTTTTGAATAGTACCATATGGAAAAATAGAAACTTTTAAATGTGAAACCAGGCAAGGTTAAGAGTAGAGGCTGGAGTGACAGGTGCACGCTACCATGCCTGGCTAATTTTTGTATTTTCATTATTGATGGGGTTTCACCATGTTGGCCAGGCTGGTCTTCAACTCCTGACCTCAGGTGAGTTAATTGTCCTTCCCCATTTATGACGTGAGCCACTGCATCTGGCCAAGATATTTTTTTGAACAAAGAAAGAAACTTATAGGCTGGGAGTGGTGTCTCACACCTATAATCCCAGCACTTTGGGAGGCCGAGGTGGGCGGATCACCTGAGGTCAGGAGTTGGAGACCAGCCTGACCAACATGGAGAAACCCCCACCTCTACTAAAAATACAAAAATTAGCCAGGCGTAGTGTCGCATGCCTGTAATCCCAGCTACTCGGGAGGCTGAGGCAGGAGAATTTCTTGAACCCGGGAGGCCAAGGTTGTGGTGAGCCAAAATTGCACCATTACACTCAAACCTGGGCAACAAGAGTGAAGCTCCATCTCAGAGAAAAAAAGAAACTTGTATGTATATATGGCCTGTAATGTAATAAATAAAAATTACTGTTATTTTACAGCATAATAAATTTTTATTGTATTTAGTAAAAACTTCTGATTTTCTTTTTGCAAAAAGTAGTCAAATGGTAGCATATATCGACATTATTTGATGTATTGCTTTACTGTGTATCTAGCTCATGGTGAAAATGAGACAGTCAAATATTGTTCTTTTGATTACTTCTGGCAACAAAAGCTAGTATCTTTTGTCATTTCTCTAGAAGTTTTCTTTGCAACTTGATTTTTTCTTTTTATTTTTTTTTTTGAGACTGAGTTTCTCTCTTGCCCAGGCTAGAGTGCAATAGTGTGATCTCAGCTCACCGCACCCTGTCTCCCGGGTTCAAGTGATTCTCCTGCCTCAGCCTCCTGAGTAGCTGGAATTATGGGCATGTGCCACCAGGCCTGGCTAATTTTTCTATTTTTAGTAGAGATGGGGTTTCGCTATGCTGGCCAGGCTGGTCTTGAACTCCTGACCTCAGATGATCAGCCTGCCTCGACCTCCCAGAGTGCTAGAATTACAGGTGCAAACCACCATGCCCAGCCTATTTTCTTGTTGACCCTCCTAACAGTTTCTATGCCTTGGCCCTCAGAGAGTTCTAGTTATCTTCCTTGTAGGAAACACTGTTTATTAAGGAATAAATCATAAACGTGATAACGTGTCTTAAATCTATATCTTAAGAGAACATACAGTAACCACAAAAATTATTTCAAACTTAGACCAACAAAATAATTTTTTTTTAAGGCAAGAAACAGATTGTTTAAAAGTGTGGGAGGGCTGGGCATGGTGGCTCATGCCTGTAATCCCAGCAGTTTGGGAGGCTGGGGTGGGCGGATCACCTGAGGTGATCTTCACCCTTGAAGAGGAATGGAATATTGTTATGTGTTACAACAGATGAGTCTTAAAAACATTATGGTTAGTGAAGTAAACCAGGCATGGATGGCAAATACTATATGATTCAAGTGGTATGAGGTACCTGAAATAGGCAAATTCATAGAGACAGAAAGTAAGTAGAATTGAGGTTATAGCAGGTGCTGAGTAGAAGGGAAAGTTCTTACATAATGGGTATATGGAGTTTTTTTGTGGTAATGAAGAAAACATTTTGGATATAGATAGTGGTGATGGTTACACATTGTGAATGTATTTAATGGCACTGAATCAACATTTACATATGGTTAAAATGATAAATATTATGGTATTGTATATTTTACCACAGTTTTTTTTTTTTTTTTTTTTTTTTTTTTAAAGAAAACCGTGGAAAACATAAGGTATAAACGAGGTGGGATTTGGCCAACTGGCTGTACTTGCAGATTCCTGATACAGGTTGTAAAGTCTTGTCAGCCTCTACTTTCATCGTCTTTCATATATTTTTTTGGTTTCTAATTCTGAATTATTTTAGGGACCATCCTCTGGGTTCTTAACTGTTCTTCAGTGTTGGTACTGTACGCCACTTGTACTTGTTATGTCGCTGAGTTAAATTCTGTTTAGACAGAGCTAGTTGTCTTCCTACCTATGGATACCTCTTCAGTCTCCTTTGCAAAGTCTTCCTCAGTCTCTAAATATTGGAATTGCTCAGATTTGGGTTGTGAGCCCTACTCAAGAAGTATTTCCTCATTTGACTTACCTTACTAGAGTGTAAGTTCCATGAGAGCAGGCAGTTTGTTTGTAGCTTTTATTCCCAGTGCCAAGAACAATGCCAGGCACATAGGAGGCCCTCAGTATGTGTGGAACTAATGAAAAGAATCATCTAGCCTGTGATTCCTTGATGTTCTGAGTTCAGTCTTCTGTCTCAGCACACTTGAGATACCCTCTCTGGTAGACTTCATGTTTATGTCTCCCAGATTCATGTGTTGAAATGTTAACCCCCCATTAATGTGATGGTATTAGAGGGGAGGTCCTTAGGGAGATAATTTAGGTCTGAGAGTGGAACCCTAGTGCATGGGATTAGTGCCCTATAAAAGAGACCCCAGAGTGCTAGCTCTCTGGTCCTCTCTCTACTATGTGAGAAGACGGCCATGTGCAAACTAGGAAAGTGGGCCTTCACCAAGAACACCACCATGCTGGCACCCTGATCTTGGACTTCTAGCTTCCGAACTGTGGGAAGTACATGTTTGTTGCTTAAGCCACCCAATCTATGTTTTTGTTGTAGCAGCCCAAGTGAATTAAGACACTCTGATCAGTAGCTTGTTCAGAGTAGCACTGATTTTCAACGTTGCCATCATTCTGTATATCAGAAATATTTTTAAAAAGCTCACACCTGTAATCCCATCACTTTGGTAGCTGAGGCGGATCACTTGAGCCTGAGTTCGAAACCAGTCTGGGTAACATAGTGAGACCGCGTCGCTACAAAAAATAAAATTAGCCAGGCATAGTGAGTGGTGTCTCTCTGTGGTCCCAGCTATATGGGAGACTGAGGTGGGAGGATTGCTTGAGCCTGGGAGGTCAAGGCTGCAGCAAGCCATGGTTGTTTCACTGCACTCCAGCCTGGGTAACAGTGAGACCCTGTCTCAAAAAAAGAAAGAAATATAAAACATGAGGACAAATAGCTCCCTTGGTCACCAGAGTATTTCTGTACCCATTGAAAGTTTTGACGTAGAAGTAGATGTGCCCAGGCTAGAGGGATAGGCAGGTAAAGGAGGTGTCAGTAGGAGCAGGCAGCCGTGGGAACGAGAATGAAATTAAAGAATTTGGATACAGTTCAGGGTCCTGGCCTTGTGCCTTATGGTCAGTAACCACATTTCCTGTCCCTTTTTCTGAATATATCCAGCTACAGCTATTTTTTTCCTGGGCCCTACCATCCATCCGTGGATAGATATTCTTCATCTCTGAATGGATAACGTTGGGAATATTATCTCTAGTGTTCTTTCTGGTTCCAAACAAGAGGCAGCAGAGCTTAACGGTTAAGCTTATAGGTCTTAAGGTTAGACTTCATCTGTTTATTTCTACCACTTACTAGCCAGTTAACCCTGAGCAGGTTACTTAACCTCTCTGTGCCTGCACATTCTCCTCAGTGAAATGAAGAAATCTGTGATTCCTTGTAACGATGTATAATTGTGTTTCCTAGAATGAAGAGTAGTGCAATTAGAGAGGCATTTACAGTTAAAAATTGCTGTATTCAGTGCTTTTCATTGCTGAGAGTGGTTGAACTTGATAATGACCACTTGAGTCAAATGGAACCTGTGTTCTTTCTTTATCTTCTTCTCATACTCCAGCTTTGCTCTGAGGTCAGAAAGCTGTGTGCTGAGCAGTTACATGTAGTTTTTGCTGGTTGTAGATTTTGGTTTGGTTTGGTTTGGTTTTTGGTTTTTTGTTTTTTTTTTTTTTTTTTTTTTTTTTTTTTTTTTGTTTTTTTTTTTTTTTTTTTTTTTTTTTTTTTTTAGCACTGGTAGAAAGGTAATTTAAGGTAAGAGTTGAAGCCAGTTTAACTTCTGCAAGATTTTATTTTACTACTTTTGGTGAGACAGTTTGAGAAGCAAAAACTTGCAGTTAGCCTTGAAAGTTTCAGAGTACCTATTTCTAATTTAAGCATCAGAGGTAGAAGAAGACTGTTTTTGGCTTCTGGACACTTCCACTCTAGCTTAAGAGGCAAGACCAACAAAAATTCAAACTGGAGTGATAGAGTCTATCAGAGAATAACCTAGGAGCTCAAAGAAAAGATAGGAATCAGGATGGAGTGATAAAATCAACATACCCTTAGAGAATTTGAGCTAGACTTTGGAGGGGAGGCTGGGTTGAGAAGAGAGGTGGTAAGAGAGAGCAAAGGTAGGAAACTCACATTTGTTGAAACCTCCTGCCGCGCTCTTGTGAATTTAACCCGTGAGAAAAACAGGCTGGTTAGAATGTAGAGGGCATGTGCAAAGGAGAAACTGGTGAAAGCAGTTTTTGTAGTTTTTAAAATCTTATTTACTCAGCTAAAGAGAATCAATCTCATGATTTGTTTCAGATGAAAAAAAAGATATTGACCACGAGACAGTGGTTGAAGAACAGATCATTGGTGAGAACTCACCTCCTGATTATTCAGAATATATGACGGGAAAAAAACTTCCTCCTGGAGGAATACCTGGCATTGACCTCTCAGATCCCAAACAACTGGCTGAATTTGCTAGGTAAGTTATAAGAACTTCCCTTTCTTTTAATTATAGAAAGTGCTTGAGTCTTGCCATCTATGTTTTCCTGTGCCTAAGTCAAAATGATGGCTTGGATTCTTTCTTTAGGGAAACTCCTAAAAACAAAAGCTGTTTTATTTTTAGTAGTAACTATGCTATTAATGTGAGTGGCAGCATTTTAGATCCTTGCAATAAGATGAAGCAATTACCCTTTATTTATAGGCATGCATATGAATAAATAAAATTGCACATAATTTGTTTTGGGATGGATATCTTCACACTACCTTACGGCTTCTTTGTACTCATTTTTTATTTTTTTGAGACAGGAGTCTTGCTCTGTTGCCCAGGCTGGAGTGCAGTGGTACAGTCTTGGCTCACTGTAACGTCTGCCTCCCTGGTTCAAGCGATTCTTCTGTCTTAGCCTCCCAAATAGCTGGGATTATGTGCCACCATGCCCAGCCAATTTTTGTATTTTTAGTAGAGACAGGGTTTTGTCTTGTTGGCCAGTCTGGTCTTGAACTCCTGGCCTCAAGTGATCCACCTTCCTCAGCCTCCCAAAGTGCTAGGATACAGGCGTGAACCACAGCACCCAGCCTTTAGTACACATTTTAAATTTGAGTGTGTTGTATTGGTCTGTGCTGCAGGAGACCTGGGTCTGTACTAGATTCATCCAGCTGACCACTGGAACGGATTTCATAAATTTGTATTTGTCATGTTATCAGTTAAGCTCCCAGTATGTTAATTTAAGCTGGCATTACAGGAGGAGATCAAGTATTTATGGCTGGGACATGGTGAGCAGTGGAGAAGCTCTGAACCCATTGGTTGGGTGTGTGTTTGTTTTGTCTAAAGTGGGCTAGGTTCCTATAGAAGCCTACTTTTTGTATTACTTTCTAGTACTGTTTGGCAATTTTTACAAGGAGCTGAAAATACCCACAAAGATGTAAACTTTTACATTAAACGAACTAATAAAATAAATTGTGGAGCAGAAAGCCTAATGCCTTTCCATACCTGAGGTTGGTTAAAACCTAGAATAGCTCAGGAAGTTTCGGCAAGGGCAGGATTAAGAAGAAAGAAATCCTTTTGATCTTGCGCATTCTGAGAACAGAGTAGGAGTTGCCTTTTTTTTTTTTTTCTTTTGAGAGCAGAGTGGCAGAGGTGGAGACCCTTCGGTGTCCTGGCTTCCCTCTTGGCCCTGCCAAAAACCAGGTGGGCAGTTACTGCCACTGGGAGCTCATTTCTCCACTTCATTAAATGAGTGTTAAGAATTCCGTTGTGATTTGATAAAGGGGCTTCTTAACCTTTTCTTCTCTCCATTGAAACTATAATTTATAATATACGCCTTCTTCCTGGTTTATCATGACTTAAAACACTGAAGGCTCTATCCTTTTGTTAATGACATTCCAGCTTTTATTGCCATTCATATTTCGAAGACAGTTATGCAAATTAAATATTAACTGCGCTTTCCCCTAAAAAATAGCAAAAATGGAATCTGTAGGGTACCTAGTCAACTGTGAGGTTAGTTTTTGAACAGACTGAGCCAAGTATTGTGCCAGTGTTTAATATTATCACAGGTTTGTTTGTTTGTTTTCTTGAGTTGGAGTCTCACTCTGTCACCAGGCTAGAGGGCAGTGGCACGGTCTCGGCTCACTGCAACCTCCACTTCCTGGGTTCAAGCAATTCTCCTGCCCCAGCCTCCCAAGTAGTTGGGATTACAGGCACCTTCCACCATGCCTGGCTAATTTTTTGTATTTTTAGTAGAGACGGGGTTTCACCATGTTGACCAGGCTGGTCTTGAACTCCTGACCTCAGATGAGCCACAGTGCCCAGCCTATCATGTTCTTAACGTTAGTCAGCTCTTCCTTATGTACTTAGGATGCATGTGGAGATGTACCAGGAAAGCTATGTGGAAGGGTGCTATTTGAATTTGATTTGGGCCTTGAAGAAAATAAGAGGTTTTTTGGTGTTTTTTAAAAATAGAGGGACAGGTTCTCACTGTGTTGCCAGGAATAGAGTGCAATGATATGATGATAGCTCACTGTAGCCTCAAGCATTCCTCCTGCCACAACCTCCTAAGTAGTTGGAACTACAGGTGTGTGTGTGTGTCACCATGCCTAATTTTTTTTTTTATTTTTATTTTTCTGTAGAGCTGGGGTCTCACTATGTTACCCAGGCTGGCCTCAAGCAATGCTCCTGCCTCAGTCTCTCAAATTGTTGGAATTACAGGTGTGAGCCTCTGCACATGGCCCTAGAGTTTTTGTTTGTTTTGTTTTTTTATACAGATTTTCGCTTGTCCCCCAGGCTGGAGTACAATGGCACAATCTGGGCTCACTGCAACCTCCACCTCCTGGGTTCAAGTGATTCTCCTGCCCCAACCTCCCAGGTAGCTGGGATTACAGGCATGTGCCACCATGCCTTGCTGTTTATTGTATTTTTAGTAGCGACAGGGTTTCACTGTGTTGGCCAGGCTGGTCTTGAACTCCTGACCTCAAATGATCTCCCCACCTTGGCCTCCCAACGTGTTAGGATTATAGACGTGAGCTACTGCACCCAGCCGTACCTAGAGTTCTGATAGAGATGGAGGGTTTCCTGGGAATTAGGGCGCTTCCAGGGAAAACGGAGTTGAGGTAAACTGGAACCAGATCACTAAGGTGAATCCTGGGCCAGACTGTGCAGACATTTCTCATATGCAGTGGGCAGCTACCTCAGGCTTTGAACCTGAGAGAAGGGGCTTTGTGAGTGTATAGACCTTTAACTTGGGGAAATTCCTTTGCAGCTGTCTGTGCAGGCTAGATTCATAGAGGCGCAGGAAATGAGAGAGGTCAGTTGGACAAGAGTTAATGAAGGCCTGAGTTAGAATTGTGGCAGTCAGATAACAAAGGAATAAATGTGATACAACTTACAAGAGACCAGCTGGGCTCTGTGGCTGAAGCCTGTACACCTTAACACTTTGGGAAGCTGAGGTGGGATTGGTCGAAACCAGGAATTTGAGACCAGCCTGGGCAAAATGACAAGACTCCATCTCTACAAAAAACTTTAAAAGCTCAGTTTGGTGTTATGCAGCTAGCTGCTTGGGAGGCTGAGTGGGAGGATCGTTTGAACCTAGGAGGTCAAGGCTGCAGTCAGCTCATGCCACTGTACTTTAGCTTGGGTGACAGAGCAAAATTGTCTCTGAAAGAGAAACTATAAGGGAAAATGGAAAAGATTTAGAAACAGATTGACTGTGTGCTGGGGGGTAAGAGCTTTCTTACCATTTTGATGCTTTTAGTCACTGCTCATCAGATGACTGTAGCCCCAACTTACCTCCTAAAAAACTACCTTAAGTCCAACATGGATGTCTTATTATTAACAGCATCGAAAACCTAATACTGACTACTCTGAACCCCAAACCAGAACACTGAAGCTTTCAGTGTCAATTGTGATTCTCCCCTGTCCACGTGGTTGGGGAGGCCTCAGAATCATGGCAGGAGGCAAAAGGCACTCTTACATGGTGGTGGCAAGAGAAAAATGAGGAAGAAGCAAAAGTGGAAACCCCTGATAAAACCCGTCAGATCTCGTGAGACTTATTCACTCTCACGAGAATAGCATGGGAAAGACTGGTCCCCATGATTCAGTTACCTCCCCCTGGGTCCCATCCATAAAATGGGAATTCTGGGTGATACAGTTTAAGTTGAGATTTGGGTGATGAGGACACAGCCAAACCATATCAGAGGGTAACAGGTCCCAGTGGCAGAGTAAAAGCAACATTCAGACAAATAAAAGGAGACTCAGGAGATTACAGCGTCAACCACAGACACTGAAGGAGTTGCCAGGAGGTACAGGAGGGAGGGGACTAAAACCTCTTTTTTTTTTTTTTTTGATACTGAGTTTTGCTCTTGTTGTTGCCAAGGCTGGAATACGGTGGTGTGATCTCAGCTCACTGCAACTTCTGCCTCACAGGTTCAAGCTATTCTTCTGCCTCAGCCTTCAGAGTAGCTAGGATTACAGGCATATGCGCCATCATGCCCAGCTAATTTTTGTATTTTTAGTGGAGACGGGTTTCGCCATGTTGGTCAGGCTGGTCTTGAACTCCAGACCTCAGATAATTCACCCACCTTGGCCTCCCAAAGTGCTCGTATTACAGGTGTGAGTCACCGCGCCCAGCCATAAAACCCCTTTAGTTTATACATTGTGAAGCAGTTTCAGTGGAGGAACAGAAGGCTAAGGGAAAGGTTTCGAAGAGAGAGGGAACCTCTGGGTGGCGAGCAGTAAAGCCATTAGGTGTTTGTGACTCTTGGCACTGCTTACCCTCCTTGAAAACTTGGGGCAGGTGATCTCAGAGCTTCTCCCCCATCTTCTGAATAGAAAATCCAGGGGAACATGTTACTGTTGGGAAGGTAACATGGCTACCTTAGACCATACTCCTTAAGAAGGAGACCACCCACAGAGACTGTCACCCAGGTACCTGATAGCCATCCGTGTGTGAAATTTCAAAACACCATGGCTGAAGAACCTAAAAGTTTCCAGGGAGATAGGCCATTGACTGGAAAGAATGATAGACCTGAATGAGACTTTTCTTCAGTAGCAGAGGATAATTAGAGACAATGAAACAGTACTTTAAGAGGAAAAATTACTGTAAACATAGAGTTCTTGATCCAGTAAAGCTATCAAGTCAAATACAAGGGCAAGAGATGACAGTTTTAGAGACCCAAGGGTTTATGTTGCATGCACCCTTTCTGAGGAGGTAACTTAAGGATATACTACAACAAAATGAGGCAGAATAGCAGAAGGAAGATTTCCTAGTGCACAACAACCAAGAGGACAGCTGTGAATCAGGCTAGCAAATGTATTCAGTCAATGGAAAGTTGACCGGTTGTAAGAATTTCTTAAGGAAAAGTCAGTTTCATTCAGTAGTGGGTAAAATAAGCTTGGTGGAGTGGAATAGGGTCTTCTGAAAAAGAAAAGGCAATCATCAGAAACTACATGAAAAGGGGTGAGGGGGTAGGGCAAAGAAAGCTGTAAAGCCTAAAAATGGGGCCTAATTTTGACAGTATTGAAAGAGAGAGCTTCTTTGATCTGACTCTAGAAAGATTCTCTCCTTGAAGTTCCTATGTTGTGCTTGTAAAGCATTAAGTGTGATCCTAGCACATTGTTTAACCCCACAGTAAATAATATTTGCATAACCACAATATGAATGTAAATAGCATTTCTTTTATTAGCCTGTTAAAGATTTCATTTGTATATAGAATAGAATAAAATCTTGCTTGTCTTGACAGTGTAAAAAGAGTAAAGTTTGGGCCCTGTGAGATGGGTTAAGGGTTGGGCTCCTCCTCCTCCACATTCTACATAGTAGCTCTTGAAGATCATGTTAATCTAAACAAATCTCTGTAATTGGACGGTGGTAGTGGTGAGAAATATTTGCACCTAGGTGCCGTGTTCTGTTAGGTCTTCACCTTTTGAGGATGTGTGTAACAGTTATGTGAGATTTTCTGGAGGCCCAGGAATTGATGACTGGGACTCTGAAAGCAGAAGATTGGTACAGAGGAACCAATAATTTTAAACTCTTGGGGGCCACACCACATCTTCAGTAATTACAGCCCATAGAACTTATCCTGCTGGCCTCCAGTCCTCGCCCCCTGCACTCACAAAATGGTGTTAGAGCCAAAGCTGCTGTCTTAAGGTAGAATGTAAGCTGCTTTCCTGTCTCCTCCTTGTACCGGGGCAATGGGGTGCTGGACTGAACTTGAAACTGACCAAAGAGTGTTTCAGACGCATGCCACACTCAGCCTAGACTGCCTAGTAAATCAGTTATGTATGCATGTGAGCAAAGCATAAAAAAAAATGACATTAATTGGAAAGTCTGACATTGGGGAGGTAGACAGGCTATGGATGACTTTTTTTCCTGAAATGCCTATTCAGTAAATATTTCAAAAAGTGGTCAGTGAGTAGGGCCCAGTGAGTTCTTTTTCCTGTGAAGTGACCACTTTTGTATGTATTTCATGTAATAAAGTTATACCTTTGAAAACCTTTGGTCTAGAAAGATTAGAATGGTTAGGCCAATCCAAAATCAGGTTTTTTTTTTATGTTGTTCACTACTTACCCAGAGACTTTCACAGTATTAATATGGAGATGAAAATATCTTAAAACCCTTCAATATTATTACATGAATATTAATATTTAAGAGATAATTCATTGAACAGACTTCGTCTAAGGCAATATTACGTTTTCACAAAGAAGGGAGGTGAATCATGCTTGCAAATGACAGCCGTATTACACAAGAACTTCTCTCCCACCAGCACAGATCAGAGGAGGGTTCTAGTTTAGAAGTCAGCTAACTTTGTTTTGTAGGAAAGAGGCTTATTTTACATTAAAGAGTCACTGCTCCAAAAATGTTTCATCTCTGTTTCCGGGATATTTGCAGATCTGTTGGTTAGAACTTTGATTTACACAATACTCTGCTGATACTGTACCAGAAGTTTGGTTTCTGAAGTCCAATCTTTACAATGTTTCCTCCACACATGCCAGAATGAGCTATTATAAATCCAGCAGTCATGTCATTGGGAGTGTATTCTCCCTCTTTATTTGACAGGAAACTTGAGTCGTTGGGTGCCTGACTCCTCCATATAATATGTACTGCGTTGAGGGGTACTTCCCTCCTAGTGCCGTGCTTTCTCCAGTTTCTCAGTCATTTATCAAAGGTTGGTTAAGAATGAACTCATTTTTAGCCAGAACCATTTAATACATAACCAATGGTGATCAGAGCTATCATTTCCCAAGTGCTTAACATATAGGTCTTAAGTAGGTAGCATTATACCTTTTTACAGAATAAGAAACCGAGGTGGAGAAGTTATAGTTTGCTCAAGGTCATGCAGCTAGTAGAAGTCAGCTCCAAGTCACACATCCCATACTGCCTCATTCATAATGTCTATGCTGTTGTCATCATTGTCTCTGGGTTCAAAAGGACTCTATAAAGTGTCTGTTGGTGAATGGAAAACTTAAACTTAGTTACTTCTGAATAGTTTAGGAGGGTGAGAAGATGTTCTGAGTAGTGGTATATGATTTTTACTCTTTACTTGGAAAATGAAACACTGTTTTAACCTAAGTGTACTTTTTGGAAAATGACCTTTTTCATTGTTTGCAATCAAATAAAATGTAAAAAGTAGCAATGTATACTGCTGCATTTGCCACTCCATGTGAAGGAGGATGATTTGCCAAGGAGCTTAAGTGTGGCTGCATTTAAATCTTCTACTTACTCCTTAAGTCCAAAGGTGTTTGTCCAAATGCATTTTCAACTCTCATTCTGAAATTAAATATATTTCTAAATACTAGCACACATTTTGAAAATGACATTTTAAGAAAAAATAGTACCACTTATAATAAACCAAGAGTTGAGTAAATGGTACCTGGGACTGTTCTCTTTGGGGCATATTTGAAATTTTCCATGGTAAAATATGTTTTAAAAAATTAAATCACTAGGAATAACTCTAAGAAAATGTATGGGAGGCCAGGCATCGTGGCTCACGCCTGTAATCCTAGCACTTTGGGAGGCCGAGTCAGGTGGATCACCTGAGGTCAAGAGTTTGGGACCAGCCTGACCAACATGGTGAAACCCTGTCTCTACTAAAAATAAAAATTAAAAAAGAAAAATTAGCCGGACATGGTGGCACCCGCCTGTAATGCCAGCTGAGGCAGGAGAATCGCTTGAACCCTAGGAGGGAGGTTGCAATGAGCCAAGATCGCGCCACTTAACTCCAGCCTGGGTGAAAGAGCAAAACTCTTTGTTTAAAAAAAGGTGTGGGAGAGTAGCTTTATTGATAAGCCATGTTTACTAAGATTTAATTTACATATGGCAGAGTCTACCCCTTTTTATGTATGTATGTTCTAGTCTGTGAATTGGGACACAGTCATGTAGCCATCTTTACAGTCAACACAGAATGTTTCAATGGAGGCAGATGGATTGCTTGAGCTTGGGTGCTTGAGACTACCCTGGGCAACATGGCGAAACCGATCTCTACAAAAAGAACAAAACAATGTTTCAGTAGAATTGTCAAAGAATAAATATTTACTCTTAATTGGGAAGATTGAAACTTTAAAAAATTATTTATGGTTGAGTGGACTTAGAAACCTTTCATATCAGTCATGGTTGTTTTCCAAACTGATCTAACCTCCAAGTGGCGCAGTGGCACCAAACTTTTGTCCTACCTGATTTTGTGAACTCAGACCAAAATTCCAAGGTTTATTTGTATTTAAGATAAGAAAGGCTAGTTCAGAGTCCTGTTTACAACAGGCACTTAAAAAAATACTTGCTGACTGGTGTGGTAATACAGGTTGCGCATCCTTCTTCCAAAATGCTTCAGATCAGTAGCACTTTGGATTTGGGGGTTTTGCCTATGTATAATGAGATATCTTGGGTCTAGGACTCAGATGTAAACACGAAATTTGAAATTTATTTTTGTTTCATTGTACCTTATACACATAGCCTGAAGGTAGTAATTCTATACATTTTTTTTGAGACAGGGTCTCGTCTGTCACCCAAGTTGTTTTGAGGCCTCAAATTCCTAGGCTAAAAGGATTCTACCTCCTCAGCCTCACAAGTAGCTGAGACTGTAGGCATCTACCACCACGCCTGGCTAATTTTTTAATTTTTTATTTCTTTATTTTATTTATTTATGTATATTTTTGAGATGCAGTCTTGCTCCCGTTGTGCAGGCTGGAGTGCAGTGGTGCAGTCTCAGCTCACTGCAACCTCCACTTCCTGGGTTCAAGCGATTCTCCTTCCTCGGCCTCCCAAGTAGCTGGGATTACAGGCATGTGCCACCATGCCTGGCGAATTTTTTTGTATTTTTAGTAGAGATGGGGTTTCGCCACGTTGGCCAGGCTGGTCTCGAACTCTTGACCTTGTGATCCTTCCGCCTCTGCCTCCCAAAGTGCTGGGATTACAGGAGTGAGCCACTGCCGCCCAACCACAATATCCTGTTTCTAAATAAAAAAATAAAAAATAGGCCGGGCATGGTGGCTCATGCCTGTAATCCCAGCACTTTGGGAGGCCGAGGCGGGCGGGTCATGAGGTCAAGAGTTCAAGACCAGCCTGGTCAATATTGGCGAAACCCTTTCTCTACTGAAAATACAAAAATTAGTTGGACGTGGTGGTACAAGCCTATAGTCCCAGCTACTTGGGAGGCGGAGGCAGAAGAATTGCTTGAACCCAGGAGGCAGAGGTTGCAGTGAGCCGAGATCGTGTCACTGCACTCCAGCCTGGGCAACAGAGCAAGACTGCGTTAAAAAAAAGAAAAAAGAAACAGGATGTTGCTTTGTTGCCCAGGCTGTTATACAATATTTTAAATAATGTTGTACATGAAACGCAAGTTTTGACCGTGATCCTGTCATGAGTGCGTCATGTTAGCACCCAGATAGTTTCAGAGTTTGGATTTTGGATGCTCAATCTGTAATCCATTTACAAGAAAAAACAAGTATATACAGGGTTGAGAACATGTAGGACACCAGATTGATGTTCTCGTAGGATTTAAAATAGCAAATATGTACAGTCTCAAACCAACTCCATAGACATAAATGGTAGTTACCAGATCTGTTGTTCCTCATATTCTTCCAGGGTATGGAGCGTTTAGCCAGTTATTTCATGTGTTCAGCTTACAGATCAGGTAATCCTTTTCCCAAATTGTAAGTGAAGAAAAAGGACATTGTTAGGGCATTCACAAATGTAAAAGATCACAGAATTAATCTGTAACAAAAGAGTGGTGGTAAATTAGCTCTTGCTATTAAGGATTCACTTAGTAGGTGGGCCTTTTTTTTTTTTTTTTTTTTTTTTTTTTTTTTTTTTTTTTTTTTTTTGGTTATTCTATATTAGTGAATTCTGATATTTCGGTGCCCCCCTCACTAGAGCAGTGTACACTCCCTCACCACTCTTTCCCCACTAAGTCCCCAAAGTCCGTTATATCACTCTGTATGTCTTTGTGTCCTTATTTATAGCTTAGCTCCCACTTATAATTGAGAACATACAGCATTTGATTTTTCATTCCTGAGTTACTTCACTCAGAATAATGGCCCCCAGCTAGGCTGTTTGTTTGTTTTGAAATGGAGTCTTGCTCTGTCACCCAGGCTAAAGTGCAGTGGTGGATCCCAACTCACTGCAACCTCCACTTGCCAGGTTCAAGCAATTTGCCTGCCTCAGCCTCCTGAGTAGCTGGAATTACAGGCGCCTGCTGCCACGTCCAGCTCATTTTAGTTTTTTGTATTTTTAGTAGAGACAGTGTTTCACCATCTTGGCCAGGCTGGTCTGGAACTCTGAACTCTTGACC
>NW_016107367.1:3114573-3125392 GCF_001604975.1 Cebus imitator | reverse complement strand
TTTTTTTGAGATGGCATTTCACTCTTGCTGCACAGGCTGGAGTATAATGGTGCCATCTCAGCTTACTGCAACTTCTGCCTCCTGGGCTCAAGCAGTTCTCCCTCAGCCTCCTGAGTAGCTGGGATTACAGGCATGCCACCATACCCACCTAATTTTTGTATTTTTAGTAGAGACGGGGTTTCACCATCTGGCCAGGCTGGTTTCGAACTCCTGCTCTTAAGTGATCTGCAGGCCTTGGCTTCCCAAAGTGCAGGGATCACAGGTGTGAGCCACCACACCCGGCCATAGTTTTTTAAATCATCATTTTATTTATTGTTTTAAATCCAAGACAGGGTCTCATTCTGTTGCCTAGGCTGGAATGCAGTGGCACAATTGTGGCTCACTGCAGCCTTGACCTCCTGGGCTCAAGCAATCTTCCTGCCTTCAGCCTCCCAAGCAGTTGGGACTGCAGACACACACCATCATGTAGTTGGAGGGTTTTTGTTTGTTTGTTCATTTGTTTTTGATAGAGACAGGTTTTGCCCATGTTGCCCAGGCTTTTTTTTATTTTTTTATTTTTTTGTAGAGACAGTCTCACTGTGTTTCCCATGCTGGTCCTGAACTCCTGGGCTGAAACAGTCCTCCCACCTTGGCCTCCCAAAGTGCTGGGATTACAGACGTGAGCCACCACACCTGGCTGACTTAGTTATTTATTAAATGTGAACCATCGTGGATGGGTGTGAGATGGGTAAAACTAGGGACAAAAAGAAAATCTGTTTCCAAGATGTATTTTCTAGTTTTTTAAGGAACCCTAAATTTCCCACCCCTCTACCACACACCCATCTATAGGGAGTATTTGGAGAGAAAGTTTTGACAAGAGTCCAAAGCTTGATTCAGTGTAAAAGCAGGTGGTAGGTAAGTTACCAAACCAGGAGGCTCTCTGGATAGTAATTTCACATGGGGGCTTTGCCGACAGTTACCACGTTACTAGGACTCCTGGTACAAACGAGAACTTCCAAGCCCATCCAGAAGTAGGGTAGCAGTATGAGAGTGTGTGGTGTTCCGATCTGTCCACCAGGCCCTAGGAGCTCTTTCCCCAAAGTAACTGGTGCTAATGGTTTATTGTGTGCACCCTTTAAAATGATGTATTTTAAAGATCATCTGTGTCAGTACTAAATGGACCCATTTCATGTACAGAGATGGATATTTTAGGATAGTCCCGTGTTCACGGCTCCCTTTTCATAAGGCACCTTCATCATTGCAGCAGCTGCTTTTAGGTATCTTGCCTTGCCTCTCACAAGGAGATTAGTCTATGGTTGTCTGAGTTGACTTTTTGTGTTTTTTAAAGGGTTTGGAGTTAAGAACAGGGATGTGAATCACACAGATTGTAGTGCCATTGTAAGCTGCACCAGCTTATTAGCTATGAGACTGTAGGCAGCAACTCAGTGTTTCTGAGCCTCAGCATCCTTATCTGTGAGATGGAAAGAGTGCTTCACCGTCATTGGTACTTAGTGAATGTGAGTTGTCTTATCCTTTCTCCTTCATGGAAATGTATTATAATTTTAGTTTGCATACCTATAAGGAAAGCATTTTAGGGACTATATGATTTATGCCCGTTGAGTCTACCCACTCCTACAAATCTGTCTGTCTCTCTTTTTCTTTTGATAAGAATGAAGCCAAGAAAAATTAAAGAAGATGATGCTCCAAGAACAATAGCTTGCCCTCATAAAGTAAGTAATGCTAGGGGAGAGTTCATTAAACTGTTGGTGGAGTTTTAGAGAGTTTCTAAGAAATTTGCACTTTGTTTCTGCTTTTGATAATTTAAATGAAGGAAGGAACTCGAATCTTTGGTTTCTAAATCCAAGATCCGAAGTTTTGTTATTTAGTAAAGGCCACTTAAACTTGAATACAGTGAAATGGGATGACTGCAGGGAGCCGATGCTTTTATTATTGTGTGCTGACCCTACTGTAGGGTTTCATTTCCTTTTGGATTATATTAACAAGTCAGTCTTAAGATCCTGGGTTGTGTCTCACCTGTAGACCTTTATGGGAATGTAGGCTCTTTACTGAAATTTGGAAATTATTTTGGATGTTGCTAAAATAAGCCAAATACTTAATAATAATTGTGTGTTATTAGAGGGGCACTTAATTGTTTTCAAATGTAGTTACTCTTTAAAAGGATTGTCTGAAAAGTACTTTTGAGATACTTGTTGGGGGCTATTTTCAAACTTAATTGGATGTAAGACTAACAGAAAAATCAAGTAGCATGTAGGTAGAGAGAACAAAGTAGGAGAGGTTGAGTGGAATCAAGAATGTTAAAAATGAGCAGTTGGAGCAGGTTGCATTTAGCTTCATGGTCTCGCCCCTGTGACGATTGTGCACTTAGCAAGTCCTTCCTGTTCTTTGTCAGCATTCTTAATGTGGCGATCTGAAATGTAGACCTATCGCCATCACGGCCAAAATAACAAGCATTTGAAAACAGTTAGGCCAGAAGTGCCTGCCATCTCTTCAGCTTCTCTGTATACTTCTTTTCCAGTTAAAATTTTTAATTTTTCTTCTGTAATGGACATTTAATACTTGCACGTATTTATCATGTTTCAATGCATGTATACATTGTATACCAGTTAATATTTTAAATTTCCATTTCTAAATGGAAACTCAACGTAGGGGTCAAGGCGAAAAAAATGTGGCTTCCGTCTCCCTTCTGCCTGTGAAGCTGTCTAGTGACTTGTGCTGTCCTTCTGTCATGCTGTCTTATCATTTCCCCATTCACTCCATTATTGGGCAACAACTGCAGAAGAAATTGTTAAGGACATGCTTTTCGAGCGCCACACATCCATCTGCCTTGCCCGCCCTGCACTGGTATCAATTTGCCTGCTTCTTCCTTTTCCTAGTGTCTCACAAAATAAATTTCTTCTGTAGTTGCCATTCCTTGGAGACCCTCTTGCTTCTTTCTCTGTCAAGAAGGGGAAAGAGGCAAAGAGAGAAGAGGGAACAGTAGGCGATGGAGAATGACAGTCCATTGTTGCAGCACAGAATATGGGGCCACCAAAGGTAGTGGTGGACTACCGTCATTTTAACTCCATTTGCTTAGCAGTGCTCTGTTACTTCATTCTGGGGGACATAGTCGGGTGAGGCGGCTGTGGTATAGCTGGAAGCCAGGGTATTGGGTTCTACTCCCAGTTTGGCTACTGCTAGTAGTGTGACCTTGGGCAAGTCTACTTAAAGACATCTCTAAGCCTCAGTTTCCTCATCTGTAAAACTAGGGTTTGCATTAAATGACTTTTTCAGCTGTCTGTTTTTTTTGTCTTAAATGATGTAATGTTCTCCCATAATTCTAAGTAAAATTAAAATGGGGGGTTGGGGAGGTGGTTTTGTTTGATTGTGTCAGTCAAGGCTGTTCAGTGGTTGAATCCTTTCTAACAGTTTGCAATGTGAACCTCTAAGCTGCTTTCTCTGTTTTAAGGGCTGCACAAAGATGTTCAGGGATAACTCGGCCATGAGAAAACATCTGCACACCCACGGTCCCAGAGTCCACGTCTGTGCAGAATGTGGCAAAGCTTTTGTTGAGAGTTCAAAACTAAAACGACACCAACTGGTTCATACTGGAGAGAAGCCCTTTCAGGTAGAGCCAGTTCCTTCTCTTCCCCACACTGCCTTGCCTGTCTGAACACTGGAAGTGTAGGTGGTGTGGTGATGAGGCAGGCAGCGCCAGCCCAGAGACTTGGGGTCTTCTGATTACTCCTTAGTGAGAAACAAACGTTCTCCTGGGGAGTCGCTTGGAAGCATTGCCTGGACGCTGGACTTCCTTGCCTGTAACCTCCGTGGTACTGGCATAGGAGTGTATTGGGTGTTTATGGAGGGCCCTTTATGCCAGTAGAACAGGATTAATCAACAGCATGTCTAAAATGAAATCTCTACTCCATTCATTACAGGATTCAAGTAATTTATTTTTGGTCGTTAATAGTGTATTTAATTACTAATTAATAACATTTCTAAAATTTTGTTGTATGAGTGTAAGCATAGGTAATACTTGTCTTGTATTTAGAAGCCCAAAAATAAGTGAAAGAATTGGCTGGGCATGGTGGCTCATGCCTGTAATCCCAGCACTTTGGGAGGCTGAGGCGGGTGGATTGCTTGAGGTCAGGAGTTCAAAACCAGCCTGGCCAACATGGTGAAACACCGTCTCTACTGAAAAAAAATACAAAAATGAGCTGGGCGTGGTGGCAGGCGCCTGTAATCCCAGCTACTCAGGAGGCTGAGGCAGGAGAATCATTTGAATCCAGGAGGTGGAGGTTGCAGTGAGCTGAGATCGCACCACTGCACTCCAGCCTAGGCGACAGGGCAAGACTCCTTCTCAAAAAAAAAAATAATAATAATAATAAGTGAAAGAACTAGCAGTGCAGCTAGTAAATCTAACATGGTTATTTTTTGACGACTGACACCAGAACCCTTAATCATTTGTATTTTACTGTTGGAAATGTTGATAGCAGCGTTAGGACTCTAGCCTGCATTTAGAAAGATGTGCCATTTTGCCAAGTGTTTTAAACAGTTCGTGAGGGCTGTCCTTGGGTTTTCAGGGCTGTCCGACCTGCCTGCTGATTCTAGATTATCTACAAAGTTCGCCCCGGGCAGGAAGGAAAGTGTTTGGTAAAATAAATAGGCTGTTCTCTAGCAAAGGAGAGAGGTACTGACTCCCAGCAGGGTATGCTCAGAGTTGCTGAGTGGGTTGATCTCTGGTCTTTCCTCGACAGTGCACGTTCGAAGGCTGTGGGAAACGCTTTTCACTGGACTTCAATTTGCGCACACATGTGCGAATCCATACCGGAGACAGGCCCTATGTGTGCCCCTTCGATGGTTGTAATAAGAAGTTTGCTCAGTCAACTAACCTGAAATCTCACATCTTAACACATGCTAAGGCCAAAAACAACCAGTGAAAAGAAGAGAGAAGACCCTTCTCGACCACGGGAAGCATCTTCCAGGAGTGTGATTGGGAGTAAATATGCCTCTCCTTTGTATATTATTTCTAGGAAGAATTTTAAAAATGAATCCTACACACCTAAGGGACATGTTTTGATAAAGTAGTAAAAATTAAAAAAAAAAAAACTTTACTAAGATGACATTGCTGAGATGCTCTATCTTGCTCTGTAATCTCGTTTCAAAAACACGGTGTTTTTGTAAAGTGTGGTCCCAACCGGAGGACAATTCATGAACTTCGCATCAAAAGACAATTCTTTATACAACAGTGCTAAAAATGGGACTTCTTTTCACATTCTTATAAATATGAAGCTCACCTGTTGCTTACAATTTTTTTAATTTTGTATTTTCCAAGTGTGCATATTGTACACTTTTTTGGGGATATGCTTAGTAATGCTATGTGTGATTTTTCTGGAGGTTGATAACTTTGCTTGCAGTAGATTTTCTTTAAAAGAATGGGCAGTTACATGCATACTTCAAAAGTATTTTCCTGTAAAAAAAAAAAAAAGTTATATAGGTTTTGTTTGCTATCTTAATTTTGGTTGTATTCTTTGATGTTAACACATTTTGTATAATTGTATCGTATAGCTGTATTGAATCATGTAGTATCAAATATTAGATGTGATTTAATAGTGTTAATCAATTTAAACCCATTTTAGTCACTTTTTTTTTTCCAAAAAATACTGCCAGATGCTGATGTTCAGTGTAATTTCTTTGCCTGTTCAGTTACAGAAAGTGGTGCTCAGTTGTAGAATGTATTGTACCTTTTAACACCTGATGTGTACATCCCATGTAACAGAAAGGGCAACAATAAAATAGCGATCCTAAAGCGAGAATATGGCAGAACAAGATCTGTAAGCACAGTCTTATTTTCTTTTGTTGTCCAGAATACTTATAATTCTTGAGCCTCCCAGAAATTGGAAGCTAAATAAAGCAACTCAAGTTTCCTTTATTTTGCACTCAATTACAGTGATTATTCATTCAAGCGATGCATGGATATTTTAATCCTTCCTACATGTCCTGACTTCTGAAAGAGAGTAGATAACAGGCATCTCGAGTTCAGGAACTACCTCAGAACACCCCAGGCCAGGTTGGTCATAGGATGTGATTTTAGCCCCCTGGCAAGTGTGAGTGAAGCATCTGTGCCACTGCGCAGCCTGAGCGCCTGCGTAAGGTAAGGTGCCACCTGGCAGAGGGGCACACAGAGGGAAGACCAGGCCTGCCCATCACCCGGCTGCCTTCAGAGGCAGCTCCAGCAGGGCCGTGGCTTGTCTGACAGGAAACGCTTGTGGTCATCTGTTATCTGGTTTGAGAGCCTTTGTTCGTTCCTCCATCTAGTGGAGTCCTTGTTCAATGCTAGCAGTGTGGCAATGGAGTGCCAGTAGCTTAATTTCATGTTTGTAAATGGACACGGGGTGCAAATCGGCAAGGTAATTAGATTATTAGAAAGTTGTGCTCAATGAGTACTTCTCACATTGTAACCTCTTAAATATACAGTTATAACGTTGGATCTTACAAATACTTGGGAATATTTTATAAACTGCCATGATACAGCAAAATCTCATTCAAAGTGCAAACATACTCTGTGTCTTTCTGTGCTGTGTATGCTAGACTGCAAGATAAATGACAAACTAGCTTATCTGAAATTTATTTACAAGTGGCCCGGACACCATCAGGTGAAACACATAACCCGATCTCTTAGAGCTTCTCCATTGGTCCCGTACAGGAGGATTGCTGGCCTAGTAACAGTGACCTTGCGGCTCTGGAATTTTGAAGTGCCTTTTGTGAATCATGAATGAAACATTTAACTTGAGACCCTTTAAAGAATTTGTCCAGAATCTGTTACCCCTTGGGTTGTTTGATGGAACTGAGTTAAGCAGAAGACCCCAGCTGTTTTCTGGGTAAGCCAGGCTTTGCTGTATCTGGCAGTCAGAAGAGAGGTCAGCCCACGGTGGAGGTCTTCAGTGCCGAGGGCTCGGATGAGAACGTAGTTCTTTGACTTCGACCTGGGTAGGGGCTTCTGTGGATGCCTGCCTTGTGAGCACCCATGGCTTTCCTCCCCACTGGTGGGTTGAGCAGCCGCAGCGTGGCTGTGTTAGGAGTCCTTTGCCCAGCATGGTGCTGCACTGGAGCCTGGCCCTGGTACTGTCCCCAGGATCCTGCACAAGGGCCTACAGCAGCACACACCTATGCTATGGGAACCCTGCTGACAGCCCTGAGGGCCATGCCATGATCTGCAGGAGCCAGGCTCTTGTGTAGATGAAGTCCCTCTTCCTCTGTGCCTTGATCCCTTGGGGGTGCCTTTGGTCATCTCTTCTGTCCCTTCCTGTCTCTGGAATAGTCATCACTCCCCTTGACTCTCTGTTCACACGTCTTCTCAGTCTGCAGAGTTAACTTCATCTGGGGTTCCAAGAAAACTTAATGTTTTACAAGTTCCTTGTTAACATAGCACTGACTTTGCAACAATAGGAAACAAATGAGCAACAATATAGAGAGTAGAGGTAGTTCTCACTGGGTGTAACTTCAACCCATTCTGTTTGTCATTAGAATTTATAATTTTGCTAAAGATGTAATTTACTAAGGTTTGAAATAGTGTTCTAACAGTGATTCCATTGTCTTGAGGATTAATCTGATTTATAAGTAATACTGATAGACATATTTTCGTACATCTGAGCAGAAATAAATGCATGTTTCTAGCATATGTAATATAAAAACTCCAGAGGATAAGTTTACACTTAAGATGTTGTTTTCTATTTTTGAATTTCTTATTATTTCCCCCCCTTTTTGGTAGTGGGGTTGAGAGGGGGAGCATACTATTTGTATAAAGAACTGTCACCCCAGAGTGACATTTATTTTCCAAGATGACCCTGAACTCATGCTATTGGTTTCATATGGTGTTTGTGTGCTTTGCCTAGATTCAAGGCCTGAGGATTTGGGGAAAATCGGGATTTTTTTTTTCCCTATTTGGCTTTCACGTAAAAGTTCTAAACGTCACTTACTTTGTTAAATAAGACCCTGTCACAGGATAGTGTACTCAGTGCCTGTCCATGTTTCCAAGCAGAGTTCAAGTTCATGTCTTCACAAGTAGCTGAGAGTCACTTCTAGTTGGGGGAAGCCTGCCTGAGCAGTGTTCTGAGAGCGTCTTACATTGGAGAGTGCCTCATACCAGTTTGCACTCCGCTTTGCAAAACTTAGTATGGAGACGTGCTCCAGATTGGTCTCAGACCAGAGTTTATGTTTGTGGCATAGGACAACCTGGCCCCCTAAAAGAAGTTTTTGAATTGGAAACCTGATAATTCTACCCACCTCCCACCCCCACTATAGGCAGAAAGAGTTGATGACTTCCAGTGTCTCTGACTTCTGTGACCTGGACAGCATGGCTTGGGAAATTCATGTTGTTGATCTTAATTCCTTAAGTTCCTTTTATTTTCTTGATATCTGACCCCCAGCACCAGTAAGGATCGCAGAGATCAAAACTGGGTGAGAGCCAGGCTGCCCACAGACATCCACCTGATGCATGGCTATGCATGAGGCTTCCTCCTAGCCGCTCTGCTGGCTTGCTGAAGCCAGCTCTGGGTCACAGGGTTGCCTTGGACATTCGGCTGTAGGGGGCACCTGTCTGGCTCCGGGCCTTTTGTCCTAGATTCACTGACAGCACTTCTTCAGAGTTCAGGCCAGCAGGTCCTGGCAAGTGCCTTCCACCCGAACTTTTAACCCAAGTGGTGGGGAAGGAAGTTGAAACTCCAAGTTGCACTTTCTTGGGGTTCTAGTCATGCACTTCATAGCCTGCTCTTTGACTTTACAGGACAAAAGGTACCCCATGCCTTCAGAATCACTCTTACCTGCATGGCAGCATCTGACTGGATGGCTGGCTAGGTCTCATCTGCCCCAAATTACTCACCTTTGATTGATGTCGTTACTGCTCAGGTGCCCTGGTTGCCTGAGGATGGTTTAAGTGCAGGCCCTTCAGACAAGTCGCATCAGGCATTAGAGGGCTGGCCTGTAACCCATAAGAGGGCAGATTCGTGGTCAAGAGGCTTCCTGGTATCCACCCCAGCCCTGAGTGATCAGTGTGGTGCCAGAGAGGATCTTTAAGCTGGGACTGTAATGAGGCTTGATGAGAAGTATGGGCGGCACGTACTTGACAGACATCACCCCGTCCCCTTATAAAATCTGGAATGGAGCCTTTAAGGTGAGCATTAGCATCAGGTCAGCAGGCAAAGCAAACCTCCCACAAACGGTGCCATAAGGTGGGAGCTGACATGTGGAGGGCTTGGCCCTGGCTGAGCAGGCACCCAGGCCTGTGTCCCCCGCTAGCATTCTGGATGTCAGAGGAGGGTGTGTACAACAGCCTCGGGTTCATCTGAAGCACAGTGATTGATTTTCCACAAGGTGGCGAGTTCGATCAAATTGACGGCTTTTCATGAGACACCCAGACGCTGTAAGAAACAGCACTGCGATGTGTTGAGGAGGGGCAGTTTGCTGTGCTCTGTTCTGTCTGCTGCTCTCTCGGGGGCCACATACATCATGGAGGGGAGAAAGGCATCAGTACCAAATGGAATAACCTCTTTTTTCTACAATGTCTATTCCCGTATGAGGCTTTATTATCAACAGGTGGTGAGAAAAATTCTTGTTTTTATTCACTTTCTGGTAACTTCTGTAGGCCCTGGCTCAAGGACTTTGCATTTCGTCTCATGTACATCTTTTTCTTAAGTGTTCTTTGCCGTTTCTGGAATTGTCCTTGGTTTTTCCTTAGCTCATAGGCCATAGATGCAGAAACATAGTATTTAAGGCGTCCGCACCCAGCATCAGATGGCTTTGCATCCAGAAAAACATTGATAACTCAGTTTGAAGCACCAAGCATGTGTAATATGGCTCTATAAAATATAATAAATGCATAATGTTAAGCTTTGTAACGCCTGTGGTTCTTGTTTGTTCCTCAGTCCTCTAAGCCTTGTGAGCACTTCCTGGTCTAAGAGTTGCCTGAACTGACCGGGGCAGTTCTCGTGGCTTGCTTTCTCACACAGGAATGGGAACTCCCAGGATTTGGTCTCACCCCAGCTAGAAATGCTTCTGTAACCTTTCAGCTTCAAGGTGGGCTTGGGAGCCAGAGGGCGTTTTGAAGAGAGCCTCACCTGCTGTTTGGAAAGCACAGCCCAATGAACTTCCCGTGCAGCCAGACCTGTGAGCCCACGTCAGCCCTGGGAGCTCAGGAGCTAACTGGTATGGACTTTCAAGAACTTGAAAAAAATATGCTCAGAGCTACTTAGGATTTAGCCAAAAGCAAAATGCAGAGCAGAGGCTCCTCCCCCTGGCTGCGGCCTTGGTGTCTGATGTTCTGCAGAGCAAGGTTCAGAGCGAGGTGTGAGGTTCATTATTACTTGAATACATGTGACTTTCCCTTTTTGCTAGTGACAGAAGGGGCTGCTGACAGAATGCTGCTGAGGTGGCAAGTCGCAGGCCTGTGCAAGCCCAGAATTGCTGAGTGAAGGCCTTAGGTAGGGGGGCTGAGCTGAGCAAGAGCCAGGGTAGAAAAATCTAGATTTCACATGGGAAGGAACTGAAGGCCTTGGAATTGCTTGCTTGCTGTTTTGTTTTTTTTTCTGAGATGGAGTCTTGGCTCACTGCAACCTCTACCTCCCAGGTTCAAGCAGTTCTCCTGCCTCAGCCTCCTGAGTAGCTGAGATTACAGGTGTGTGTCACCATGCCTGGCTAAGTTTTGTATTTTTAGTGGAGACAGGTTTCACCATGTTTGTCAGGCTGGTCTCACACTTCTGACCTTGTGATTCTCCCACCTTGGCCTCCCAAAGTGCTGGGATTACAGGTGTGAGCCACTGCACTTTTTTTTTTTTTTTTTTTTTTT
>NW_016107367.1:3101095-3113796 GCF_001604975.1 Cebus imitator | reverse complement strand
AGGTCACCGCAGCTTTGAATTCCTGGGCTCCAGTGGTCCTCCTGCCTTAGCCTCCCAAAAAGCTGCGATTACAGTGAGCCACCATGCACAGCCCATAACATCTGTTGAGAACATAGCTGTACCTAGTGCCCTCCTCCAAACCACCCTTTGATGAATTAGCTCACAATATCACCATGCTGTGAGTAACAGGCTCAGATTTATATGTAAAGTCCAGGCAGCCAGAATTCAAAACCCAAGCCTGCCTAGCTTCCAAGGAACTCTGCCACTGGCTCCTTAGCCCGAATTCTCCCATCCCCTTTCCAAAAAGCCCGGCTCTTGTTAACGCAGGAGTGCATTCGGGCCTTTCTGCTCTTGCGGGGTGGTGCCTCCTGGCCTTGGAAGGACCCTCAGGGCTCCCCGACTGCCAGCCATCGTGGCCGATCCCCTCGGGCCTTGCTGACCTCCCCACACTGTGCCTGTCTGCTTGCTAAGGGTGTCTCTCAGCACTTCATTCTCCCCACTTCCTACCAAAAACTCCAGTCCCACCCACCCTGAGCCCAGACCTGGCTTTAGCGCCTTTTTCAGCCTTTCGTAATTGATCACTTCTTGTCCTTTCCCTCAACTCCCAGGGTCACGCATTCCATAACTGCAATTACGTGTCGGGCCCTGTTTTAGGCAGGAATAGCACTGCCGTACTGCACTTGCATGACATCTAGAGGAATGCGGGGAAGGTTGGGAATAACAGGAGCCAGGGAGGGAGGAGGCAGGACGGGGTCTGAGCAGACTCCTCCGGTGTGTCCATGGCTTCCTCTTGCCTTGGTTTGCCCCGCGCGTCTGTACCGGACCCTAGGGATGTCCCAGGAGCTGGTGGCCAGCCGGAATCCCTACCCGCCTGGCCTTTGCCCGGCACTTAAAGCACGCAGCCCCGCCCGCCCCCCGACCCTCCTGGGGGCCGGGGCCGCGCCTCTGCCCCAGCCCTTCCCTGCCACCCTGCGGTGCTCCAGGGCCTGTCCCCCACGCTGCTCTGGCCTGCGGCAGGCGGCCCCAGGGGCTTCCAGATCCGCCCCTGGGCCCACGCCCGCAGGGTGCGCGCCGCCGCCGGCCGCAGGAGGGCGCTGTGCGGGCGGGCCGCGTCCGCTGTGGGGCGGGGCGTGCGCGTGCGCAGAGCGGAGCGGCCCGGACCTCGTGGGGACCCGAGTCCCTGTGGGGTTGCCCAGAATCCCCTCGGGCCTTGCTGACCTTGCGGAGTGTCAGGTCCCCGCGAGTCGCCGCGGCTCACGAGCGTCCTCCGCGCGAAGTGAGCACGGGGGCGCGGCTGCCCAGTGCCCGGGGGACACGGAAGGAGGCTGCGTGCGCCCCGCCTGCCCGAGGCCCCCGAGGAAGGACTTGGAGACCCCATGCGGAGCAGCGCCCCCCTAGAGGGCGGGGCGGGAGAGATCGCGGTCCTGGGATTGGGGGTTGGGCCCGGTGGGGTGGGCCCGGGAAGCGGGGAGACGGGGCCTTGGGGTGTGGGCCGGAAGGGGGTCCTGGAGCCCTCCAAGATGGGGCTGCCTTTCCTCTCCCTTCCACCACAGGCGGGGCGGGGGCGCCTACCATCACCCTGCCTGTAGCCGCCCCAGCCCCTCTCCAGCCCCCTAATCGAGCCCATCACCGCTTCACCCTCTGCCCCAAGCGTGTTCCGGCCTCACAGTGTACATTCTGTCTTCCCTGGCCGGTCTCTGTATTGCCTGGCGAAACCCAACCTGGCTCTGTCTTCAGCAGCCTCTGCCCTCACCCATTCACTCATTCACTCAAGCATGCTGACTTCACACCCCTGGCCCTCATGGAGGGAAGGTAGAGGTTGGGGAGATCAACAAGAAACTGGCCAGTCCTGTCACGACATCAAACAGAGCTCACCATGTTCCCCTGTGTCTGCTCTTTGTCCTGTGTCCTCAGCATCTCCAAGGACATTCTAGCCAGATTTGAACTTATTCTTTCACCCAAACTTTGTGGGGCATCATTACAGCTGATGTGGTGTCAGCTGGCCTGGCAGAGCGTGGCTGGGAAGGGTATTGCTTGCAGAGGGGCGCTGGGGGGCTTGGCATTCCCCATGAGCCTGGGGGAGGTCAAGTCAGTGGGGAGCAAGCCTGAGTAAGGAGCCGTGGGGCACAGGCCCATTCCCCTGCAGCCTCTGCCCTGTCTCTGCTGTGCACTGGTCAAGGTGGACACTGGCCTCACCCTGCCTTTCCCAGTTCCCTGGGAGGTGGCATCGGGATTCAGTATTGCATCTGCTTCTTCGTGGGTCGGCGGGTACCAGGAGGCCAGGGGTGTGTGAGCAACAAGCAGCAAGGAAGCTGAGACCTGGGAGCACGTGGCATGGATCCTGGCCCGGCCCCCTGTGGTGCCCAGGGTTGCTGGCCCAGGCTGGTCCTGCTGAAAGGCGAAGGACCGGCTGATGGGCCCCAGCGCTCCAGTACCAACTAGCCGTGTGACCTTTCACAAGGGCCCTCCGCAAGTGCTACTCTGCACTGCAAAATGGGGGTGCCAGCACCGACCTTGTAGGGCTGTTGGGAGGATGAAGGGGCAGGTGTGCAATGGGCTGAGTCACAAGAACCTGCCCAGCAGGGTCCGTGTGGCCTCACAGGTGCTTTTGATGAGAAACGACTCACTGAAGGCCCAGGCTGGTGACAAGAGCGCCACAAGGAGGCTCATGCTCCGCCCATTCCGTGCACCTGATGTCCAAAGGAATCAAAAGAAAAGGGAAGGGGAAGTCTGTGTGTGAACCCGGTGTGGGCTCTGAGATTGGAAAAAGTTTCTAAGATTTGGACTCTGCAAACTGCCGCTGCTTTGCCTAAACTCTGCACCAAGGACCCGGGCTGCAACCGTCACGGGGCCTGTCCCCTTCTCTCTGCCCTTCCACGCTTTAAGCCTCCGGCTTTCCCATCCCTGAGACACATGCCTTGGCCGTGCCGTTTCATAGCCCTTTCCCTTTAAGGGTCAAGGAAGGAGCCACAAACTCCAGATCCCTGCGGAGTTCACAGACTAGCTCCTGCCACATAGTGTCGCCTCCCTTGGCAGCACCCCTGACACCTCCAAGAGCGCCTCTGTCTTTTATTCCTGAGTGGCCTCGCACACCTGCCACTGGAGCCCCCCATTCCTGGCCTGAAGACGTCCTTTGGCTCAGACACCCTAATGGCCTCTGCCCCCCCACCCTGGCCTGCCTCTTTTTCCCTCCTAACCTCCTGTGGGGTCTTCAAAGCACAAATTGGATCCTGTCACTCCCCTGGGTAAAACCTGTTTACAGCTGCTGATGCAACGAAATAAACTCAGCTCTGCACAGCGGCTAGTGGTGCACTTGGCTGCAAGTGACAGGATCAGTGTGCTGAATGAGAGGAATGTGACCAGCTGGCTCTAGCTCAAGGCTGTGGTCTCTCCCACTGCACCTCCAGGCATCCTATCCCCTTTTCAGTGGGTACAGAGGGAGCAGGGTCAGAGGTCAAGAGGTGTGCCACAGGTGTGTTTTGCCTGTTTTACAGCTTTCTCAGAAGCTGTCAGACATATGGCCAACTCCAGTGGCAAGCAAGGGGATGGACGCGGTGGCTCATATCGGTAATCCCAGCACTTTGGGAGGCCAAGGCCAGCAGATCACCTGAGGTCAGGAGTTTGAGATTAGCATGGCTAACATGGTGAAATCCCGTCTCTACTAAAATTACAAAAAATTAGCCCGGCTTGGTGGCTGTGCCTATAATCCCAGCAACTCAGGAGGCTGAGGCAAGAGAATCGCTTGAACCTGGGAGGCATAGGTTGCAGTGAGCCAAGCTCGTGCCATTGCACTCCAGCCTGGGCGACGAGTGAAACTCTCAAAAAAAAAAAAAAGTCTGGCAAGGTGTTTTGACTTGGACATCCTGAAGCCCAGAACAAATTGAGATTTCAAGAGCAGGAAGGGTCTGAAGTTGCCACTTAGGGTGCCACTGTCCCCAAGGCGCTGCCATGTGACCCAGCCTCGTGGCCCTCTTGAATGTCTGGCCCTATGGTCCTCTAGGCCCTGCTTCGCCCCCTCCCCATCTGCCCTTCCAGGTACCACGCCCTGTCCCTCTGGCACCGTCCACTGCTGCTCCTCCTTTAAGACTCTGCTCAGATTCGTCCCCCAGTTACTCTCCCAAACCTGACTAGAAAAGCAAATCAAGCAAATATTTTTTTTGTTTTTGTTTTTGAGATGGAGACTCGCTCTGTCACCCAGGCTGGAGTGCAGTGGCACAGTCTCGGCTCACTGCAACCTCCGCCTCACCAGTTCAAGCAATTCCCCTGCCTCATCCTCCTGAGTAGCTGGGATTACAAGAACATGCCACCATGCCCGGTTAATTTTTGTATTTTTAGTAAAGACGGGGTTTCACTGTGTTGGTCAGGCTGGTCTCAAACTCCTGACCTCAGGTGATCCACCTGCCTCGGCCTCCCAAAGTGCTGGGAATACAGGTGTGAGCCACCACACCTGGCCATCAAGCAAAGTTTATCCAATGGAATGCCATGCAGCCGCCCGCAGGAATGAGGACAGTTCAAACACACCAATAGAGATCCCTGTTGAGGGTTGGATTGTGGCCCCAGAAAGACATGTTGAAGTCCTAACCCCAGGCAACTGAATTTGGCATGATTTGGAAACTGGTCTCTGCAGATTATTTTAGTTAAGATGAGGTCATACTGGCATAGGGGGTCCCTTAATCCCACATGACTGGTGTCGTTATAAAAAGAGCACACACAGAGAGACAGCCAGGAGAAGGCGGCAAGAGACGGAGGCAGCGATGGGACGTATGCGCTCATAAGCCCAGGGACACCAAGGATTCCCAGCCACCCCCAGAAGCTTCGAAGGAGCAGGGAACGTCCCTCAGAGTTCCGATAAGGAATCAACCCTGCCTGCAGCTGGAGTGTGGCCCTCAGAACTGCCAGAGAACTCATGGCTGTTGTGTAGCCACAGCGTGTGGTGTTTTGTGACAGCAGCCGTAGGAGACGAATGCAATCTCCAAGATCACTGTTGAGGGAAGACAGCAAAGAATAGAACAGTCAGGACCTCGGCCACACTTCATTTGTGGGGGATGGAGACATTCCCCCCTCCCCCGCTGCATGCTGGCACTTGCCCAAGATGTGCTGGATGCCCTCTGGGAACGGGGGGACTGTCCTCTATTCAGGACGACAGGCTGACCCTGGGGGAGGTGGAAGGTTTTCCTCTTCACTGCACAACCCTGGGTTTTGGGTGTATTTTTAGTTTTTATCACCTTCATATATCACTTATTCTAAATAAATAAGTGGGAGGCCAAGGCGGCGGGGGAGGGGGGGATCACTTGAGGTCAGGAGTTCGAGACCAGCCTGGCCAACATGGTGAAGCCCTGTCTCTAAAAAAAAAAAACAGGCCGGGCGTGGTGGCTCATGCCTGTAATCCAAGCACTTTGGAGGCCAAGGCAGGCGGATCACCTGAGGTTGGGAGTTCAAGACCAGCCTGACCAACATGGTGAAACCCCGTCTTTATTTAAAAAAAAATAAAAACAAAAAGCCAACAACAGCACTCCTGGCAGATGTGTTGGTCCTGCCTGTGAGGCCACTGAACTGGGAGGTAGGAGGGAGCTGGCGCCTCCCCACCCCTTCACGGTGCTCCTTGCTGCGCCACCCCTCACTTCTGAAGGGCTGGCCTGTCTGTGTGCTGTCCCCAGAGGGCAGGCAACTGCAGGGTTCATGGAGAAGCCCCAGAGTGAGCAGGGCTCAAGAAACGTTTGTGCTCTAATCAGTTCCTGACAAGGGTCACGCTGGGGCTTTCCGGAGAGCGCAGATGTGTGGAGAGATCTAAAGTGATGGGGCCTAGGACACCACTGCCACAGGCCCCACCCAAGCTGCCCCAAGAGACTCAGCCACCCAGGCCTGGAGAGGCAAAGGGGCTGCCAAGGCTGGGCATGGAGGAGCCAGGGAAGGAGGCCCTCTCCTAGCCCATGGCCCGTGTGTCCCCCACTCCTGGGAGCTTCCCCCAGTTTATTTCAGAGTAAAGAGAAGTGAGAGACCAGGAGACCCCAGCGTTCAAAGCCAGCCTCCTCCCGGCCTCCTACCTCCCTGTAAAGCCCAGCTTCACAAGCTGGCACTAGGATTAAATGGGCACGGGAATTGGGGCCCCTCCCGACTCTCCCTTGTCAGTGGGCAGAGCTTCTTGGCTCAGCGGTTGGAGGGAAAGGCTCCAGGGCTGGTGGCTGCAGAGGCTCAGGGTGCCCAGGACTGACTCCAGGGGGCTGAACAGAACTGCAGGTGAGGTGGCAGTGAGACCCCCGCAACTACACCTTTGGCAAAGCTTCTGGAAGGCCTCTTCCAGGAAGCCCTCTCTGACCTCCTAGGCTGGGTTAGGTACAATTGTGCCCAGGTTGCCCAAGTGGCTGAAATGCTCAGCTCCACTCAGACCTCCCCTCCTCCAGGAGGCTGTTTTTGAGACACCCCCAACCCCTGCTGCCCCGCCCGCCAGTGTCCCTCACCACAGGCCTCTCATTGCTGGGATGATAACAGCAGAGAGGCATTTGCTGAATGGCTGAGGCTGTACCCAGCGTGTTCATAAGCTTGACATTTCAATCCTCACGCCTTCATTAGCTCAACTTGCAGATGAGGAAACTGAGGCTCTCAGATTTATCCATAACCACCCAGGTCACATGGCCAAGGCCGTTGTCAGGATCGGAGGGCACACAGAGCCCTGAGCCAGCCCCTTCGACTCCAGGGCAAGGGTGTTGAATGAAGCCCTTTCCTCCACCACACGCAAAGGCAGCCGCACCACTTACAAAACAAAGAACACTTTATTCCCGTGACGGTTTCTGTAGAGCGATGCCAGGCTGTGCGAAGCCCAGTGTTGTCCTCATTAGGCACACTCCCCAGGATGCCCAGAACGGCCCTCTTCTGCCCCAGACCCCAACTAGCCACCCCACCAGCAGGCCCTGCACCTTCACAGGGACAGAGCCCTGGCACTGAGAATGCCTTGGAGGCACCATGTGCTGGGGGCAGAGAAACTGACCTTCGGCTGTGGCCAGAGGTGTTCCAGCCCTAGTGAGGGACATCTCATACTGCTCTCTGCTGAGCCTTCTGCACACTTCAGGGAATCCTGGCTGGCAGTGGTGGGTGGGCCAGAGACTCAGGTGTCCATCAGCTGGCCATGTCCCCATTTTATGGATGGGCAGCCCGAGGCTGGAAAGCTGGAAGGATTTCTCCTTGCCACAGCTGCATCACACTTGAACTGTCAAGACCTCCACCCACTGGCCTGTCTGCTCCCCACCCTAGTCCTGTGGGCTTATATGGTGCCTCCAGCAGATGCCATGGCTTCCTGGAGGGCAGAGGGTCCCCAGTTCACCCTCTGGAGTGGCAGCAGCCGGGGTACCCCTAGCGGTGTCATGTGGAGAAGCTGGGGTATGCAGAGGATCCAGTTCTTCGGCACCAGGAGGCACACTAAGGTGTCCTCTATCCCTAACCTTTAAAGACCAGAGGGGTGGCCAACAAGCCTGCTGGGTGGAGGATATGTGGAGTTATCCGGTCCCTGGGCCGCCCATTGGTGGGCCATCAGAGACCTCCCCAGGCGCCAGCCTGTAGCGCAGAAGCACAATGGCATGGCCGGGACCCGGGAAGGAGCTGGAGTGTCTGCCTGGGTTTCCATGGTAGTGGTGCGGGGCACAGCATGGCCTCAGCCAGGCCCGGTGCCGGCTGCTGCGCGGAATAATCTCTGACCTTGGTGACTCTACAATGTGGATATGAGGGTCCCTATTTCATAGGCGAGAACACTGAGGCCAGCGGAGTGAAGTTCTCGGCCCAAGTCACCCAGTTGATAAGCAACATTCAACCCTGGTCTGACAGTCCACAGCCCACAGCATCCCAGGAGGAGCAGGGCAGTCGGCTCAGGGGCCAATCTACGTCTGGAGTTTCCGAGAAGGGCCCCGGGGAAGGAGGCAGGGGGCGAGCCTCACAGGCTGGAGGGCTGCGCCAGGGCGGGTCCCGCAGGGGTAGTGGGCACAGCCTCGCCCTCGGGCCTGGCCTCCTCGCCACGCGCATAGGTGAGCACCACAGTGACGGTGGCGAAAGTGGCGGCGTTGACGGGGAAGGCGCGCAGCAGCGTGGACGCCAGTCCCCGCGTGAAGACGCGCCAGCCCTCGGCGCGGTAGCTCTGGCGCACGCAGTCCAGGATGCCGCGGTAGCGCGGGGCGCCCCGCAGCCCGTCCGCCTGCAGCCGCGATTTGACCACGTCCAAGGGGTAGGTGGAGAGCCAGGACACGATGCCCGACGTGCCGCCCGCCAGCAGCAGCTTGGGCACCAGCAGGCGGTCGCCCGGCTCGCAGCCCAGTGCCCGCGTGAGCACGTCGTAGGTGAGGAAGTAGACGCCGAAGCTGGGCGTCTCGCGCAGCAGCGTGGACACCATGCCCCGGTTGACGCCGCGCAGCCCCTCGTTTCCGTAGATCTGCGCCAGGCAGTCCAGCGAGCCCTTGTAGGCGCGCCCCGGGCCCGTGTCCTGCAGCTGCAGCCGCGTCTTGGCCAGCTCCATGGGGCAGCAGATGACGCACTGAATGGCGCCCGCTGCGGCGCCCGCCAGGAACTGGTTCAGCGGCGAGTCGTGGCCCAGGGCCCGGAGGGTGTTGCCCTGCACCCCGAACACCAGCGCGTTGATGAAGGTGAGCCCCATGAGCGGCGAGCCCAGGCCCTTGTACAGGCCCAGCACCTGCGGGGACAGAGACGCCCTCAGGGCCAGCTGTGCGCATCACCCGGGCCCTGCACGCGGAAGGGTGGGGGCATGGCAGCCCCAGCCCACCCCACGGGTTCATGAGGACCAAGCAGAATTTTGCGAGAACCTAAGTCCTGACTGGCCTCGCGGCCGTCCTGACATCTTCCTTCCCAGCTCTCTGGTCTGGGGCAGTGGCAGCCCGAGGCCGGCTCCCCATCCTGAGCCTCCCGAGCCCCAGCAGCCCAGGCTACTCACGCTCTCTTGCTTGATAATGGACTTGAAGCAGTGCAAGGTCCCGCGGTACTGAGGCTTGTCCACACTCTGGACCTGAAGCCGCACCTGGAAGGAGAGGGCCCAGTGAGAGGCGGACAGGTGGGGCCAGAACACCCAGCTCCCCACTCCAACACTCAGGCTGCCTGGGAGGGTTCTCCCAAGGAGGCGGGGCACTCAGCCACAGTCTGAGGCTTTTGTAATTCCAGGGCAGGGCGGGCCAGGTGTCCATGCCTCCTCAGGGTGGGGTGCCAGTGGGCAAACAGCTACAGGGACAGGCTGCTGGAGACAGGGTGGGGGACCCCAAGATCTCAGACCAATTGCGGTTGAGCCTCTTGTCTACACTGTGGTCGCACAGTGCACTGCCAGTGGGGCATGAACAACCTCCTGAGACCAGCCCATTCTCCGGGTGATGCCTGCCATACTGCTGAGTGAGCGCCCATGTCCCAGACCATGGTTGAAGGGCCCCTGGCCTAATGTCCCATTAGGGACTGGCTTCAAGGCAATAGGTGCTAAAAGTGATGAGCCTGGCTGGGCGCTGTGGCTCGGGCCTGTAATCCCAGTACTTTGGGAGGCCGAGGCGGGTGGATCACTTGAGGTCAGGAGTTCGAGACCAGCCTGGCCAACATGGCGAAACCATGTCTCTAAAAATTAGCTGGGCATGGTGGCACACACCTGTAATCCCAGCTACTCCAGAGGCTGAGGTGGGAGAATTGCTTGAACCCGGGAGGCAGAGGATACAGTGAGCACACCACTGCCTCCAGCCTGGGCAAGAAAGCAACACTTCACCTCAATAAATAAATTAAAATAAAAGCAATGAGCCTTGGCTCCAGAAACTCCTGCCTGGCCTCTGCCAGTAGCCTCTCATGAGAAGAACAGTTATGAGTTAACAGAGCGGCAGCAAGAGAACAGCCAGCAACCCCCTTGGGGACCCACGTCATCAGCTCTGGGACTTGGGACGTTGGTCAGGCCCCGCCGCCCGCAAGCCAGTGGCCCAGAACTTCTTCCATGTCAAAGCGCTCTTTGTTGCCTATGAGCTTATCTCTGCTCCACAGCAGGCTCAGAGTTGTTGGGAGGGGGTGGGAGGAAACTAGGTCAAGTCACATTCTCAGGGTCTGGTTCCCTAGGTCTGACTGAAAAATGGCCATTCTCACAGCCAGGGCCACAGAGCAAGTGCCTTTGGTACTACGCAGTATGGGACAGGGGAGGGCTTCACATTCATTATCTCTGGGCATTGGAACAACTGCCCCCATTTCCAAGATGGGAAGACTGAGGCTCAGAGATATTTTATAACTTGGCCAAAGCTGTCCTCTCCAGGGACAGGAGCGGCTATGTTTGTCAGGGTGAGGGTGGGACGGGGGTGCTGGCAGAGCAGAGCCCTCACTGGGGAACAGCCAGGCTTTAGCCAGATTTTATAACCTTTTCCAATTCTCTCCACCAGAATAGGTGGGTCCTCTTATTGGTGAATGCATTTACAAAAAATGTTTTGTTAGGAAACAAGCCCCGCCTCAGTACCCCCAGGACCTCAGCAGCTGGAAGCCAATGCTTTGAGAAACTGGGCAACTGGTTCCCGCTGTGGCGATTCGCTGAAGCACCCCCCCACCCTGGAGGCCCAGCTCTCAGCCAGCACCTTGATGTGAGTTTTGCTGCTTTCCCTTCAGTGATCTAGGGTCTCTAGGGGGGATCTCTCTTCCTCCTGCAGCACCACCACTGGCACCAAGAGGGCTGTGTGAGTAAAACTTATGTGGCATGGAGCTGTCCCTTCCCAGGTCTGATACTCAGTGCCACCTGGGGAGTGTTGTGAAGCCTCCGCAGGCCAGACATGGGTGACTGCCCGAGTCTAGCTGGCTGGGGAACATCACGCTTAGGTCAACTCAGCTGCTCCCACCACTGTGGGCAGAGGCCTCTCCCCAGTTTATTTCTGACCCCTCAGTCTGTGACGAGCCCTCGCTCTCTGGGAGATGTCCCAAGTCTTCTAATCTACAGCTGAGGCTCTTAAAATCTTGGGGTGACAGGATCTCCTTTGAGGGCTGATGGGAATGGGCCCACCCCTGGGAAACTAAGTCATTTGTACTCAAGCTCAGGAAGCTCCCAGCTCCCCGTAGGTCCCACGTGAGGACCCCCAATCCAGAGGGGACTGATTTTTTTTTACCAGCCTGGTCCCCCACCCCAGGACCTGTGCTGGGCCCAAGCTTGCTTCATACCCTCCCTGTCCCCTGCCACGGAGGGAACTGTGGGGTTGGGGAGATGGGCATGACAGGGTGGGGTCCAGGGTGGGGTCTGGTTCACCTGGTCTGTACTTACTAGCGCTCTCCAGGGTGAGGCTTACGCCCATCTACAACAAAGTTACACTTTTGCTATGGAGACAGCCCCTAGCTCAGAAAGTAAAGGCGGTTAAAGCAACACAAAATTTCAACATCACATCTAGGCGCGGGGCCCCCACAGCCAGCCCCCACCCTTCTTCCCCGTCCCCTGCCCAGGGATGGCCAGTCACCCCCTCATCACAGGTCAAGATGACTGCTCCCTGACTCTTGTTGTGTCCAAGGAAGCAGGACAGAAAACTCCCCTCCTGCAGAATCACGTGTGAAGACCGTGCACTTCAGCACGGTGGCTGTATTTCTGCATGCTATGGAGAACCAAATTTTGGGTTCTTTCAGTCCCAAGGGCCTGGGAGAATAAGCTGTGACTGTCCCAGCCATGAGATGGTCTGTAGCATTTGACAGTATGGACTGACGAGGACTCGGGTGGCCCGTGATGATTCTGGGGTACAGCTGCAATTATATTAAGTTCAAACCAGGCAAAAGGGTCCCGGGGTGTTAGAAGTCAGGACAGTGGGCCAGGCCTGTTATCCCAGCACTTTGGGAGGCCAAGGCAGGAGGATGGCTTGAGTCTAGGAGTTTGAGACCAGCAGGGCAACAAAACAAGACCTCATCTCTACTAAAAACTTAAAAATTAGCTAGGCATGGTGGTGTGTGCCTGTCATTTCAGCTACTTGAGAGGCTGCGGTGGGAGGATTGCTTGAGCCTGGGAAATCAAGGCAACAATGGGTTATGACTGCACCACTGCATTCCACCTGGGGTGACAGAGCAAGACCCTGTCTTAAAAAAAAGGAGGAAGTTAGGCCAGTGGAAGCCTTGGAAGAAGGGGAGCGAGGAGTTGGTAGGAGCAGGAACGGGCGCTTCGAGAGGGCTGGCCATGCTCTGCTTCTCCTGGGTGGCGGCTCCCCACGCGTGTGCTTTGTGATGACTTGTGCACCTGGACTGTGTGCATGTTCTACATGTGCTGAACCTCAATTCAAAACAAACAGCAACCAGGCACGTGCCTGTGATCCCAGCTACTCGGGGGGTTGATTCTCCTGCAGGGACTGAGGCAGCAGAATCACTTGAACCCAGGAGGAAGAAGTTGCAGTGAGCCAAGGTCGCGCCACTACACTCCAGCCTGAGTGACAGAGTCACTGTCTCAAAGGAAACAAAAGTTCAGGCCAGGTGCGGTGGCTCACACCTGTAATCCCAGCACTTTGGAAGGCAGAGGTGGGTGGATCACGAGATCAGGACATCAAGACCATCCTGGCCAACACAGTGAAGTCCCATCTCTACTAAAAATACAAAAATTAGCTGGGCGTGGCAGCCCACATCTGTAGTCCCACTCCTCAGGAGGCTGAGGCAGAAGAACTGCTTGAACCTGGGAGGCCGAGCTTGCAGTGGGCCGAGATCACGCCACTGCACGCCAGCCTGGGCGATACAGCAAGGCTCCTCAA
>NW_016107367.1:3097597-3100860 GCF_001604975.1 Cebus imitator | reverse complement strand
AAAAAAAAAAAAAAAAAAAAAGGGTCACAAATAGATCTTCTAAAGATGTCAGGGAAGCCAGGGAAGTAGGATCTGGGGGGTAAAAACCTCATGGGCCGGAGAAACCCCTGTCCCTGAGTAACTTCAAGGGTGCTGCTCATGGGCTCAGCGGCTCAGGACAGAGGAGCACCAGGACAAAAGTGCTCCCTGGTCTGCCAGGGGCTGCCTGAGGGGGCCGGGCGGGAGCCCAAAGCAAGCCTGGCTGATTCATAGCTCAGAGAGCCCAGGCCTCCTTGGAGCTGGAAAGAGGAAGTGAATGTGAAGCACTTCTTGGCTGGGAGAGGCGTTCACAACGCATGACCAAGACATACAGTGCAACGTGGACGCTGCCCGGCTATCCTGGGCTGCTCTGGCCTGGGGGAGGCTTCACAAGTGGCCTGACTAGGCAGCGCGTGGGCATGGCTGGGGCCAGGGACTGTGTGGGCAGGCTCTGCACGTCCTCCCTCGCAGGAGGCCCGTGTAGCAAATGTGGAGTCGCTGCCTGCTGAGAAAGCCTGGCCCTTCAGCTTCCCCCCCAGATTGGCCCACGGCGGATGGAAGAGTTGTGCTTTTCAGCGCTGGTGTTGAATCCAACATAAATTATGCTGCTGAGCACCGGCACAATGACAACGTTTGAGCCAAAAGATACAGTGACCAGCCCAAGGTCATGCAGAAAACCAGCTGGCAGAGGGGCCTGGACCTGCATGAGGACCAGGGACACAACTTTTTAAGGTCACAGCCAACACATAAGGCCACACTGTCACTCTTGCACTGGGTGCAATCCAGCCCTATGGTAAGAAGTCATCGTCTCTGCCAATAAACACCTGGGCTCACTGGAGGAGAAAGAGACCTGACGTCTCCTGCAAACCCAGCTTGGGATGCGCAGCCTGCCTTGCTGTCAGCTCTGCCTTCCCTCAGTGGAAAGAGGGGCCACTTGTAGTACCAGCAGGCGTGGGGCTGGCCTGGTGCCCACCACTCAGCTCGCCCTGGGGCCCAGGGAAAGGGCGGGGAAGGGTCCCGCTGGGCTATTTCCAGATCACACAGCCCAAACACGATTGGAGGGCAGGGGGATTTATTTGGGAATTTCCAGCTGGAGGACATGGATTTCCCTGGTTTCCCTCGTGTGGGATCTGAGAGCCCGGAACCCTGGTTCATGGAGGTGTGGGGTGTTATCACGGAACTGGCTAACAGGGCCCTTCCTCAGCCTCTGGCACATAGGAAACCATCCGTTGCTCCGTAAGGATGATCACCACTCCGTGAAGGCCATGTTCATGGGCGATATCAACGAGTTCTGGCTTTTTTGTATTTTCTCTCTGAACTTCTCTTTCTTTCAAGGCACTGCTTGGGGGGTTCTGCATGGGAACAATATGGGTGCCCTTGCTCTGGGTGGGAGGAAACCTCGGCACCTCAGTCCCAGCTGGCCAAGCCCAGGATGGACTTGGCCATGAACCCAGCATGTGGTTCAGCCCCAGCCAGGAAATGCCAGGACAGACCAGAGAGGAAGGTTCAACCCAGCCTGGTGGAAAAGCAGCTGCCCACCTGGGGCTGTAGACTGAAACGGGCTTCTGGCCACCCCCACCCCGTGAGCCTCTCTCCAATGTATGCACCGAGAAAAGAAGTGATGAGACTCACCTTGACCGTGTCAAATGGGTGTCCCACAAGCACGCCTGCCACACCTGGAGGAGGAGAGGGGGACTTGTGACCCACATGCCTCAAACACACTGCAGGGCGCTGAGCAGGACGGGGTTCTGGCAAGGACTGGCAGGAGCTGCTGAAGGGGAAAGGGACATGACCAAGCACCCGCTGGGCAACAGGCACATCCCATGAGCCCTACAACCCTCATGTCCAGTGGGGGGTATGCACGTGACATCCCAAGGCCAAGCCAGCACCTGTCCCACTCAGCACTGGTGTCCCATCTGCGGGCTGCTGCTTTCCACAACTGACTGGTCTGGGTAGCCGACAGCAGAAGTTGTCCTCTGGGATGCTGCACGCACTATTTCTGGGATGTCCCCTTAATCCAAACACCTGGCATGGTCAGGGGGCTCCAGGGATGGTGGACTTTGGGGTCAGACCCTCCCAGATTTGAATTTTCTATCTGCCGCCCCTCAGCCTGGCAAGCTCACAAATGACTCAGTGTCTCTGGGCCTCACTCTTCTTACCTGTAAGGGTTTACCTCCCTCCCCCAGGGTGACCAGAGACTGAACAGTGACGACCCCAGCTCCTGATGCACTGGCTGACACCTCCATTCCCTTCCCTGAGTGGGAGCCACCTCGAGCCCAGGGAAAGAGCTTGTGACTTTGCAGTCATGCTTGGTTATTATTTCAGGTCCCGCCAAAAATCCAGCCCCTCTTGAAGGACAAAGGTGCCGGGCGCAGTGGCTCATGCCTGTAATCCCAGCACTTTGGGAGGCTGAGGTAGGCAGATCGCCTGAGGTCGGGAGTTCGAGACCAGCCTGACCAACATGGAGAAACCCTGTGTCTACTACACAAAAATACAAAATTAGCTGGGCATGGTGGTGCATGCCTGTAATCCCAGCTACTCAGGAGGCTGCAGTGAGCCGAGATTGCACCATTGCATTCCAGACTGGACAACAAGAGCAAAAACTCAGTCAAAAGAAAAGAAAAGAAAAGAAAAAGGAAGAAGAATAAAGGCTCACCCCTCCAAAACAGCTCACAAACACTTCTCAGAGTCCCATATGCTGTGCAGGAGGTAACCACCTCTGAGTCTTCCCACCACTGTGAGTAAGGCAGCCTCATTACCATTTCGCAGAAGGAGAGACAGGCTCAGTGAGGTCAGGTAACTGACTCCCACTCCCATGCTCCTCTCCCTGGACTTTCATGTGGACATCTGTTAAAGCTCTGCTTTTACTGCCAGTAGTGTTTACGTATAATTAAAACAGCTCACATCTGTTGAGTAACAAGCTTTCAACCCATTTTCACTCTTCTACTTAATGCCTGTGGAATTTACTATGCATCTCCACAAATTGAACTTTTTATCTTTACACAATGTCCTCTTCATCCTTTAATACTTTAGACCTGCCCAGGCATGGTGGGTCATGCCTGTAATCCCAGGACTTTGGGAGGCTGAGGCAGGCAGATCACTTGAGGTCAGGAGTTCAAGATAAGCCTGGCCAACATGGTGAAACCCCATCTCTACTAAAAATACAAAAATTAGCCGGGCATGGTAGCGCCCACCTGTAGTCCCAGCTACTCGGGAGGCTGAGGCAAGAGAATCACTTGAACCCG
>NW_016107367.1:3068992-3097382 GCF_001604975.1 Cebus imitator | reverse complement strand
AAAAAAAAAAAAAAAGAGAAACAGGGTAAGCACCACCTCTCTCATGACTCTCTCTGCCTCCTTCTGCCCCACCCACCCCAGTAAGAGTTTCCCCAAGAAGGCTCTTCTTCCACTGCCACCTTCCACTGACATTTCTTTCTTTTTTTGAGACAGAGTCTCACTCCATCACCAGGCGCCAAGGCTGGAGTGCAGTGGTGCGACCTTGGCTGACTGCAACCTCCGCCTCCCGGGTTCAAGCAATTCTGCCTCAGCCTCCCAAGTAGCTGGGATTACAGGCACACGCCACCATGCCCAGCTAATTTTTTTCGTATTTTTAGTAGAGACGGGGTTTCACCATGTTGGCCAGCATGGTCTCGATCTCTTCACCTTGTGATCCGCCCGCCTTGGCCTCCCAAAGTGCTGGGATTACAGGTGTGAGCCACCGCGCCCGGCCTCCACTGACATTTTCCTAGAAACTGTGAGACTCAATTCACAACGATTCCCTCTCCTTCCCTCTTGGGGTCTCTGATCAACTGCCATTTCATTACAGCCTTTCTCTTTTGAGACAGAGTCTTACTCTGTTGCCCAGGCTGGAATGCAATGGTGTGATCTCAGTTCACTGAAACTTCTGCCTCCTGGGTTCAGGCAATTCTCCTGCCTCAGCCTCCTGAGTAACTGGGATTACAGGCACGCGCCACCATGCCCAGCTAACTTTTTGTATTTTTATAGAGACGGGGTTTTACCATGTTGACCAGGATGGTCTTGATCTCTTGGCCTCGTGATCCACCCCCCTCGGCCTCCCAAAGTGCTGGGATTACAGGCATGAGCCACTGCGCCCGGCCAACCCGGCTAATTTTTTTTTTTTTTTTTTTTTTTTTTAATTCTAGCTTTAGTAGAGGCTGGGTTTCTGCCATGTTAGCTAGGTTGGTCTCAAACTCCTGAGCTCAAGTGATCTGCCCGCCTCTGCTCCTCACAATGCTGGGATTACAGGCGTGAGCCACCTCGGTCAGCCCAAAGTGTATTCTTAATCTGGCCGGGGAACAGTATGACCTCTCTGGTTAAGAATCCTGGGCCCAGGCCAGCCTTAGTCCTCTGGCTTTCAGTGCTGCAGATGAGAAATCTTATGCCAATGTGTTGGGTTTTTTTCTTCTCTCCTTTGTCAATGATTTATTTATTCTGTTGTGAAGCTTCTGAGATTTTATCTGTGGATTTCAAGAATGTCACCAGGAGATGCCAAGGGTGTGTCTTTTTCTTTAAAGTAACCCTGCCTGGAGCTCTACCAACACTTTCACTGTGCAGATTCATACCCTCTTCTGATCAGGGAAAATTCCCACTATTATTTATTCATCATATTTACCACCTCCAGACCTGCTTCCTCTTCTCCTTCTGGAGCCTCTAACATTCACAGGTGGATGAAGAAGCATCTCCCAAGCCTATCTTTACTTGGGTGATTTCCCTTTGGGTTTCTGGTTTTCTGGAAGGTATTTGTATCCTAAAAACAGGAAGTCAATCCTCTTTTCCATTTCAGTTTTTTTTTAATTTTTAAATTTTTATTATTATTTTTTTTAGAGACAGGGTTTTGCCATGTTGGTCACGATGGTCTGGATCTCTTGACCTCGTGATCTGCCCACCTCAGCCTCCCAAAGTGCTGGGATTACAGGCGTGAGCCACCGAACCCAGCTTTTTTTTCTAAACTTCAAAATCCTAGTTCTAGAAACTCTTTTCTTATGTAGTATCTGGATTTCCCTGCTTTTTGGAAACCGAACACTTGCCCAGGATGTGCTGCTGGACTTTACCTCTCCGTCTGGCAAGGGGCCCCTGGAGCCCCCTCCATGTCCTCTGCAGCCAGGTCCAGCTGTGGGGTCCCCTTCCTGTGGGTGCATGGTCATGCCTCTGGCCCCAGACCTGCCCAGGTGCCAGCAATAGCAAGAGGGCAAGGGAGAGAGAGAACAGAAAGACGCTTGTCCCACGGAGCCCCAGTCAGGACTCCCAGGCAGGCATTGGTTCCCACTTTCTCTCCTGACTTGTTTCAGCACCCTTCAGCGAGGGGCTTGATCTCCTTCACCCAGAAGAATCCATCCTCAGGAACGGCGAGGGCCTCACCATCTTCCTGAGTGCATGGGGAGGCCCCCAGTCACACCAGCAGAAGCGGAACCCTGTCTCCCAACTCCAAAGCCACTGCCTATGGTCATCCCTAAGCTGGTCTCCAGGGGCAGTCCCCACCCAATGGTCTTCCAGGGCCGCGAGGGTCGTGGAGGAATCACTATCCTGTGGATGGCTGGCAGCAGAGGTGGTGGGAAGAGGCATCCTCCCCTCTTTGAGTCTCCCTCTCCTCGAAGGTTCTCCCACACCTAGCTGAGCTTTTCTGTGCTGGCTCCTGTCCATGCTGCCCCCCTGTCCAGAACCCAGTGTCTATGTGGCCCCAAGATTTGGGACTGACCCCCCAGTATGGAAGAGGAAGGAGGCGTTCCAAACCTTCCACCATGCAAGGCCTCAAGGAAGCTGTCAGTCAAGATGCTGGCCCCGCCTCCCTAGAAAGTTAAAACAGGTGACCCACACTAGGCAAATAGTAGGGGGTAGACAGTGCCCCTCCCCAGCCACCAAGAAGAAGCATTGCTATCATCTACCCTGAGCCTGTAGGTTGGGGAGAGCCCAAGAAGGAGCCAGGCAGGGGCCACTGGGGTGCAGATCCCAAAATGGGGTACCTCTGGGCAGGCTGTCAGTGTGACTCTGGCTGTACCAGGGACCTGGAGCCTGGGACACAGTCAGTTAGTTCATTGTCCTGAGGCCCCACCCCAGCGCCCTGGAGGAAGGAGGAGAAGAGAGGACTACAGACCCACCCTGGTGGGTCAGAGGAGAATGTGGTGTGACTTTCTCTAGTCCCTCCACCTCTCTGGGCCTAGGTTTCTCAGATGAGACCAGGAGGAAGTCCCCAAGTGACTTCTGTCCTTGTCCCCTGGGAGGCTCAGGCTTAGGCTTGCAGAGCCTTAGCTGGGTGGGCACTATGTTCCTGGGGGTTTTACCCACAGAACAGGGCCTGGGCAGGGGGTGCTGGTGCCCCAGTGCTACAGCACCAGACAGTGCCAGTCCTTGGCCTCACCCACAAATCTAGGGCAGGGGGCATGGATCTGATCTCTCCCAGGTGGGCCCATGAGGATGGGCAGCAAAGGGCATTCCAGGCAAGGAGGCCTGCACAGCAGGAGTGCAGAGAGTGACAGCACAGGTGTGCCGTAGGCACCTCAGGCCGGGCCTTAGTGGGAGTGTTCCTGCTCCAAACCCCGGTGTTCCCAGGACAGCAGCACCGGCTGCAGCGCAACTGCAGAAGGAACCCTGCCCCTCTGGGGAAAGAATCTACACTCCCCAAAGACTGGAAGGTGTTGGCCTGGGAACAGCCCCTCACCCCACCCGCAGGAGCTGGAAGTGGTTGGGGAGCAAGGGTGGAACAGACAGCAAGATCGGAGTAGGGAGGGGAAGATGAGAATGGAATTCACAGAGGACACGCCCCCTCTGTCTCCAGGGCACCCAGCGCTAGGGAGAAACCCCCCAGCGATTGGCAGCAAACTCCAGGCTTTCTCCCCTGCAGCCTCTGACTGAGTGACCGGCCGGGGAGTTCTAACTCCCGTCACCGCACACCACCTCCCCAACACGTCTCTCGCCCGGGAAGAAGCAGGCTCCAACGCCACAGGTTTAAATACTTAAGGCCACCGCTGGCCACTCTTTCGCCAGGGCTGTCAGAGCTGGATTCGAGCCAAATCCCAGCAGATGAAGAGCGGAGAACAAGGGCAGGTGCTGGGGAAAAAGGCGGAACCAGACAGGGATAACGGGCCAGCCCTCTCTGCAACTCCCCCCGCCAGCCACCCACGGATAGCTCACCTGGCCTCCCCAGGAGTCCCTGGTGAATAAATTAACCCTCAAGGTAAAAGCAAAGAAGCCAGAGGCCCAACAGGGAAGTGTCTTGCCCGACGCCCACGGTCGGGGCAGGGCAGAGCCCGGACTGCACGCCTGCCCGGGAGGCAGACATCGGCTTGGGGAGAAACCCCAGGGCCGCGGCCGGGCCTCGGAGAAGGTGCCCCACACCGGCTCGTCCCGCCCACCCACCACCCGCCTCCCGCCCCCAGCAGCTCACAAAACCGCGTAGGAAGGGGCGGCGTTCCAAGGCGTGACTCGGCACCTAGGGTCTGGCCAGAGGGGTTCGGTGCCCTCTAAGGCCAGCCGGGTTAGGGGGTCGCCCCGTAGTCCCAACCCAGCTAGACTGCTGTGCGGGACGGGGTGGAGTCAGCCCCAAAATTTAAGGCGGGGGGAGGGGAGCTTGCTCCAGGGGCGCGCCGGATGGGAATGGGGGGAGGAGGGAGGCAAGTCCGGGAACGCGGCGCGGGGGGCAGCGGGGCATCCCTCCCGGCAGTCCTGGCCTCCGCCCGGCCACGATACTGCCCCGGCGCCCCAGACCTCCCGTCCGAGCGTGCCTGGAGGGGCTCAAGACACCTGCCCCTGCGGACAGCCCAGGCCTGAAGTCAGTTTACGCCCAGGAGAGCCGCCCGAGGCAAGAGCACTGCTGTCCCCATTCACAGACTCGGCGACCCCCGCCAGCGGAAGCCGCGAGGCCGGGGCGTGCCTGTGGGCCGGCCTCCTTCCCCGGACGCCTCGCCTCGGCCCGGCCCACCGCCTCCTTACCCCCCGCGCATCCAGCCAGGAAGTCCAGCGCCATGGCCGGGTCCCCGGTGAGGCCGCCCTTCTCCTTGTCCTCCTCCTGCGGCCCCTCTGCGGGCTGGGCGCCGTCGGGGTCCCGGAGCTCGCGGCGACGGGGCTGGGCCTGGCCGCCCCTCCTGGCGCGGAGCCCGGGCAGGCGGGGGCGCGGTGGGGAAGGCGGCGGCAGCGGCGGCGGCGGGGCCCGCGCAGGTCCCTCGGCGGCGGCTGCGGACTGGCCGGATCCCCTCGGGCCCGCGGTCCCTCACCTCGGGCCCCGCGCCCCGCCCCTAGTGCTTGCAGGCAGCGCCCGGGCGGGGCTGAGCGAGGCCAATGGGCGGGCGCGGCGCGGACAACACCCGGGGCCCTGCGCTCCTCCGCCGCGCCTCATTGGCCGGGCGTGCGCGGGCGGGCGGGGCGCGGGGGACGTGGCGGGTGCGCGGGCCGGGCGCGGGGGCGCCGCAGACAAAGAGCGCGCGGGGTGCGCCCGGCCCGCGGCTGGGGACCCCCCGAAGTGCGCGGGGCGGCCCTGGCCCGGGCAGGCCCTGGGTTAGGAGTCCAGCGCCGCCGCGGACCCTCAGTGCCCTCGCCTGTGCCGTGCGGACCCTGCCGCGATAACGGCCTTGGAGCGCCCGGACCCTCCGAGGCCCGGAGGCTGGGGCGCCGCTAGTTGTGAAACTCTGTGGGCTGGAATCGCCGCTGGGGAGCCTCCGCCCGTCCTGCCTGCGCGCCTGTGGCGGCGGGTGGCCTCGGGGCTTCTGGCCTCCTGGCCGAACCCGCCGGATTGTGAGGGTCGGACGCACTCGGGGGCTTCCGAGGGGCCTGAGGCTGGGATTTGGGTGAAGAGGAGGGAACTTTAAAAGGGAAGGGGTCGTGGGGCAAAGGGCGCATCCAGGCCTTCGGGCGACAGCACTTTCCCTCGGACTGTGGGTCGCGGGAGCCACGGAAGGTTGTGGAGGGAGGGAGGTGGACATGGCTGCGGAGTGGAGCCAGGGCAGATCGCAGCGCGTCCGTCAGCGGTGGCAGGACCGGGCGAGACCGGAGGGGCCACGCTCGGACGCTGAGGTCGGAGGGCGCTTGACTCTGGGTCACCAGGGTACCCCCGGGCTGCGGGGATGAGTGAGAGCCGAGTCTGACTCGGCCCCCCAAGGAGTCCCTGACATTCGCAGTGGCAAGGGACTGCCCTGGTCCTTGTGGAGGGTCCCCGTCGGTGACTTCCCACCAGCTCTTCCCGAGCGCCTCTGGAGGTCCAGACGGTCGGTTTGGAGCCTGGGAGCAGACGGGTCAGGCGCTTTCTCTTCTCTGTGGGAGTCAGATCACACAGCCTTAGGGCCCAGCTTCCTTCTTTAGGGCCTGCAGGCAAGGCCACACTCTGGGCCACGTTTCCAGGTTTAGGATCACACGGTTCTTTTATTTGAATTCCAGTGGGTGCCGCACCTGCCGGAGGGGCAGATCGTAAGGTTCTGTGTATTTGGTACTATGACACTCAGGCAGGTGTTGAATGTAGTGCAGCCTGGTGCTAGGGGCGGGGGTCCCCAACGCTCATGTTAGGCCAGGACGTGCAGGTGGGGATGGCAGCCCTTCCCTGACGCCTCTCCCCTACCAACTGCCTCCTTCCCCACCCCCCCTCCCCGCGCGCATCCAGCCAGGAAGTCCAGCGCTATAGCCCAGTCCCAGTGAGGCAGCCCTTTCTCCTCATCCTCCTCCTACAGCCCTTCTCCTGGCTGGGTGCCGTCAGGATCCCGAGCTCGGGGTGCCCAGGCTGGGCCGGCTGCTCCTCCTGGCGTGGAGTCTAGAGTCTAGAATGTTGGTTAGGAAGAGACCCAAACCCTAGGTCTGCTGACTCCTAGTCCAGGGCTTGTGATAGCTGGTGTGCCCTGAATGGGGAGTCTGGAGGCCTGTGTTTGAATATCACCACCCTCTCTCACCCACGTGGGTGCCTTGGGGAGGCAGGTGTGTGCACGGGGAGAGTGGCCCATGAACCAGAAAAGCAGTAGTAGCATGGGGGGCCCCAAGAGAAGCCCGGACCAAACGGGCAGGAGCTACCTGAGGGGCTACATGGTGAAACCCAGTCTCTACTAAAAAATACAAAAATTAGCCAGGCGTGGTGGTAGACACCTGTAATTCCAGCTACTCGGGAGACTGAGGCAGAAGAATCGCTTGAACCCTGCAGACATGGTGATTACACTGGACAACCTACATCTGGTCACTTACCTTAGGAACAGGGTGTCCTTGGAATGCTGGAGGGCTCACGAGGGAAACACAAATCCCTGCACATCCATTCCTGGTTAAGGAGGTTTGGGAGGAAAATCAAGTACCTTAACAGCATGCGGGGTCAGGCGTGGAGGCTCACGCCTGTGATCACAACCCTTCAGGAGGCTGAGGGAAGCGGATCACCTGACGTCAGGAGATTGAGACCAGCCTGGCCAACATGGTGAAACCTGGTCTCTACTAAAAAATACAAAAATTAGCCAGGCATGGTGGGCACCTGTAGTGCCAGCTACTTAGGAGGCTGAGGCAGGAGAATTGCTTGAACCCGGGAGGCGGAGGTTGCAGTGAGCCAACACGGTACTACTGTACTCCAGCGTGGTGACAGAGTGAGACTCTGTCTCAAAAAAACCAAAACAACAAAAACCCAACAAGAGCTGTTGAGAAATGTTAAGTTTATGAATATTGATAAATGCTGAGTGTATGATAGAATATATTGTTTGCTGGGAAGAACCATGGCAAGGAAAACCTAGCCACCCCCCATGCAAGTAGAAAACTACTTGGGGCATTCCAAAGTGGTAGGACAAGGTATCAATATACACACGTTAAAACAATGCTTTAAAATATCTGATCCTGCCCCCGTGGCTCCCTCGTGCAGAATGCTTTTTAGCTTGTCTATCATCAGTGGTAAGCCGGCACCAGCTGCCTACTTGGCATATTCTGTGTTACGAGAAAACACTGAACATCTGTTTGTTAATAATGATCACCTGTTAAGAGAGAATAACTGCGTGGATCAGAATCTACTCCAGCCCCTTCAGCGTGGAATGCTGTCAGCCCTGAGGCTCTCAGCTCAGAAGGCTGCTGGACCCCCAGATAGACCCACTTACTCTTCTATCTGGGTGTCTGCCTCTCAGTTCTGTCAGTGCTGCCTGGGTGGGGGTCTCTACGGCTGAGCTGGCTCTCAGTAAACAACAACAAAAAAACAGCGTGTGGCAATAGTGAGAAAATTATGGAAGCGGATAGGGAGACAAGCATGACCTGTTTTGCTTTGTTGTTGAGCGAATGCACATGCCTTTAAAATTATCCTGGGGTCAGGTCGAACTGACCTCTGAGTCCTGGTTGAGCTTCAGAAACCTCCTTAAGGCTGGGCTCAGTGGCTTATCCTGTAATCTCAGCACTCTGGGAGGCTGAGGCAGGAGGATCACTTCAAGTCAGGAGTTTGAGAACAGCCTGGCCAATATAGCAAGTCCCTATCTCTTAAAAAAAAAATAGCAGGACATGGTGGCCTGCAGGCCTGTAAGTCCTAGCTACTCAGGAGGCTGAGGCAGGAGGGTTGCCTGAGCCCAAGAGATCAAGGCTGAGGTGAGCTATGATCACACCTGGGTGACAGAGCAAGACCCTGTCTCAAAAAGAAAAAGGAAACCTCCTTGCAGGGAGGCAGCTTTGGTGAGAGAGCTGAGGCGGGCTGCAAAGGCAGCAGTGGGATTGTGCCAGGCCTGGGAGATGAGGAATGTGGGCCCTTCGCCTGCACTTTGGAGGGAGAGCTGGTTTGGGGGAGGGCAGGGTTCATGGTGGGGGAGGCTGTTGGATTTGGGGACAAAGGTCAGCATGTGGGGGCAGTAGAGGAGTGGGCTCTGGGACAAGTCCGCCTGGTCTGACCTTCCAAGGAAGCCTTAGGATGTGGGGGCTGGGGGGCTGCCTTCAGCTGAAAGCACCCCGAAGGCAGGTCCTGGGTCTGTCCCCTTCACCTTGGTGTGCCCAGGGCCTGCACAATTGACATTGGGTGAGGTACATCAGGGAGGGGGTGAGGACAGGAACTGGGAAGGGAGGGGGTCATGCAGGTGTGCCGCTGGGTTACTCAACTTCACAAAGCCACATCTCCCTGAGCAATGTGCTTCCTTGCTACCTGGGAATCAGGCGCTCAGCCAGTGCACTGCCCTGCACCCTGTGCTGGGGACAAGACAGACACAAATCCCTGACCTCCGTGACAGGGCTGGGGTGAGACAAGAAAGGAGGAGTGAAGAAGTTAGTGCCAAGTAAATATACCCATGATGCCCGCATCTTCCAGCCTGCGGTATTACACCAGCAGCTGGGCTCAGTGTCTATTGTTTTATTTCATTTCCTGAGGATAAAGTTACAGCACAGAATGTGCTTTTTCACACTCCCATGTTCCACAGAGCCCTGGACCTCCCCATCCCAGAGGAGGCAGGGCTTTGTCCAGCCCTGAGGACCCCAGCCTTTAAGGGGCAGGGCAGGCCCAAGGCCACCACAGGAGGACTGCAAGGCTGGAGGGACTGTCACAGGGTACTGACAGTCTTATGCAAGACACGTTCAGTGTGGAGAAATCAGAAACACCAGCACCTATAAAGGAAACGCATCTCCTCTGTCCCCACCCTGGAATCTGGAGTTGAGTGACCCTGCAGGAACTGTTTGGGCTGGGAATGGGGACGGTGGCTGCAGCGAAGGCTGCCATGGGGCACATTGAGGAGGTGGGGATGAGCACCAGCTGTGGAGACCTTCTCGTGAGTTAGGCCGTGCCGGGGAGGGAGACAGAAGGGCGCTGGCGGCAAACACAGGTGTAGACTTGGGATGGGCCACCTGAGCAAGTTGCAAACCCCTGGCCTGAGATGGGGGGCAGGGTGGGCTGTCAGTCAGCTCCTGTCTCACAATGAATAAAACCCGAGCTCAGCACCATGGTGTCTGAGGCCCAGGGCAACCAGGCTGCAACCTCAGCACCCACCTTTCGTGCCCTCCGGCCTCGTTGCAGCCCGCCCTCTAAGCTCTGGCCCCTCTCAGGGCCTTGGCCCTGGCAGCGCCTGCTGCCTGGCCTGGCATCGGTATCTCCAGAACTTGGTTCCTGCTCAGTGCTTACCTCCTCACAAGGGGCTTGGCTGACCTGCTGTGGTCTGGTTGTGTGTGTGTCCCCAAAATTCATATGTTGAAGTCCTTTTTTTAAACTTTTAAGTTGAGGGGTACATGTACAGGTTTGTTACATAGGTAAACCCATGTCATGGGGTGTATTGTACAGACTGTTTTGTTACCCAGGTATTAAGCCCAATGCACACTGATCCTCTCTCCTCCCCTCTACCCTCAGGCGGGCCCCAGTGTGTGTTGTTCCTCACGTGTTGAAGTCTTAACCCCCGAGGTGATGGCATTAGGAAATAGGGCCTCTGGGAGGTGATTAGGTTATAAGGGAATGGCATTGGTGCGGGATTGTGTGTGTGTGTGTGTGTGTGATGGGGTCTTGCTCTATTGCCTGGGCCAGAGTGCAGTGGTGCAATCACAGCTCACTGCTGCCTCAACCTCCTGGGCTCAAGCCATCCTCCTACCTCAACCTCCTGAACAGCTGGAACCACAGGGGCATGTCACCATGCCCAGCTAATTTTGCATCTTTTATAGAGATGGGGTTTTGTCATGTTGCCCAGGCTGGCCTCGAACTCCCAGGCTCAAGTGATCCTCCAGACAGCCTCCCAAAGTGATCAAATTACTGGTGGGAGCCACTGTGCCCAGCCAAGTGCCTTTGTAGGACACCTCAGAGAGCCTGCTTGCCCCTTCTGCCTTGTGAGGACACAGGGAATCAGAATGTGGTCTCTGCCAGGTATGGTGGCTCACACCTGTAATCCCAGTATTTTGGGAGGCCGAGGCAGGAGGATCACTTGAGCTCAGTAGCTCGAGACCAGCCTGGGCAGCATGGCAAAACCCCACCTTTACTAAAAACACAAAAAATTGGCCAGACATGGTGGCATGTGCCTGTAATCCCAGCTACTCAGGAGGCTGAGGCAAGAGAATTGCTTGAACCCTGGAGGCGGCGGAGTTGCAGTGAGCCAAGATCGTACCACTGCACTCCAGCCTGGGCAACAGAGCAAGACTGTCTCCAAAGAAAGGAAGAAAGTAGTCCCTCACCAGACACGGAATCCGCTGGGACCTTGATCTTGGACTTTGCCTCCAGAATTGTGAGAATAAATTTCTGTGTATAAATTGCATGGTATTGTTGTCACAGCAGGCAGAATGGACTGAGCCATCCTCTCTGGGGAGAGCCCGCACCCCCGCCCGTGTTGCCCTGTGTTCATCACCCAGCACCCACTGGAATGTCAGCTCCACCAGGTCAGGCCCTCTCTGTCCCCTCCACTGGATGGGGCGGGGCATGTGGGCTGACAGCTGCCCTTCTCCAGGCTAGTGAAAAAGAGGGCTTGTTTGTTTCCAGTTTTTCTAAAACATACTTTGAGAATTACAAACATCAGAAACACAGCTCCTCCCTGTAGGGCTGCCATGGGCCATAGTTTGATGGAGCCAGGGAGATGCGGGAAACAGCCTGGCTCTCCTTTGGGCATGGAGGGCACAGCCAGGCCCTGCCCCACCAGCTTTGCTTCCTCCCAACCCCAGCAAGGGGCGGGCAGGCAGCCTTGAAGCCTAGCCTGGTGAGGGGACCTAGCCTCTGCTGTGTCCCACTGTGTGGCCTGGGCCGCAGGTTTCCTGTCTCTAGACCTCTGGGGTTGGAGTTGGCCAGTGGGTCCCTGCGGTGCTGAGTCACCACCTCGGAAAACAGCTAGGAAGGCAGATTTCCAGGCACTGCCCCAGACCTAAGGAGTCAGCCCCAGGGAGCAGGTGGAGATGAAACCTGCATTTAAAGCAGCCTCTTCAGTGGCTCTGAGATGGCCAGAGGGACTGCGGGCTGAGACCATCTCCAAGGATAGATTCAGGAAGATCAACTCAAACAGTTTTGCTTTTAAGTCTCAGCTCTGACACCTCCTGGCTGTGCTGACCCATGAGCCCTCCTGCCTCAGGTTTACAACCTGTGAATGGGGCTGGGGAGAAGTCTATGCACTGGTCTGTGCACACAGGGACCTCCCACTGGGCTGGCACGGAGCAGGGAGAGTGCCTGGCCTGCTGTTCTCTGGCAGGATTCTCTGGCTGTCCTCCCATAGCTGTCCATACCTTTGCAGGAAGTGGAAGATAAGTGTAAATTTCATTAATCAGCTGAAATCCTGAAGGCTTCCTAAGGACGTCTTCAACTGTCTGGATGAGTTGGGGGAAATTGTGGCTCCGCAGTCGGGCTCCTGGCCCCAACAGGCAAAGGCCCCAAACATCTGCTGAAGACCTGGAATAGGTCAGGTGGTGTTGTGGCCAGGGGCTGTTGGTTTGAGGCTTGGCACTGACAAGTCACAATTCTGCCCAACTGGTCTCTTTCTTGCTGTAATAAACGTTTGCCATCCGGATTCGTCTCCAGTCTCTCAGCCACTCAGTGGGGGTGACCCCTCCTTGTCAGGGGGTGTGCTCTGGGCCTCAGAGGGTAAAGGGCTTGGTACCACCCCATGGTTGCCACCACTGTGTGTGGGTTTCTTGCATTGCCATTGGCTGGAAACATTTAGTTTCCCAGGGCTGCTGTTCAGGCGAGCTGCGGGCTTTGGGCAGGCCGGGTGCCATTCAGAACCCACTTGGCCTTTGAAGGGGCCACAAAGCCTGAGGAGGCTTGGGCCAGATTATGAGAGGACCAGAAACTCAAGATGGGGAGTGACATAAATAGACACATGGCGAGCGCTTCTTGGATAAAAATAGAGCTGAAGGGGGCGGGGTGGGGGCAGGGTATGCTCCAGAGCCAGAGGCCACAGGGGTGGTGCGGCCACCCGGTCAGGTCACGGAGGGGCCGGCAAGAGGAACTCAGCCTGGAGTCTGTGGACACAGCGTGGGTTTGCAGCCTGCGGTCCTTCCCGCATTGCACAGGGCTCACAAAATTGAGCCTCGGGGCCTGGCTGTGCCCTCTCTCAGGTTCCCATTGTCATAGTGGGGACGGCTGGGTGAGCAGGCAGTCCCAGGCCGCCAGTCCAGGCAAACTGGGTTGGAGTGGTAGAGTGAGCTGGAGATGGCTCACAGGAGGCAGGAGTGGGCAGGCGAGAGCGGGCGGCTGGCAGAGAGGACAACGTACTGAGCTCGAGGCGCGCTGGGAGCGGTTACCTGCCTAGCACGTGCTGGCAGCGGGCAGGGCCGTGTCTTCCTGGGGCAGCTGTGTTGGCTCTGCTACCTGCCCCTGCTTCAGGGTCTGTCCTCTGGGGTCCCCACTGCAGCTCCATCCCCAAGCTCCTCTGCCATGTGGTCCTCCAGTGTCTGTGCCACACGTGGGAGCATGAAGGGCAGCTGGGGGCCGGTTCACCTCCAAGGTCACGCCCTCAAAGGCCTTGCTGTCCAAATGGAGGGTGGCGGGCCGCTTCCTGTTCACCCTGGGTGTGCGTGGATTTTTTTCTTTTCTTTCCTTTTTTTTTTAGAGACAGGGTCTCCATCACTCAGGCCAGAGTACAGTGGCTGCAATCACTGCTCACTTCAGCCTTGGCTTCCTTTCTGGGCTCAAGGACCCTCCTACCTCAGCCTTCCAAGTAACTGGGGCTACAGCACGCACCACCATGCCCAGCAATTTTTTTTTTTAGAGAGGGTCTTGCTATATTGCCCAGGCTGGTCTCAAACTCCTTGGCCTCAAAGCAATCCTCATGCCTTGGCCTCCTAAAGTGCCGGGATTACACGTGTGAGCTACTGTGTGCATGCGTTTACTGAGTATCTTTGTGTGCCAGGCCCGGCTAGTGAGGGTCCTGGTGAGCCTGCCTTCAAGCAGCCTCTCTTCCCCTCCAAGGCATTTCCTGTCTGGGATTCTGTCCTGTCTCCTCTCCTTCATCTGCCACTGCCCCACCAGGCTTGCTGCCTTCCCTGGATGTGCTGTGCTCTCCAGCCGGGGAACTCCAAGCCCTTCCTAGGCCCTGCTGGCCTGCCAGCCTCACCCCAGCCACTCCCTGCCAGGCATGTCCAGGCCAGTGTGCCCATCAGGCATGCACTCCTACTGCTGCCTGCAAGGACATCCTCCATCCCCTTTCCAGAGGGCTCAGCTGTCTTCTCTTCCCTGAAATCTCCACAACAGCCAAGACTGAGGCAGGCTTCCGGGGTCCCTGCAGGGCCTGCCGCAGTCTGTTTCCATTCCTGGCTCTTTGGGGTGGCTTGAAAATATGTCCACAAGTCTTCAGTGGCCCCCTGTTTCAAGAGGTGAAAGCTCACTTCTCTCTCAGCAAGTGTGCGCTGGACTTAGTGATTTGCTTCCAGTGAATAGAAGATGGTGGGAAAGACAGTGCCTTGCCTCTGAACCTGGGTCCTAAAAGGCACTGCAGCCTCTCCTTGCTCTGTTGGGTCACTTGTGCTGGGGGGATGTTCGCTGCCACGTTGGGGAGGTTGGCAGCATGGCGAGGAGCTGAAGCCTCCAGCCCACAGCCGGGTAATGGGTCGCCTCAGCAGGGGTCCTCCCAGCTCAGCCTAGTCTCCAGATGATAGCAGCCTTGTGACAGCCCCTCAGCCAGAGCCACTGGCTAGTCTATTCCTGGCGTCTGGACCCTCCCGAGTTATGAGATCATAAATGTCTGATGTTTAAGGCAGCTAAATTTTGGGGCAATTTGTTATGCAGTAATAGATTACACACTCTCCAGCCAGGCTGGGGCCGCAGGTGGCCTGGCACGAGAAGGTTCACGCTGGAGTGAATGAAGGAAGGAGGAACTGGCAGAAGTCAATCGCCTCCTTTGCCAACATGAGCTGATATGATAGGCCCCAGGCCCTGCTCTGGAGAGGCCTCCCCTCCTCTGTCCAGCCTCCCTGTGCCTTGCAGCCTGCGGGGGGTCAGAGGTCATCCGATCCTGGTGAGAACCCTGAAGCCCAGGACAAGTGGCCTTCTCAGCCCTTGCAGCGGGTGGACTCCAGGTCTGAGGATACCTCCTGCTTAGGGTACGAAGGGCTGGAAAGGTGGGAGAAATGTGGCCAGCAGGAGGTGCTGCAAGAAGGAGACCCCCAAAGGGCTTGGGGGCCTGGGGACTCTGAAGGGACAGAGCCAGAGTGCGGTGGGGGCTCAGGAATGCCAGCAGCAGGGCCTGGTCTCGCCTGCCATGGTCGGCTCTCCAACTTCACTTCCGCCTTTGATGACTAATACCTTGTCAATCCTGCCACAGCTAACTGTTGTCGCTGTTCACAGGTAGGGAAAGTGAGTCACAAGTGTTAAGTCCACCTGCCACAGTGTCATCTGTGCAGAGCTGGGCCTCAAATTCCAGGTCTTCTCCTGAACTTTTTTTTTTTTTTTTCCAGAGTCTTACTCTGTCCCCCAGGCTGGAGTGCAGTGGTATCATCTCAGCTCACTGCAATGGCGGTCTCCCGGGCTCAAGCAATTCTCCTGCCTCAGCCTCCTGAGTAGCTGGAATTACAGATGCATGAGACAACACTCAGCTAATTTTTGTATTTTTTGTAGATACGGGATTTCACCATGTTGGCCAGGCTGGTCTCGAACTCCTGACGTCAGGTGATCCACCTGCCTCAGCCTCCCAAAGTGCTGGGATGACAGGCGTGAGCTACTGCACCTGCCCTTTTCCCAAACTCTCATTGGGTGCTTCTGTCTGGGCCGCGGTGTCCTCACCTGTAACACGAACAGGGCCAGTGGGCAGGGGGTGGGGTTTGACCCCTGCGATGAGCTTAGGTTTGGCTCTGTCCCTTCAGAGTCCCCAGGCCCCCAAGCCTTTTGGGGTTCTGCTTCTTGCAGCACCTCCTGCTGGCCACATTTCTCCCGCCTTTCCAGCCCTTCGTACCCTGAGCAGGAAGCATCCTCAGACCTGGAGTCCACCTGCTGCAAGGGCTGAGAAGGCCACTTGTCCTGGGCCTCAGGGTTCTCACCAGGATCGGATGACCTCTGACCCCACCTGGCTGCAAGGCACAGGGAGGCTGGACTGAGGAGGGGAGGCCTCTCCAGAGCAGGGAAAGGTAGCATCTAGTGTCCCATCTTGCAGGAATGGGAGCTACAGCTGGGGGCCAGCGGCACCTGTGCACCCCATTTCCAGGGAGGGGAGGCAGCACGAATGCCCTGTGATAGGCTTTGTAGCTTGGAGGTCTGTCCAGGGGGCACACAGGCTCAGAGACCCCAGGCCCAGGGCCCTAGCCTCTCAGGATGTCAGAGGGAGGCTGGTGTGACTGGGAAGACTGAATGGTGGCTCATCCTTCTCGACACACCAGGCTAATCCCAGAGACACACCCACTTGCTTCCATAGTAGTTGAGACTGCACCCACCCACTGCCTGGGGTCCTGTGGTCTGCAGCAGCAGCTGGGCACGGTATACACCCAAGCAGACAGAGGCCAAGCCTGGAGCATATAGGATCTGATGTCCTGGGCACAGAGCTGGCTTGTCCCATTTTACTTATTTTGGGGATAAAGGTCTCACTGTCGCCAGGCTGGAGTGCGGTGGTGTGATCGCGGCTCACCGCAGCCTTGACCTCCTAGGCTGAGGCGATCCTCCCATTGTGTGATGGTTAATACTGAGTGTCAACTTGATTGGATTGAAGGATGCAGTATTGATCCTGGGTCTGTGAGGGCGTTCCCAAAGGAGGTTCACATTTGAGTCCGTGGACTGGGAGACGAAGACCCACCCTCAATCTGAGTGGGTACCATCCAATCAGCTGCCAGCAAATATAAAGCAGGCAGAAAAACCTGAGGAGGCAAGACTGGCCCAGCCTCCGGCCTGCTTCTTTCTCCCGTGCTGTGCTTCCTGCCCTGGAACCTCAAACTCTACGTAGTTCAGTTTTGGGACTGGGATTGGCTCTTCCTGCTCCTCGGCTCGCACAGCCTGCTGTGGGACCTTGTGATCGTGTGAGTTAATGCTTAGTAAACGACCCTTTAGGCCGGGTGCAGAGGCTCACGCCTGTCATCCCAGCGCTTTAGGAGGCCGAGGCAGGCGGATCACCTGAGGTCAGGGGTTGAGACCAGCTTGGCCAACATGGTGAAACCCCATCTCTTCTAAAAATACAAAATTAGCCGGGTGTGGTGGCGCATGCCTGTGATCGCAGCTACTTGGGAGGCTGAGGCAAGAGAATCGCTTGAACCTGAGAGGCAGAGGTTGCAGTGGGCCGAGATTGAGCCATTGCACTCCAGCCTGGGCAACAAGAGTAAAACCCTGTCTCAAAATAAATAAATAGACTCCTGTATAGGATACAGGAGTTTATTTAACATAAACTAAATAACAATAATTAGATTAAATAACAATAATCTGTTATTAAGTTTATTAAATATAATAAACTCCTATATAGGAGTTTATATATTAGGATATATATAATATATATATATCCCATTTGTTCTGTCCCTCTAGAGACCCCTGACTAATACACACCCCAACCTTCTAAATAACCGAGACTACAGGCGTGTACTACCATGTCCGGCTAGTTTTTATATTTTTTTGTAGAACAGGGATCTTGCTACATTTCCCAGGCTGGACTCAAACTCCTGGGCTCACAGGATCCTCCTGCATCAGCCTTCCAAAATTCCAGCATTATAGGCAGGAGCCACCATGCCTGACCCTTGTCCCATGTTGAAGAAACTGAGGCTTGGGTGGGTCAATGGCTTCCTCCCAGGCACTGAGGGAGCCAGGTGAGAATCTGGGGACTACTGACTTTGCTCAGACTTGCCAAGGAGCCCCATTGCTGGAAATGCTGGGCTGCTAATTTTCTCTGGAGCCAAGCCAGCCCCCCAGGGTCCACTCTGGGCCCCTGAGTCGGAATCCATTCTTTGGAACTGTCACTCTTCCTCCTTGACCCCTCCAAATCCCACCAAAATGGCAAAATCTGTTACAATAATCTGTTATTAAGACATAATAAATTCCCCTTTAGGCCAAGCAGGATGGCTCACACCTGTAATCCCAGCACTTTGGGAGGCCGAGGCGGGTAGATCACCTGTCAGGAGTTTGAGACTAGCCCTGGCCAACGTGGTGAAACCCTGTCTCCATTAAAAATACAAAACTGTGCAGCTGCTGACCCCACATCCTCCCAACAGCTATGTGGTGTTAGGTGACAGAATTTCCATTTTACAGATGAGGAAGCTGATGTGCAGGCAGGTGAAGAGCTCCATCTGGGTCACGCAACTAGCAGTGGCTGAGTGGGGGCCCGGCAGCCTGGCTTCCAGACTTTGGCTGCCCGTGCCAACCTCCAGCGTGGGATACCATGGATGTGCTCAGAGCCCAGTGGGTCCCTTGGTGCCAGGTGGCACAGTGTTCAAGACATCTTGGCAGGGAGAGGAAGCAAATGGCAAACCTACGTTAGAAAAGGAAATGTTAGGCCGGGCGCAGTGGCTCACACCGGTAATCCCAGCACTTTGGGAGGCCAAGGCGGGCAGATCACTTGAGGTCAGGAGTTCGAGGCCAGCCTGGCCAACATGGTGAAACCCCGTCTCTACTAAAAATACAAAAAATTAGCTGGGTGTGGTGGTGCGCACCTGTAGTCCCAGCTACTCGGGAGGCTGAGGCAGAGAAATCCCTTGAACCTGGGAGGCAGAGGTTACAGTGAGCTGAGATCTCGACACTGCACTACACCCTGGGCGACAAGAGCAAGACTCCGTCTCAAAAAAAAAAAAAGGAAAAAAAAATGAGCCAGGCATGAAGGCCAGTGCCTGTAATCCCAGCTATTTGGGAGGCTTAGGTAGGAGAATTGTTTGAACCTGGGAGGTGGAGGTTGCAGTGAGCTGAGATCGTGCCACTGCACTCCAGCCTGGCAACAGAGCTGGACTCTGTCCCAAAAAAAAAAAAAAAAAAAAAATGGAGGAAAACAAGGAATGAAAAGGAAAGGTTAGTGCTGGCCAAGATCGCCACAGGCAGATCCTCAGGCTGTGTGCTGGGGCTTTCACTTTCTGGGCTGACTCCATCGCTTCTGTGTGGATTAAAAATAATTATAACTTGTAGTTATTCCTTTCGTTATAAAAATAAAAAGGCATTTTAGAATGCGTGGCCCAGCCAGCAGGGCCTGCAGGCTCCCTCCCGAAACCCTCTGCGGCGCCCACCGGGCTTGGTTGCTGGGGAAACGTCTGCCGCCCCCTAGGGGACAACGCAGCCTTCCCGGAAGGGCAGCCTGGGTCTCACATCCCGAGGACTCGTGCGCTGGTGGAGGAGGCAGGCAGCCTGGATCTCCTAGCAGTCACCCTGCCTGTCCGAGGAGTAGTAGCCGGCTGGCTCCAAAGGACTCCTCCGGGCTCCGCCTCCCGAAATCAAGACCCAGAGAGATCAGGCCACCCGCCTAGGGTCCCACACTAGGCTGAGGGCTCCTCTCCTGGACCAGGCAGGATCCCCCCAGCACCTGCTGCCCAAGGCTACAGTTTAGCCTCCATGTGGCCACGAAGGAGGCTGGGCAGGGTACAAGCAGCTCCATTCCTGTTTACTGTCCTTTTACTAATTTTTTTATTTTTATTTTTGAGACAGAGTCTTACTCCTTCACCCAGGCTGGAGTGCAATGGCGCGATCTCAGCTCACTGCAACCTCTGCCTCCTGGGTTCAAGTGATTCTCCTGCCTCAGCCTCCTGAGTACCTGGGATTACAGGCACATGCCACCATGCACGGCTAATTTTTGTATATTTAGTAGAGACGGGGTTTCACCAAGTTGGCCAGGCTGGCCTCAAACTTCTGACCTCAGGTGATCTGCCCACCTCAGTCTCCCAAAGTGCTGGGATTACAGGCATGAGCCACCATGCCTGGCCCTTTTACTACTTTTAAAAATTTTTTGAGATGCGGGGCTCACGCACGATGTTGCCCAGGCTGGAGTGCCGTGGCTATTCACGGGCACCATCTCACTACCGATCGGCACAGGAGTTTTGACCTCCTCCATTTCCAGCCTGGGCCAGCTCACCCTTATTAAGCAACCTGGGGTCTCCCACTCCTGGGAGGTTGCTGTGTGGATGCTGAATGTCGTGTATCAGACAATCAGCGCAGAGCACTGGAACTCCCTGGCTCAAGTCAGCCTCCCCGCTCAGACTCCTGAGTATCTGGCACTACAGGCCTGCGCTACCACACCGGGCTGCTACTTTTTATCTTGGGCTACAACAAAGGCCACATACTTATGATCTTTCTCCTTTCTTCCTTTCTTTTTTGCCAGACGGTGTTAAAGTAAATTTCAGACATCATGCCATTTCACCACCATGTACTTCTGTTTGTATCTCTAAGAAATATAGCCATTTTCTTACAGAACTTTGGTACCATTATTGCACCTAACAAGAATAATGATTGTTTAAAGTCATCTAATGCTGTGGGTGCAGTGGCTCATGCCTGTGATCCCAGCACTTTGGGAAGCCGAGGTGGGTGGATCACTTGAGGTCAGGAGTTTGAGACCAGCCTGGCCAACATGGTAAAACCCCATCTCTACTAAAAATACAAAAAAATTTAGCTGGGCCTGGTGGCATGTGCCTGTAATCCCGGCTACTCAGGAGACTGAGGCAGGAGAATTCCTCAAACCCAGGAGACAGAGGTTGCAGTGAGCCAAGATTGTGTCACTGTACTCCAGGCTGGGCGACAGAGCAAGACTCTTATCTAAAAAAAAATAATAAAATACAAAATAGAAGAGTAAATAAAGTCATTTAATACCATTGGCTGTCTGCAGCTGAGGACACCCGGGATGGCAGTGCCTCCAGGTGCACACCTTCAGGGAGGAGAGGGCGCTCGGTGGAAAGAATGGGTGGGGTGATGGGGGCAGGTGGGGGACATCCTCTTTCGGGCCCAGCACAGTGTGGGTGCTGAGTGTGGACTGACTGGTGGCCTGTCCCAGGTTCTTCAGTGCTGTCTCACCCCTTTCTCGTGGGGCCCCTGCCAGCCCGTCCATCCTTCCATCTGTCTTTCTGTCCGTGCCTCCATCGCTCTGTCCCTCCAACCCTCCACTCATCATCCATCTGTCCAGCCCTCCTCCCTCCATCCGTCTATCCCTCTGTCCATCTGTCTATCCTTCCATCTGTTCTCTGACTCATTTTCTCACATACTTATTTACCTGGCCTCCCCAGGGTGCCCGCCTGTGCTGGGTGCAGTGGGTGTGGAGACAAACCCAGCACCACCCTGCCTGCCCGAAGCCCACAGCTGAGGCGGGGAAATGTTTAGACCTGCATAAAGCAGCTGAAACGGTGGGGTGTCATGTTTTCTATTTCTGCCTGGGGGAAGAGGGTCAAGTCAGGGCATGTTTGTTCAGGAGACAAAGGGCAGGTAAAACTGGCTGCGATGACTGAGAGAACATGCTTGTCGCAGATGTCACCTTCTGGGGCCTCCCTGACACCCCCTGCAAGCCTCCCGCTGCTCCCATTGTTTCTCTCCTTAGCACTGGCCGCCACTGGGCGTCCTCTGTATTTTGGCTGTTTGTCTGTTGGCTGTCTGTCCTCCTCCCTGAACATAAGGTCCACCAGGCGAGGGGCTTTTCTGTTGTGTTTACTGATGTGTCCCGGTGCCTAAAACTCAGCAGGGAGGGGGTGAATGGGGGGCATGGGCGGGGTGGGCTGCTGTCCTTGGGGTGATGACACGGCTGGGGCTGTGCAGACGAACAGTGGTGAAGAGAACTGAATGTGAATTTAAGAGGCTGACACCCAGGACTGAGGACTCTGGATGCGGGGTGGAGAGAGGTGTCCAGGGCGACTCCTGGGCTCCCGGCTCAGGTGCTGTGGGTGGCTGGCACTTGCTGTGTCGGATGCTCTGCCGGAAACATGGGTCTGAATGTCCCTGTTCTTTCCATTAGACACCATGCTTCAAGCTCCCTCAGCACCCAAAGTACTGGCTTTTCCAGTGCAGCATCAGCAATTGAACCCAAGTCCCAGCTGTATTTGCCCTGCCCAGAACAGGCTGCTCACCTCCTTCCTTCTAGACTCCATGCTTCTGCTAATGCGGCCTTAGCATTTAGTTGGCCATTCCCACAGGGACATGCCCAGACCTTGCCCTGAGCGGTCACAGATATGAGGCAGTTACCCTCTTGATTTTGTGGTTGCAGAAGTGACGCATAGAGTGGTCAAGGAGCTGGCCCACGGTCTCAGCCGTGAGTGGCAGAGCTGGGTGTAAAAGACAGATAGCCAACTCCTAACCAGACGCTAAGCTCCGTCCTCTTGAAGACCAGGACTATCATCAGGACTGGCCTTGGATGGGCCACTTCCTGCTCTTTGCCCTCTGCCGTGGCAGCTGGCACTGCTTGCAATGTGTCTCCCATTTGCCTACAAACAACTGGGCTGGCAGCGGGGGCTGTTTCTTCGTCAGCTCTCAGCCTGCTCAAGGCCAGTCTGCAGGTCCGGCCATCTGAGAGCAGGAAAACAGGTAGACGCGCAGTCTCCTGGCCCTGCCACCTGCCCTGAGGGTCACCCAGACGGGCTGCCAGGGCCTCATGTGTCAACACCTGCCCCTCCCCTATCCTGCTGTCGTTCTAGTCCTCAGGGCACTCACTTGGATTCTGTTGCTCAGCAGCTGTGTGGCCAAGGCACCTGCACAGCCTCCCTGAGCCTTGGTGTCCCCTGTGGGGATCTCACAGGGCCACAGCACAGGTCACATGGGGCATGCCCCAGGCCGGCCCTGGATATCCCAGGGGGTGGGCTGTGCGAGAGCCTGTGGGGATCACATCTAGCCCTGCTGCCCTTGTGGCCTTGGATGAGCTCCCTTTCTGGGCCTCATCGGCCCCATCTGTGAAATGGGAGCACTAATGATGCACTGTCTCCCTTCTGGGGTGGTGAGGAGGAGCCTAGAGCTTGAGAGTCAGGAGAGCTTGGTGATCTGTAAGGTGGGGTGTATGGGTGAGGAGGTCCCCGTTTTACAAAGCCCAGCGGACGGAAGTAGCCTCTTAGTGGAGAGCCCTCCAGTTCAGGAGGGCCCAGGCAGCCAGTTCGGAGGCTGAATCCGCAGCCTCTGTCCCTGGTTTCTGTGGGCGTGGGGGCTGGTGGAGGCAGCCCTGGCCTTGGCCTCTGGGTCTGGGGAGACACATTTCCACGGAGCAGCCAACAGGGGGCTGGGGCAGTGGGAAGGGTGAGAGCAGATGGTAGGTGCTGTTCCTGGGTTCAGGCCCATCCCCCACACCCCCTCCCTCCCTGCCACCTGGAGCACCTTGAGGACAGGCACTGGCTCTCATTTGCCTGGGTGTAGCCTCAGGGAAGGAAGTCTTTGTTGAGTGAGTAAGTGAAGGAGCTTTGCAGGTTTCCCGGGCAGGGGTCCTGAGCAAATCCAGGGGAGTCAGGGAAGTCCAGGGGACACAGTGAAGGCCTGAGCTTGGACCTGGAGGGCGGGAGCTGTCAAAGCCCCATCTCTGGACCTCCCTGGGAGGTGTTTGGATGTAGCAGGGCAGTTACCCTGCTCCCTGGGGCCTGCCACCTCCCATGCTCTCTCCTATACTTGCCCAACACTTGGGTCCCAAGGGCACTGGGACAAGGGTCCTGGGGCAGAGGCAGAGGGAGTCCAGCTGTGTGACGCATGGCCTCAGTAGGCTCTGCTTCCGGTCCCCTCCCCCGCCGCAGGCATTTAAGGTCGGAGAGGGGCCAGCTGGGAGCTATTGAGGCCACCCCGGTGGCACCAGAGCCCTCTCAGGCAGGCAGACCCAGGGCCTCCCCACCACACTTTGTTCATGGATTTTGTCGCTGGAGCCATTGGAGGTAACAGGATGGTGTGCCTGCAGGCGCTGCTGTTCCCAGGGTAGCAGGAGGAGCTGAGGCCGAGGAAGGTGCTGGGCAGCGGGGGCAGGGGTGCTCTGAGGAGCTCCCCTGCCCCCAGGATCTGCCAGGACCCGGTGTGGACCATAGGTACCATGAGCAGAGAGCAGGTTCCTGGGAGACTGAGGCTGGGTGAGGGGTGCTGCAGGGCCTGGGAGGCTCAGACAGGAGGCTGAGGGCAGGCTGGGGATGGGGGCTGTGGTCCAGGCATGGGGGCTGCTCAGGAGGCAGAGTCAGGGAGGCTGGGAGTCCTTGGCGTGGGGAGGGATGCCTGAGTCACTGGGAGGGAAGAAGGACCCCAGGAGAGGATAGAGAGGGCAGGGAGATGGGTAGGGAGGGTGGGGTCTGGGGCCTGCAGCAGGGACTGGAGGGGGCGGGCAGAGGACGGCAAGAGGCCTGGCGAGCCAGCTCCACCTGCCCTGCGGGCTGCGTGTGCCTGGCTGGGCCTCCAGAACCTGCTTCTCAGGCCAAACTCTGCTGGGGAAACTGTTCTCCCTCCCTGGGAAGGGGGCCTGGTGGAAGACTGATCCAGGGAGACAGCCCGGCCCTGGGACCCAGGCTCAGCTCCACCCAAGGGCTGTGGGGGCTGTTTTGAGGGGGCAGCCCTGGCCTTGCTGGTCTTGTGAAACAGGAATGGGTGGTGTCAGTACTCCTGGGAACAGCATGGGGGCTGGGAGAGCAGCCCAGCTCTGGGCCTGGGAGAAGGCAGGGCCCTGCTTTCTTTTTTTTTCCCGAGATGGAGCCTCACTCTGTTGCCCCGGCTGGAGTGTAGTGGTGTGATCTCAGCTCACTACAACCTCCTCCTCCTGGGTTAAAGTGATTCTCCTGCCTCAGCCTCCTGAGTAGCTGAGACTATAGGTATGTGCCACCACGTCTGGCTAATTTTTGTGTTTTTAGTAGAGGCAGGGCTTCACTATGTTGGTCAGTCTGATCTTGAACTCCTGACCTCAAGTGATCTGCCCGCCTCAGCCTCCTAAAGTGCTGGGATTACAGGCGTGAGCCACTGCACCGGCCTCGTTAGCCCTGCTTGAGCCCCTGCTAGGCGACAGCCTGGGGCCAGCCACTGCTTTCCTCAGGGAAGCGCCTGAACTTGCCAGAGGTCACACAACTGGAAAGGGCTCCTGAGTCTGGCATCTTTCCTCTGGAGGCATGGGAAGGCCTGTGTGAAGGGCTCCTGCTCTATGCATGGCCCTGGGTCATGGGGTGTCAGCCCTGGGCCATGTCCTTGGAGAACTCCTGTTCTGGAGGTGGTGATGGCACACCACAGCAGCCAGGCCATGTGACAAGGGCTCTGCTCGCCATGTTCCAGGCACAGAGGCAGGCCAGAGTACAGAGGCCAGCAGGCTCCACAGAGGAGGCGGTGTTGTGGCAGGGCTTTGACGGATGAGAATGAGTCTGGTGAGGTGTATGGGAGGGTGGAGAAGGGCTATTCTCGGCTGGGCGCGGTGGCTCACACCTGTAATTCCAGCACTTTGGGAGGCCAAGGCGGGCGGATCATGAGGTGAAGAGATCGAGACCATCCTGGCTAACACAGTGAAACCCTGTCTCTACTAAAAATACAAAAATTAGCCTGGTGTGGTGGTGTGCGCCTGTAGTCCCAGCTACTCGGGAGGCTGAGGCTGAGGCTGAGGCAGGAGAATTACTTGAATCGGGGAGGCGGAGGTTGCAGTGAGCCGAGATCACGACACTGTACTCCAGCTCAAAAAAAAAAAGGATCATTCTGTCCAAGCCACTTGGTCACAGTCCCCATGTGCCTATTGTCTTCCTTTGACCTTTGCCACCGCCCCTCAGGGGAGAGAATGGTTCCCCCGGGACATGCCTGTTTCTCCCTCTGACTTCCCTGTGGCAGTGCTGGGGCTTGGACGTGGAGGCCTGCCACCTGAGGCCTCTCTGAAAGGTGTGGAGTCCCGGCCCTCTCTGTTCCACAGACACCTGTGATTCCAGGCAGTCCTGACTCTTCGCAAGCCCCGGGTGGGCTTGGGCTTCCCTGCTCCAGGCCTTTGCCCCGGCTGCGCCTCCCTGTCCTTCCACCCACGCAGCCGAAGCAGTGACCACCTGGCTCACAGGCAAACCCTCCACGGACTGACGGCTCGCGGGCAAGGTCTGCCTGGCTCAGAGACATGGCCCAGCCAGGGTCGGCTCCCACGTTCTCCCAGAACAAGACGCCCGTGGGGAGGCCAGGGCGTGTCTCTGGCCCAAGGCAGCGAGGATGAGGCAATTCTGGGCCTGGACTCAGGGAAGGGGAATTTGCTGGCAAAGGGCAGCAGTCACTTGGAGGCTCAGTTTCCTCATCTGTAAAACAGGGGCCCCCTCAGGATTGATGAGACCTGGTGCAGACCAGAAGGGCCGGACGTGGGTCGGCTCTCAGGGGAGCCCAGTCAGCGTGCACCCTGCTTCTTCTTCCCTGCAATGGGCTCGAACTGCTCACCAGCCCCACTCTCCTTACCGTGGGCCTCTGCTTTCCTTCCAGGCGTCTGCGGTGTTGCTGTGGGCTACCCCCTGGACACGGTGAAGGTGCGGCAGGAGCCAGCCCCACGGCCATCCCAAGGCCCCTGCACCCGTCCACGGCCAGATGACTTTCTAGAATGCTAAACAGACCCAGCCCTCTCCTGCTCAAACACCTTCAATGGCCCCCCATAGCCCCTGGGACTATGTCAGTCACACTTTCTCCCCCCTGAGCCTCAGGTTTCTTGTCCAATTCAAGGCTCCCTGTCCCTGCTGTGCCCACAGTCCAGCGTGGCTGGGACAATCAAGAGGGTGGTTCTTCCCCTTCCCCAGGACCTGCTGACCTTGCCCTAGGCCTGGAGCTGCCCCTGCCTGAAGCCCACTTCTCCCGCAGGTCAGGATCCAGACGGAGCCAAAGTACACAGGCATCTGGCACTGTATCCGGGATACGTATCACCGAGAGCGCGTAGGTCTGGGGCCAGGGGATGGCAGGGAGGCAGGGAGGGGATGGATGCCGGGCCTGCCTCCACTGCCCAGCAGTTGACGCCGAGCTCCCCTCCGGGTCTCAGATCTCTCGCCTTCCTCACGGGAATAGTTCTGCCAACCTCACAGGTTCCTCCGAGGACTGGAGCCGGGGTATCTAGCAGCTAGACGGGCCTCAGAAGGAGGTTCCCACCTCTGGCAGAGGGTCTAGAGGTAGCATTCAGGCCTTTGAAGGTCAGAGGAGGGACCCATCACTGCATTTCTGTCTCCTCCAGGCCAGGCACCCCTTGAAGGCAGTGTTGGGTGGAGGCTTCAGGGTCCAGAGGCAGGACTTGGGGACATTCTCTAAAATGGACTTGGGGCTTGGTGCAGGCCAGGTGCTAGCTCTTGAAAGCAGCAGTGGCAGAACATGCTGTTAACAGTTCATTGTCAGGCCAGGCGCAGTGGCTCACACCTGTAATCCCAGCACTTTGGGAGGCCGAGGTGGGAGGATCACCTGTGGTCAGCAGTTCGAGACCAGACTTGCCAACATGGTGAAACCCTGTCTCTACTGAAAATATAAAAATTAGTTGGCGGGGGCCAGGCACCTGTAACCACAGCTGCTTGGGAGGCTGAGGCAGGAGATTTGCTTGAACCCGGGAAGCAGTGGTTGCACCACTGCACTCCAGCCTGGGTGAAAGAGCAACACTCTCTCCAAAAAAACAAAAGTTAGTTGTCACCAAGCAGCTGCCCTGGGTTGGGCCTGGTCCTCTGGTTCTTCAGGTCCCCCTCGTGACCTCCATCTTACAACAGAGGAAACTGAGGCCCTGAGGCCATGAATGACTTTCCCAATGTCCTAAAGCGAATGGTGGAGCAGTGCGGAGTGTGGGCTCCCTCAGGCGGTTCCTCCTCCTGGCAGGGCCCTGGCCTGACCCTGACCCTGTCTGCTAGGTGTGGGGCTTCTACCGGGGCCTCTCGCTGCCCGTCTGCACAGTGTCCCTGGTCTCCTCTGTGTCTTTTGGCACCTACTGCCACTGCCTGGCACACATCTGCCGGCTCCGGTACGGCAGCCCCGACGCCAAGCCCACCAAGGCTGACATCACGCTCTCAGGATGTGCCTCTGGCCTCGTTCGCGTGAGTAGGGGCAGCCGGGGTGGGAAGGCCCAAGGGAGACTCGGGGGGTCTGAGAGGTTATCCACCCTGGCAGGTGGAGAAACAGAGGCTCGATGAGGGCAGACACTGGAGGCCACACATGGAGCCTGGGGCTGTGGGAGAGGAGCTGGCATCCCGCCCAGGCTGCACACAGATGAGGGGTCGCTGCTGTCCTGCCCAGCACGGCCCCCTGGGGAAGGGGGCTGTGACCAAAGGGACTCTCCCTGTCATGATCAGAAGGCCACCTAGAAGCCACCATGGGGAGCTGAACAGGCAGGTCCCGAGCTCATGGCTCCAGGCACGGAGATGCCTGAGCACAATTGACTGTTGCCGGACTCAGGCATTCCTCCATCCCCAACTGTGCATGGAGCATCCACAGTGCCTGCCTGCCCTCAGGGAGCCCTCATTCGAGCAGGGGAGACAGACTTCCACACGTGGTGATGGCACGGAGTCAGCTGGAACAGTCCAGGGGCTGAAGGCCTGGCCCAGGGCTCCAAACCACCAGGCCCAGCTCTCAGCTCTGACTCTTGTGAGCTGAGCAACCTTGGGCAAGCAAGGGAGACTCTCGGAGCTTCTGTCTCTTCATCTGTAAGAGGCATGATGAGAATTCAGAGAGATCGTGAGGATAAATCCCCCAACACACGTATGAGGAGTCCAACATGAATGAGTTCCCACAGTGGCAGCCAGTATGTTTAGTGACCATTATTGTTTTTATTGAGACAGAGTCTTGCTACGTCACCCAGGCTGGAGTGCAGTGGCAGTGGTGTGATCTCAGCTTATGGAAACCTCCATCTCCCAGGTTTAAGTGATTCACCTGCCTCAGCCTCCGGAGTAGCTGGGACTATAGGTGCATGCCACCATACCTGGCTAATTTTTGTATTTTTAGGGGTGATGTGGTTTCACCATATTGGCCAGGCTGGTCTCGAACTCCTGAGCTCGTAATTTGCCTGCTTCCATGCTTCTACCTCCCAAAGTGCTGGGATTACAGGAGTGAGCT
>NW_016107367.1:3047933-3068131 GCF_001604975.1 Cebus imitator | reverse complement strand
ACTGCCTGGCCACCGTGGCCCGTGAGGAGGGGCTGCGCGGCCTCTACAAGGGCAGCTCGGCCCTGCTCTTGCGGGACGGCCACTCCTTTGCCACCGCCGTCCTCTGCGAGTGCCTCAGCCCCGCTGGCCACAGCCACCCAGGTGAGCAGGGGCTGGGACCTGGCAGGGCGGGGAGCCGGCGGGATGAGGAGGCCAAGGTGAGATCGTGGTGTCCACCAGTACCCGAGTTGGGGCCTGAACCCAGCCTGCTGCCTCCCAGGGTGGGCTCCTCAGTTCCCCCCAACACCAAGAGTCAGGACAGACTTGCTGTGTCACAATGTGTGGCTGGGGACAAGTCCCGTTCCCCTCTCCTAAGCCACTTGCAAATGAGGATGGGCCAGTAGAGGGAGTCCAGGGTGCACTGCGGCTGGGCCTCTGCCCTGGGCGCCCCATCGGGCTCCCAGTCAAAGCACTGTGGTCCCTCTGCAGATGTCTTGGGTGTGCTGGTGGCCGGGGGCTGTGCAGGGGTCCTGGCCTGGGCTGTGGCCACCCCCATGGATGTGATCAAGTCGAGACTGCAGGCTGATGGGCAGGGCCAGCGGCGCTACCGGGGCCTCCTGCACTGCGTGGTGACCAGCGTGCGCGAGGAGGGGCCCCGGGTCCTCTTCAAGGGGCTGCTGATCAACTGTGGCCGCGCCTTTCCCGTCAACATGGTGGTCTTTGTCGCCTATGAAGCGGTGCTGAGGCTCACCCGAGGTCTGCTCACATAGCTGGTCCCCACGCCCAGAGGCCCACCTTCTGGCAGCTGCCAGAGGTCATAGTGGCTGGAGGAGGCCAGAGGGCGCGTGGCTGGGGTCAGGACCCCACAAGGCCATTGCCCAGGACAACGGGGAGCCTCCCTGTAGTGCGTTGGCCGAGGCCTGAGCGTGGCCTGCCCAGCTACTGACCTCAGGTCAAGGGGCCCCCCAGCCATCAGCCCAGGGTTGGCCTGCGGTGGCAGGAGCTGGGGAGGAGTGGGCCCCTTTGATGAGGGCGTGTGTCTCATGGAGTCAGTTGTTCATTCCAGCTTCCCCATTGCCCCCGTCTCCCATATCTTTGGAGCACCCCTCCAGGGAGTCAGGTGTGCGCTCAGCCATCCTCTGCCCTGTTCCCAGACCCTCGCCCACACTGCTATTCCTGTGTCTTCATGAACCATCCCTTGTAGGCAGGGGCTTCCCACAGGCTGGGGGCCTCAGGGTGGGGAGCAGGAGCTGGGCTGGCACCACGACTGAGGGCTCCAGGCCCAGCTCGTTCCCTGCAGCAGGCTACTCCAGGGGGGCACTGCTGGGGCTGCCATGCCCACCTGGCAGGTGCCTGGGGTGGCCATCCTCGCCTGGTTAGGGAATTTGGGGTGAGGTTCCTCAGGAGCCCTCACTCTGCCTGTGGATGCTGCACCTGCCACTTAAAGACCCCGAAGACTGTTGGGAATTGTTGTCAATAAAATGTTTCTGAGGATGTTCAGGGCTGTGGCTCCATGGCCGTGGCTGACCGTTCCCTGCGCCCAGCAGCTTTGCACTCTGTGAGGCCTGCCTGCCTGTCCTGGGAGGTGTGGGGCCATGGCCCTGCCCACTCCCTTCCTGTTGGACAAGCCCTCCACACCCGAGCTGCCAGTGCTCCCACTGTGTCGATGGGCACACTGAGACCCCGTGTGGCACTCTGGCGGGCTCCACCCTCTTGGCCTTCTGGGCGGTGGGGCCTGGCCTGTGGCGCCAAGTCCTGCCTAACCGGGCTGTCCAGCAGGGCGCTTGCCCTCCTCACCACCCCAGTCCAATCCTACCCGCTTTCAGAGTGGAACCTGGTTCCAGCCAGGCCCTCCCACCTGCCCTGCCTGTGAGCCGCCCCTCCAGAGGGGCTGTCCGTAGGCACCTTGCATAGCTCACTTACAGATGCCAGCTAAGCAGACAGCTCTGAGAGGGAGCGGGCCTTGCCTGTACTCACGCATCAGTGAGGGGTGGGCGGACTTGAGCTTCTGAGGCTCCAGCACCCCACTCCTGGCACCACGTGGCTTCCAATGATGGGGGCTATCAGGGGTTAGGACTGGCAGGGCCAGAGGCCACCTGCATTGACTATATTCACTCATGGTCACTGACCTTGACTGTGTCTGTGGGCTGAACGATGTCCTGTGTTCTGCCGAATGAAACTTGTCTGCTCCCGGAATAAGGGGTAGACCCCTGTCCTGGGTCTGCTCCCATTATGCCAGTCCCTGTACATGTGATGCTGTGGGTACCTGACCTTATGCCCTGTGCCCTCTGCCAGGAACACCCTCCCCTGCTCTGCCTGGTTGGCTCCACACTCCAGGCACCACCTCCTCCAGGAAGGAGGAGGTGCTCCTCACCGCTCTCCTCACCGAGAGCGCTGTCTGACCACTGCGCTGCTCCCAGGCACCTCCTGCTCTACTCCCTGGGGGCCCTGGTTGGGTGTGTGGTCATTCGCCTGCCTCTCCCCTGCCACAAGAACTTGCGAGCTGTGCAAGGACTCAATTCAGCTCCAGGGTTGGTGCACAGTGGGTGCTCAGGGGGTGTGGGACAAATGAGTGAGTGAGTGAATGAATGAAGTCCTGCAGTAGATTCCTGGAAGTGAGTCCAGCTTAGGAGTTACAGAGGCTGAGATGCTCTGGCCAAAAGCTGGGAAAGGGCAGCCACTAACAGGTTTCCACTGACCTCGGGACCATTTTTGTCGAGAAGACCCCACCTGGTCGGCCTTGGCAGGAGGGTTCCTGGCAGCACTCCTGGCCCGGCTCTGGTGGTGGCTGCACTCTGGGAGGTGGGGGCCTTTGGCTCTCCCTGAGCCTGTGTCACTGAGCAGCTGGCTCTGCCTGTCGCTGGGGAGGCGGTTTGCAGGAAGGGCCCCTGTCCTCATTGTCTCTACAACCTCTATGGTAATGACCAGAGAGTCCTGGGCCTTAAGGCCCAGCCAGTGTGACCCTGGGGAGGGCGCATCTGTGGGTGCTGCAGGTGGGCGCTGGGGAACAGAGGCAGGCCTGTTGCTCACCGAGAGCGCTGTCCCGGAGCGGCGAGCTGTTCCGCAGCTGCCACGTGTGCCCAGCCACCCTCCGCCCTGGACCCTGCTTCCCCAGCCAGTGCCGTTTTGTGTGCTCTTCAGGCACCATCTCCTTTCAGGCAGCCTCGCTGGTCTCCCCCGAGGCTTGGGGCCACAGGGCAGCGAGGCTGAGCTGGGCCGGCCTATCTGTCTGACAAGGGGACATTACCAGCTGAAGCAGGAGTGCTCCTCTGGCAGAGCGTATGGCACCACCTGGTGCTGGCACCCGGCCTCACGCCTCAGCCCCAAACACCCACGGGGCCACTGCAACCTGCCCATTGTGATCCTGACGTGCCCATGTCCTTCAGGGAACATTTCTCTTACAAACCACTAGTTTTTAGCAAAATGGGAGAGGTGTGGGAGACGTGTGGCTCTCCTGTGCCCTGACCAGCAGTGGCCTTGGGCACTGAGTATTGGACCCAGGGCACCCCTCCTAAGACCCTAAACAGGAGGCATCACTGCTTTTCACAGGGGAGGAGATGGAGGTCCTGGGAGGTTAAGTCACCTGGCCAGAGTCACACACAGCTGGTGAGGGGAGAAGCCTATCTTTGTTGGCTCACTCCTCTCTGGGTCCAGGGCCCCACCCGGGCCCTGCCCATAGATGCTCTGGCTAGGTGGACAATGACAGTAGCAGCTGTCATTGATTTCACTTGTCACCCCTCATTGCACCTGCATCAAAGGTGCAGCAGAGCTACAAGAAGTCATATTAGTTGCCCAGGGCAACAGGCTACTGAGCTACGTGGTCTCTGTGGGTGGCTCACCCTCACTGGTCATAGCCAGCCAGGTAGGTGAGCAGGGGCTGGGCCTGGGAGGGAGGATGGGGGCCCAGCCCAGCAGGAGTCGAAGCTGGGAGAGGAGGCCTAGGTGAGGTCATGCTGCACATGGGTACGTGAGTGGGACTCCAAACCAGGCCTCTAGCCTCCCAGGGTGGGAACCTTAGTTCCCTCATTTGTAAATCAGTCCCTCTGTATGTATGTGGAGACAGAAGCACCAAGAGTCAGGACAGAGGCACTGTGTCAGAGTCACTCTATGGGCTTGCACAAGTCATGTTCCCTTTTCCTAAGTCTCAGTTTCCCCACTTGCAAAATGAGGACGGGCAGTAGAATGAGCCCAGGGCCCCCTGCAGCTCAGCCTCTGCCATGGGCCTCACGTGAACGGGGCCCAGCCTGGCTCCTAGCCTATGCTCCTTGTCACTCCACAGCACCACCACGCAGCCCACACCGGCCTCTCCTCTGAAAAGCAAGGACAACCTCTGCTTGTGTTCTCCGCCAGCTGCCAGAAAGGTGAAACGCGGTTGAGAGGGAGCCTGCACTGGGATGCTGCTAAGAGCTCTCCCAGCACAAGTCCATTCCTGGGAGCCTGTGACACAGCACTGTGGGGTTCCCGGAACTGAGCGTTTTCATCCCCATATCTTGACTCCAGCAGACTCAAAGCCATCCATGGAGGGGCCTCTGCTCCCTCCCCAGACCTCCCAGACAGAGCACAGCAAGAGTGGGAGCCAAGGAAGTTTATTCACTCTAGCAGGCGACAGGAGGGCAGGGTGTTCCAGAGGAGACCCAGACACATCAACCAAGGGCTTCCCTGAGATTCGGCTTTGCTTTTCCAGGCCTGCACACGGTGTGCAATGAAATGTGGCCTGCCCAGCCACCCACGAGGGCCTCGAGGGTTGCTGCTGTGACTTTCTCCCTAGCTATGTCCACCCGTCCAGGGACACAGCCAGGGCACTGCTCTGTGCTGACTTCCGCTGCAGCCAAAGGTCAAAATGAAGCATCTGCAGAGGCTAGGAGTCCTTGGCATCGGACACGGTCAGGGGAAAAGCTACCCTGACTCTGCAGGACAGCCAGTCTAGGGTCATCTGGCAGGAAAGCACTGGTCTGCCAAAGAAAACGAGCATGATTGCTGGAGTGGAATACATGCATGGTCTGAGTCTCAGTTTAATCAAAACTGCCCGACTCTTCACTCTTCATTGTTAAAAGCAGCTTTAAAGCTGGGTGATTTCTTAGTCAAATGTATAGCAAAGCTTTTTCTTATCAATTTCTTTTGTTGGGGGCATGGGCTGAAATACATCTTGTGCTCAATAAACCTCCCTACATCAACATTTCAAAGCACTTTCTAGGTTACAATAATGACATTTCAATTCCATATATGCATACACAGAATGTATATTTTTAAATAGAGTGGGTTTTAAGAGTATACTTGGAAGACTCGGAGTCCCCTACAGACTGGAACAGGGTGACCCATGGACTTCCAGTCGAAGGCTCCCCTCCTTGGGGCTGCTCTGGGGAGAGACTCACAGCTGGACTTCTCTATCTGACCCTGCAATGTTAGCCTGCACCAATTACCCACAATGCTTTGCCCATACAAGACAGAAATAATGGAACTCACAGGAAGAAACAGTATTGATAACATACAGGCTTACAGAGACCAGGCCCAGTAATTACCATGAGACAGAAGCCTAGGGGTGGCGGTGCTTTGACTGGGCTGGGATTATTGAGAAATCACTTCTCTGCATAAGCATATGTAAAACGAGTGCTACTGAAAGTCGAAGGACAGCTTCCGGGGAGTCATGAACTCTTTCACGATCTCGTCTGTGACCTCCTTGCGCCGGGCCTGGTGCTCTGCGATCAAAGGCTGGAGAACCTCTATGAGCGTCTTCTTAAGCTCACCGGTGAGCATGGCTCCGCTGGTGTAATCCTGCCCAGAGGGAGATGGCCATGGTGAGAGATGGCTCCACATGCCCTAAGTGGCTCCTTCCTGCCCCAGCACACACCACCCATGCAGAGCCTGGCACGTGGGTGGCACTCAGAAGTGAGATCTGTCGTTACCACAACAATACCCTATGCCTTCAGCTACACTTTTCCTAAAACGGCTAGAAACCTGGCTCTGACGGTAACCATGACTTGGTCTCTCACACTGGAAGGGCCAATGGGGAGGGCAGTCCCTACCTCCAATGACACTAGGGTCTGTTCCCCCAAGCACTAAATGACAACAGTTCCTGGAAGCCTTATGGCTTCTGTAAAATCTTGCTAATTTTTTCTTCTTCTGATTGTAGTGCATGCTGATTAAACAAGTTGAATAAAGTAACCAAATCACAAAGCAGCAGCAAAGTAAAGAAAAAATCACCTACAAATTCCAGTGCCCAAAGGTGGGGCCCACTTTGGTGAATTTTCTTTACATTTCTTTCCCTGTGTGTTTCATTTAAACATAGTTAACCTCTCCCTGAGTTTTTCATTTGGTATCCTTTTTTCACTGTCATAGGCATATTTTCCTGTGTCACTAAAACTTTTTTTTTTTTTTTAAAGAAATGAGGGTCTTGCTATGTTGCCCAGGCTGCATTTGAACTCCTGAGCTCAAGGGATTCTCCTGTCTCAGCTTTCCAAGTAGAGGGACTACAGATGTGTGCCATCATGCCCTGCATACGAACACTCTTTTAAATAGTTCATGCCTGCACAATAATCCACCCTGTAACAATTCTAATTTAACACTTCCTCTGTTTTATCAAGTCTGTGTGGAACTTTTTGCTATGATCATTTTCAACATCACGGGTGGAGAAAACTTTTTTCTTTTTTTCTTTTTTTAGACGGAGTCTCATTCTGTCACCTAGGCTGGAGTGCAGTGGCACAATCTCGGCTCACTGCAACCTCCACCTCCTGAGTTCCAGTGATTCTCCTGCCTCAGCCTCCTGGGTAGCTGGGACTACAGATACGCACCACCATGCCCAGCTAATATTGTATTTTTTTGGTAGAGGCGGGGTTTCACCATGTTGGCCAGGCTGGTCTTGAACTCCCATCCTCAGGTGATCCACCTGCCTCAGCCTCCCAAAGTGCTGGGATTACAGGTGTGAGCCACTGCACCTGGCCAACTTTTTTTAATTTAGGATTATTTCCTTGGAAAAAATTCAAGAATGGGAAAACCTGAGGCAAAGCTCTGAACATTTTTGGGCTCTCTGTACCCAGTATCAAACTGCTCGCTGAGGCTGTGCTGATAAAACACTCTGCTCACGAGTGGGCTTGGAGCATCTGCTTCACAATCATTAAAAACAGCCAGTGGCAACACAAGAGCCCCTACCAATTCTGTACTGAACTGTCTCAGCTTTGATCACGTTAACTGATATTTCTCTGATGACTAGTAAGGCAAGTCTGTTTTGTGTGGCTACTAAATGAATAGTAATTATATCTGCTCTTTCGTGATTTGTTCACTAGGTTTCTGAGCATATTGTCTAAAAAACATGAGGGCGACTCTACTGTTTGCACCTTGTTTCAGTTGAGCACCTCCAACCAATGCTTTACGCCCAGCTGCTGGAGCCTTCCAGGCTCCATGGGCAGGAGCGGGTGGCTGGAGGCGGGCCGTGGGTCCTCGGGCCCCTGCTCACCTTCCTGATCTGTTCGAGCCTGTCGTCATCCTCGAGGAAGAAGGTCAGGTACATAAAAGACACGTCCACATCACAGTTGCCTCCAAACTGCCTGTGCTCCTCGATGGTGTCTCTCCCTCCAGAAAATGCATGCTTATTGACCTACACCAGAAGAGGACACAGAAACGCTCATCAGTCCTGCTTGTCCTGTGCCTGGACACTGGCTAGAAGCCCAAGTGCAGAAGTCAGAGGTGTGAGTGCTGTCAGATTCTGGACCCGAGGAAAGGCCAGGCACACTGCTGGCGGGGGGCTCACTGCTGTTCTTCCTGTGAAGGCTGGGTAGGAGCTGCCGTGGGGCTCACTGCAGGAGAGGTGGGGACAGATGAGCTTTGAACCCGCCTATCCTCAGAGACACAGGAGAATAGAAATGGCAAAGCTGAACTGAAACCTGGGGGAGACAAGTTCCTCAGGTGACAAGCTTCAGAAAAAGCATGGGTAAGGCCAGACATGGTGGCTTGTGCCGGTAATCTCAGCATTTTGGGAGGCTGAGGGAGAGGGAGGATCGATTGAGGCCAGGAGGTCAAGACCAACCTGGGCGACACAGTGAGCCCCCATCTCTGCAAAAAAATTAACAAATTAGCTGGTGTGGTGGCATCTGCCTGTAGTCCTAGCTACTCGGGAGGCTGAGGTGGAAGGATCGCTTGAACTCAGGAGTTGGGGTTACAGTGGACTGTGATTGCACCACTGCACTCCAGCCTGGGCAACGGAGCAAGTCTTTGTTTTTTAAAAAATAAAAATTAAAAAAATAAATAAATAAAAGAAAAAGGATGAGTAAGTCATCCTCCGAGTAAGGGAGATGGCAGGAAGGGCAGCCTGCTCTTCGGGATAGGTACTATCCCGCAGTGTTAATGCGACAGGAAAGCAGCACCTAGTCCCTGTGGAAAGCAGAACAAGAAGGCACAGGGTAAGGCAGTAAGGGAAGGCAAACCCACGAGAAGCGAGCAGGTAGAGGGGCTGCAGACAGGTCTCCATTTACAACAGGCAAAGCTGTAACAGCTGAAAAACTCAGAAACACAATGACTTCTAGGAATTGTTGAAGATAATCATGGAGTAATTAGGGCTAATAAAAGCCAGAAAATAGGCAAAACTCCTTCAACATTCTTTCAATGATCACCTGAGAAACCGCTAATGTACAAATGTCACCCTATTTTTTTTTTTTTTTGAGACGGAGTCTCGCTCTTGTTACCCAGGCTGGAGTGCAATGGCGCAATCTTGGCTCACCGCAACATCTGTCTCCTAGGTTCAGGCAATTCTCCTGCCTCAGCCTCCTGAGTCGCTGGGATTACAGGCACGCGCCACCATGCCCAGCTAATTTTTTTGTAGTTTTTTAGTAGAGACGGGGTTTCACCATGTTGACCAGGATGGTCTCGATCTCTTGACCTCGTGATCCACCCGCCTCGGCCTCCCAAAGTGCTGGGATTACAGGCTTGAGCCACCGCGCCCGGCTTTTTTTTGTTTTTAAAAGATAGGATCTCTAATCTGTTGCCCAGGCTGGAGTGCAGTGGTGCGATCATAGCTCACTGTAGCCTTGACCTCTTGGTCTCAGGTTACCTTTCTACCTCAGCCTTCTGAGTAGCTGAAACTACAGGTGTGCCCCACCAGCCTGGCTAATTTTTTTGTATTTTTTGTAGAGACCGGGTTTTGCCATGTAGCCCAGTCTGGTCTTGAACTCCTGGGCTCAGGTCATCTGCCTGCCTTGTCCTTCCAAAGTGCTGGGATTACAGGTGTGAGCCACTGCACCCAGACACTTTTTTTAAATGGGAAAAAGGGTGGGCAGAATCAATAAATTCTAAGTTGATATGTTTAGTAAGTCTCCTTAAAATAATACCAGAGCAGATTTCTAACTAGATAACTTGGGATCGTGCAGAAGAAAAAGATGAGTGTTGAGGCAAGGGCACCAGTCTCCATCTTGGCAGGACACTGCCCAGAGGCTGGAGAGGGAAAGCAGCAGTCACGTGAGAAGCTTGGGCAAGGCCCAGGCAAGTGGCTGGCACCGTGTGGCTGGCTGGTGAGCAGGCCCGTGGGGCTGAAAGAAAAAAGCGAATGAATGGACATTTACCTTCCCTTTCCTTGGAAAAAAAAAAAAAAAAAGAGAGAAGTTAGAACCAAAAACTATGGAACATACCGATAAACAGGAGAAGTAAAAACACTTAGTATTGGTGTCTCCTAGCACTGAAGTGCCTGATGGAGTCACTGGCTGTGTGATGGCCACAGCCCTCCCTGCTAGGCCCTGGGGAAGAAGCTAAAGCATCAGAAAGGAAGTCTGAGAACACAGCCTCCAGGCTCCAGGGGCAGTCTGAAGAGGGTATTGAAAGGCCAGTTCCCAGCCCCTTATCTGAGAGGAGAACAAGGAAACTGGTGTCTGCCGCACGGTTTTCAGCACTCATCACCACCTGCACACTCCCCTCCCCAGGCAAAGTACCTTGTCCCATGGTGGGCATGCAGCAGATGTGCCATCCATGGAGGCTGTTAGAGTTGTGACACCTATTTTATCCCCAACAACCCAATGACCTCTGACCTCTGTAGTACTTTCTCCATCTTACGGGTGAAGGAAACCAGGCCCAGAGTGTCAGGAACCTACCATAAGTGACAGGGATTGGCAGGACCAGGCTGGCTTCTGGGATACCAGGCTTCTGGGTGGAGCTGGAGAACTGAGTGGCTGGTTCAGTTCTGCCTCCTTAACATGACCAGTCCTCAGTGATGCAGGAAGCAGCCCACCAGGCCTGACTTACAGGAAGCCAACAGGAAAATGGGGGAGGGCAGTCTTGGGGGTGGGTACAGAGCACTGCTGTCAACAACTAAGATGATGGAAGTGGGTGACCAGTTCAACTCTGTGTGACAGGAAATGATGCCAAGTGGACACGGCCGGCTAAGGTGGTAGTTGGGATGCAGTTAGATCACACAGGCTGGCTATGTGCAGGTGGCAGGTACTCACTCAGCAAAGCCACCTCAGTCATCAGCACTGTGCTATTTTTATTTTTTTAATTTTAGAGATGGGGCCTCACTGTGCTACCAAGGCTGGGGTGCAATGGCTATTCACAGGCATATAACAGTAGCTCACTGCAGCCGGAATCCCTGGGCTCAAGCCATTATCCTGAGTAGCTGGGACTATAGGCACTACCCTGGCTGAACCTGTTATTTTTAGGAGGAGGCTGGAGTATATATGCCCTCTTCTCTAGTGTGGAGATTCTGATTTTGGAGCTGAAGTCAAGCACGAGGACTTAGAGCGAGGGCTTGGCCGGACCCTGTTTTGCCCCACAAGTCACCTGCAGGCCTGTTGACCGTCTGTAGGCCTCTGTGTTTCCTGACCTCATGCTAACTGCTCATCTTTAGGGGTTTGCTGTCCCTAAGTGAATGATAAATGCTCCAGATTCATAAACAACTCTTTCTTTTCTTTTGAGCTAGAGTCTTGCTCTGTCACCAGGCTGGAGTGCAGTGGTGCGATCTCGGTTCACTGCAACCTCTGCCTCCTGGGTTCAAGCAATTCTCCTGTCTCAGCCTCCTGAGTAGTTGGAACTACAGGCGCCAGCCACCACACCTGGCTAATTTTTGTATTTTTGATAGAGACAGGGTTTCACCATGTTGGCCAGGCTGGTCTTGAACTCCTGATCTCAGATGATCTGCCTTCCTTGGCTTCCCAAAGTGTGGGGATTATAGGCATGAGCCACCACACCTGGCTATAGGCAACTTTTTCTTTTTTAAAGATAGGGTTTCACCATGTTGGCCAGGCTGGTCTTGAACTCCTGACCTTGTGATCCACCTGCCTCAGCCTCCCAAAGCGCTGGGATTACAGGTGTGAGTCACCGCATCCAGCCCCATAAACAACTTTTTCAAAACAACTCTCAGAAGCAAAATGAAACAGCTGACTTTTCCAGTGGCACTTCTCTCCCCACTCTGCACCCTGCGCTCTGGAAGTTCCGGCCAGAAGTGAAAGGGAAAGAAAAGGCCCGATTATACCAGCTTCCAACTGAGTGGAGTTGGTGGAGGCCATGTCTTAGAAAGTTTTGATATGAAAGGCTTCCCCATTGTCAACCAGAACCTGCTTGGGACTTTCCAGAAGGGTCAGGGGCAGTGACTCAGAGGGCACGTGACATGCCTCAAATACAGTTCCCAGTATTCCTACTGCAATCTTCTAGCCTGCAAACACAAACTTGGTTCCAAAGAAAATGTCAGCTGCTTTGTATAACAGTCAGGCAAGTACATATACACTGGCAGTTGAGGAACCAGGCAACAGAACTGAGGCCCTGCAAAATAAGGAAGCTCAGAGTAACTTCTCCTTTTAGTTTCTCTAGTGATCTGTCAAACGTTTGCTGAGTGCCTGCTGTGTGCATCCCTCCCGGGGCCAGCAGGATTGTCCCGTGGAAGGACGTTTCTCAATTCTGTGTCTCTCGTTGAGAACACTCTCCGGGACAAAACCAGCTCCTAACCCCCACTTGGTAATGGGTGCTTAAGGCCAGGAGAGCAGTGCCACTGATTCCCAGTGGGGGAAACTTGGTCAAGTGGCTGAGCTTCTCTAAGCCTCATCATCTCATCTTTAAAGAGAACAGCACCACCATCTCCCAGTGAGAATGAAACATGAGAAAACATAAATAAGGCACCTGGCCCAGCCCCTGAAACATAGCTGAAGATCAGAAATATACACAAATCTTTTCCACTGTTTAATAACATCACACTAACTATAACTTTAAGGAAACTGCCATGACTTTGCTTCCAGAACAGTATTGGTAAAAAAGCAGAAAAGGAAAAAAAGAAAAAAAATTCAAAATGGTACCCTAAATTAAAGGACACAAGACAAATTCACCTGCTTCGTCTGGGAAGGACAGGCTGTCTTGAGTTCTGCAGGGAGCACAGCTGGCAGTCCTGGAATTTGGCATGGCTAAGGTGGCTGGGGCTCAATGCACTGTGTGGTGGTGTGTGTTTGCATGTGCCCCCAGGGCGTGTTTCTGCTCCCACTGGCTGCCCTCTGCTCACCTTGGTTTTGATCTGCTTGGCTGTGTCGGTGAGGAAGATGGAGGAGTTGGGGTCGCTGGCACTCATTTTGGTCTGGGCGCCCTGCAGGGCGGGGAAGAAGGTCGAGTGCAGCAGGGCTGGTTTAGGATAGCCGATCTTGGGGGCGACGTCCCTTGTCATTCTAAAGTAAGGATCCTGTGGGGAGAGTAAGGACCCTGATGAGGGTAGCTGGAACCCATGCCAGCTTTCAGCCATGGGCAGTCCCCGTGAGCATCCGCACAGAAGGCTCTCATGCTTCCAACTAAAGAAACTCACTCCCACCTCCCTTCATTTCTTTCTTTCCTTTTTTTTTTTAATTTTACTTTAAGTTCTGGGATACATATGTAGAACATGCAGGTTTATTACCTAGGTATACCTGTGCCATGGTGGTTTGCTGCACTCATCAACCCATCATCTAGGTTTTAAGCCTGTACAATTAGGTATTTGTCCTAATGCTGTCCCCCACCTTGCCCCCCACCCCCTGATTTCTTTCCCTTTTTTTTTGAGACAGAGTCTTGCTCTGTCACCCAGGCTCTTGCTGCAACCTGTCTCCTTGGTTCAAGCGAGGTTAGTAGCTGGGATTACAGTTGTGCACCAACACGAACAGTTAATTTTTGTATTTTTAGTAGAGACGGGGTTTTGCCATGTTGGCCAGGCTGGTCTTGAACTCCTGGCCTCAAGTGATCCACCTGCCTTGGCCTCCCAAAGTACTGGGATTACAGACATGAGCCACTCTGCCCAGCTGCCCTTCATATCTTTCAACACCTCCTTTCTCTGCTGAAGAGTTTAAGAGGAACCTGCTGCCAATGCCCCAGACTTAGAGAGCCTTGGTTCTGCCTGCTGACCTGGTCAATGGCACATGGGATAAGGCACTGGATATCTGTCCTGTCTCCGAAGATCTGTGGGAATGAGTTGCTGAAGGAGGGAGCGGCCTGGATGGCAGGAAAACTGATCTTCCCTGAAAGTGAGCAAAAATATTTTTACACCTGAGATGAGTTCCTGTTCTGCTTAGTTAAAAACAGATGAACAAAAACAGGTTTTCTCCCCATTATAAAATAATCATTAAAGAAAATCTAAAAAATATGGAAAAGTAGAAAGAAGAACAAACTGTATAGCTGGATTGTGTCTCGGTTCATCCATTTTCTTTAAGCATTTTTGTTGTGATCACACTGTATCCGGTTTTTCCTTGCCTTTTTCACTGTAATGACTATCCATGTGGTTACTGAGCATATTCTATCCTGTCGATGTATCATATAATTTAACCATTCTTTAACCATTGGGCATTCAGGTTGTTGCATCTCTAATTATCATAAGTTATGATGAATGTATTTTGGTGTTTAAAACAGTTGTTTATGTTTTGGATGTGGCTGCCGTTAGTACTGTCATTAGTATTTGGTTAGACCTGCAGAAGTGGAACTTTCAACTTCTCCATGGCCCCTGACAGGTGGTACCATGCCAGTCCCCACTGAGTGGCAGCACCCAGGCCTTGGGTGAGCTCAAGTGTTTCTGGGCCCTGGGCATGCGGCTGGCCCAGCGTGACCCTGCTGCTGTGGAGCACATGCCGCTGTGGCTCTGGCTCCAAGCAGGGCAAACGCTCCCCAAGGAGGGCCCCGGGAGCACATCCCAGGGAGCTGTCTCGGCTGGCAGGTATGATTGAAGTCCTCAAAGGCCTGCTAGGCCTGGGGCCATGAGCCAAAAATCAAGCAGATGAGGAGATCAGAAGGCCCAGCCACAAGTCTCAAGGACCAAAAGTCTAAAAGTTGACAAGGCCAATGCATCTGAAAGACACATGGAAATTTATGGCCATGAAAGCATGCACACAGGAGGCAAGCCATGTGCATATCTGCTGGGGTGGAGCCATGGAAGGAGAGCAGGGTGGGTGTGGGAAGATTCCAGAAGACCTCGAGTCAAGACCCTCATCTTACATGTGGGGGAACTGAGGCCCAGGGAGACAAAGATTCCTTCATGGGCAGCAGACCCAGCTGTCCTCCATCACCCCTGGGCTCCACCCAAGGCCGCCCTACACTGACTAGGGTCCTACCAGAGCTGTTGGAAATCCAAAGTCATCCTTAGAAGCTGCTCAATGCTTTACACTAGCTCATCAGGTTCCAGGGCAACGACAACCCACCCATGCCTGGGTGTCCTACTTAAAGAGACAGTTGCAAATGCTAACATTTCAGAGCAACTCTGCTCCTTTTTGAAGGGCATGGGGAGTGGGCCACAGGCAGCAGTAGGCCCCTTACCAATGGAGTCACTGTCAGTGAAGCCGAAAATGCCTTTCACTTGGTTGAAGGTAACATGCTTCTGAATCTTCACCACATTTTTGTAGAAACCTGGGCTCATCCTGCAAAGAAAATCAGAATCAAATTTCACTGAGGGCAAAGTCACAGTTGTTAAAATTAGATGCCAAAGAGTGGTGGCACCAGCTGGACTTGGGGCCACATTGCGGTCAACACATAAACACTAGGGAGGTGCCAGGAAGTTATCGGAAGGCAAAGATACCTGTGTCACGCAGAGTAGAGACACGCTTACCGGTGGAGCTGACTGGGAAAGGCAGAAACTAGTATGACACCAACGTGAAGCAGACATACAAACAAAGCAAGAACACAATCAGATTCAGAGACTCACTTATAGCACGAAAAATTTAAATTCTGCCAGAGTCAACAGTTCAGTGGGCTGTGGAACTCAAGTCTGGGAGCCCCCAGGAGCTTCTCCGCTGAGACAGACTGTGTTGTGGGAGACTATCTGCTTGTTTTTGGATGAGTACGGATAGAAACCCATTGCCTGAGAAGGAGGAAGGCTTGTCACAGTGCAACTGGTCCTCCTCACCTCTGGCCGCTGCTCCCACTGCTGTTTGGGAGGAAATGACCCTATCCCTAGCAATGGTCTAAGGCCACAGTGGCTGATTCAAGCAACCCAATTCTCTCTTCAGGATGGTGAGGGATATAGCTTTGAGGCTTGGATCTGTGGCAGCCATTCTGCTATCAGGGTGAACTAGACTGAAGCAAACAGAGGGATGCGGGGGTTTGGCAGAACTCAGAGTGGCTTCTTTTTTTAATTTTTGAGATGGAGTCTCGCTCTGTTGCCAGGCCGGAGTGCAATGGCATGATCTCAGCTCACTGTAACCTCTGCCTCCTGGGTTCAAGTGATTCTCCTGCCTCTGCCTCCTGAGTAGCTGGGATTACAGGTGCCTACCACAATGCTGGGCTAATTTTTGTATTTTTAGTAGAGACGGGGTTTCACCATGTTGGTCAGGCTGGTCTCAAACTCCTGACCTAGCAATCTGCTGGCCTCAGCCTCCCAAAGTGCTGGGATTACAGGCATGAGCCACTGCGCCTGGCCAAGTGGCTTCTTATAGTACATCTATGGACTACTCTATTCAATAGCTTTTCCTCTAAGCCCTACCATGTGTCAGGCACTATGAAGGAAAAGGGGGAAGGCTGGTGTCTTTTAAGTGTTTCCACCATGTGGCAGGAGCTGTGCTAGGTGTTGCATAAGTGTCAATACTGCCAAACTCCCCTTCAAAGTAGTAGCATTGCCTCCACTTTACAGTTAAAGACTAGGCTGAAAGAAGTTCAGGGTCATGGTCACAGGCCCAATGAGTACAGGGGCTGGGATCCCAATACAGGTTCGCCAGGCCCCAAAGCCAGTGCTGTTCTCACCACATCTCATCACTTTAGAAGAGTTTGGACTTTTGGCATAGGGTGGAGAACTACTGAATGTCTTTATGCAGGTGGGGTGGGGGTGTCAGGAGTGCAGGGACACTGGCCGTCTGGGCTGGGTGAAGCACAATGCTGGGAGGCCTGTAACGGTCAAGGTCAGTGCCAAGGTTCTGTCCAGGTTAACCAGAGGCAGCATGGGAGGGATGGACTGTGGCTTTCGCATAGCAGCTGGCTGAGTTTCAGGCCCTGGGGGGCACTGGAGACGGCAGGCGCAGTATGTGAAGGCGGATGCCAGGGGCACCCAGCATCCACGTCACCCACTCAGCATAATGGAAACAACAGAGCAAGAGGACAACTGACTACGGCACTGCCTGGGAAGATGCAGCCTCTGCCTGCCTGCCGAGCAAGCCAGGAACACCACAGGCATGGAAAGGCCCTCCTGGGCACTGTAGCAGGCCTCACAGCCAGTAAGGACAGCAGCTGTCTGTCACCTGGGGAGATGGGCTGCAGCAAAGACTGCATGCAGCCTTGGGATTGAGGCACCTGGGACACCCTAATCCCTACAAGGAGGGAAAGTCTCCAGTATCCCCAAACTGTGGCAGGACTGCAGCTCCGCGGTGCCTGATTGGTATTTCTTTTGCTTTTGAGACAGGGTTTCACCATGTTGGCCAGGCTGGCCTCAAACTCCTGACCTCGTGATCTGCCCGCCTCAGCCTCCCAAAGTGTTGGGATTACAGGCGTGAGCCAATGCACCCGGCCTGACTGGTATTTCTGAGTTAGAGCACGTTGCCTTTTCTTGGAAGACTGGTCATTACCTGTGGCAAGCTGCTGCCGCTGTGTTGGCTATAGAGTGAATACAGGCACTGCACCATCAGCATGTGTGATCCCTTCCTCAAGGGACAGCTGCACCCCTGCACAGCTGGGACAGACCCACCATGTAACAGCAGCCATGCCAGTGCCCACACATGGAGGCTTCTCACTAGCTGCAGTGAACACACCTAACTGTATACCACATGTGGCTGAGTGACCAGTTACCCCAGGGAGGGCACCTGCCTTTCACTCTCAGACAGGGTTTAAAGTGGGAAGAGATTTTAAATGACAACATTTACTGAGCGCTCCCCAGGAGCACTTTACATGCAGTGCAGGCACTATCATCTCCTGACCACAGTCTTCTCTACCCCTGCCCTTTGTCTCTGTTATCACCATAGGACTCATTATCACCTGACTGATCACCTGTTAGCTGATCCTCCCCATTAGAAGAGAGGCTCTACACAGCTGCTAAGATGGTTTTACTCCCTGCTGTACCCCCAGCATGACCCTGGCATACAGCGGATGTCCCATAAATATTGTAGAACAAATGAGCAGAGTGGGGAAAGCAGGCAGAGAGGAGCTCCTCCCATGCCCAGGCCACACAGTGGGTGGCCACCCAGTAAGGCACCTGCAACCTCTGCTATGCTGCCCGCCCCCCACCACCCAGCTCCTTACCTCACAGGAAGACGGGAGCTCAGACATTTAAGGACTTGCCCAAGGGAACAAGACCAGGCAGGGGCAGAGCTAGGTCTGGAACACAAGTTTTCTGACTCCCAGCTCAGTGCCTTTGCATTCCTCAGAGCCCCGACAGGAAGGCCTTTCTGGGCCCACGTGCAATGTGCAGGGGGATATGCACTGGCTTCCTGCCTCACGGAGGCCTTGCCACCTCCCTCCCACTCAAACAAGGCGATGGCTGGTTCTGTTGAGTTTCCAGCTCCTAAAGACCAGGAAGGAGCTTTATGAAGCCAAAGATACAGATTTAGAGTTAAATCGAAGAAAGAAAAGTAAAATGCTCAAATGTTTAGAAGAAACTCTTAAAGTAAAATGTTTGGATAGAGGATTTAACCTTTAAAATGTTTCTCCTCACTTTAGGTTCAATATAAAATCCCTTTCAAGAAAGGATATCATAGACCCTTTTGATAGACTTACTATCTGGGTTTCATCTTTATTCTGTGTTTGTAAAGAAAAAGGAAGTTCTTGGCCAGGTGCAGTGGCTCACACCTATAATCCCAGCACTTTGGATGGTTGAGGCTGGCAGATCACCTGAGGTCAGGAGTTTGAGACCAGCCTGACCAACACAGTGAAACCCCGTTTCTACTAAAAGTACAAAAATTAGCTGGGTGTGGTGGTGGGCGCCTGTAATCCCAGCTACTCAGGAGGCTGAGGCACAAGAATTGCTTGAACCCAGGAGGCAGAGGTTGCAGTAAGTCGAGACTGTGCCACTGCACTCCAGCTTGGGCGACAGATCGAGACTTCCTCTTAATAAAAGAAAAAGAAAAAAAAAAGTTCTTATTGAGTAAAGGTGGAGGCTGGTCAGGAGCTGCAACTGCAGTTACCAAAGAGACAGCACAGGGAACAGCAGCCACTCTCCACATTCAGAGTGCTGAAGATGGGCTGCTCAGGTGGTGGTCTTTTCATGTGGACTGTTTAAAGGTCATCTACCCCATTGCGTGTCTACTGGCTGAATCTGCTTCATGGACTATTACAGGCACTCATTCCTGTCTTGCCACCAGCATGTACGTCCACCAAGGCAGGGACTCAGCTTTGCTTCTGTGGTGTCTGTGGGGCCCAGGAGGGGATGGGCCACAGAGAGCACCAATTCAGGAACTATGTGTCTTATCCACCTGCACCAGAGGTGGCAGAGGTGAGGCCCAGCATGATGGAGGACCGGAGAGGGGCATCTAAATTTGGCTGTGGGGAGGGAAAGCTCCCGGGAAAAGCTGATGCTTGATTATACCTTTGGAACAAAGTGTAGGAATTGGCTAAGTTGGGGGGTGGCAGGATCAGGAGAGTGGGTGAGAATTCTGGGCAGCACAGAGGATGTACAAAGGAGAGGGATGTTGAACTGCCCCCATTAGGCGGGTAAGACACATAGTTCCTGAATTTGTGCTCTCTGTGGCCCATCCCCTCCTGGGCCCCACAGACACCGCAAAGCTGGAGGTAGCAGTGACGTTGGAGAGAACACAGGTCCAACCATGAAAGAGCTTTGTGCTAAGCGAAAGGTGAGAATTCTCACAGTCATCTAAGGAGGAGAACTGGGAAAGACCACAAGAGGAAGATGAGATTAGCTCTAAGTTCTAGGGAGAGCACTGGCTGCTGGGGACAGTGGTGTGGTGAGAAGAGGATAGTGGCTACTGGGCAATGCCAGCAGCACTGCCTGTCTGGAAAGGGAGGAGCAGAGCCCACAGTGTGTCTCTGATGAAGTTCAATTAGTTGAATCATTAAATGGAACTGGGTGAGAGCAAGGAAATAAAGTGCCGTGAAAATTATACTAATAAGGCTGAGAGTGGGGGCTCACATCTGTAATCCTAGCACTTTGGGAGGCCAAGGCAGTTGAACCACTTGAGGTCAGAGTTCCAGACCAGCCTGGCCAACATGGCAAAACCTGGTCTCTACTAAAAATACAAAAAATAGCCCGGAGTGGTGGTGCATGCCTGTAATCCCAGCTACTGGGAGGCTGAGGCAGGAGAATCACTTGAACTTCCACCCAGCGGGTAGAGGATGCAGTAAGCTGAGATCACACCATTGCACTCCGGCAACAAAGTGATACTCTGTCTCAAAAAAATTATGCTAATGATGACATCTCTGTTCTTGTCTGATCCCATTTCATGGACAAGGCTGCTATGACACGCAGCCACTAAATCCAGGTGCCAGGATCTGGATCCCTGTCTACTTCCCTTTCTTCAAGGATGCCACGGGGCCTCTACGCTCACATGGCAGAACCAAGAGAAGTAATTAAAAAAATCTAATAGGTAACATTATAAAGCTAACTTTTACTGGCTGACAGATGGCCAGATTTCCTATCAGGGCATGTATTGCTCTCAATGGATTATAAAGCCACAACTAAGTTTTAAGCTCTTATAAAAGGGAATATTCTGGAGAGGCGGCCCTAAGCAAGTGCTCCTGTGCTCACTGCTCACCTGCCTCTCTGGTGTCCCTCTGATCCTGCCTTGGCCTGGTTCCTGATGGTGAGCTAATATGGGAGGACCTGCTCAGAGCCCAGCTCAGGCTGCACAGAGGTAGCAATGAACCCGTTCCTCCTGGGGAAT
>NW_016107367.1:3033319-3047269 GCF_001604975.1 Cebus imitator | reverse complement strand
TACCACAACTTAGGAGCTCAAGAAATATTTGTTGAGCTAAATAGCATTCTTCCTGTGATGGTTGACCAAAGTCTTATTTTTCTAACACTTTCTTGTAATCATGTGGAGTAAAACTTGAAGGATTTTCAGAACAAAATATTTTGGTCTATTAAATGGCTGATTAAAAGAACTAGACTGAGGAACTATGTAGCCACTGAGTCTTCGCTCTGTGAGGAAAAGGTACATTGAAAAGGATGAAGACATACTTTGGAAGACTGACTATCCTTGGTGAGACACTGCAATGCAGGACTTCCTGGCACAGCTGGGGATGAAAATCTGAGATGCCATTGTGCTGTGGCTGAGTCCGTATTTTAAATTTCTGTAAATTTAATTATGGAGGCAATAATCGAGTCCTTAAGATATTGATATCACTTAATCCTTTCTATTTATATACACAGATTTTCACTTCTAAAATTATTGGTAAATAAAACCAATAGGCCGGGCGCGGTGGCTCAAGCCTGTAATCCCAGCACTTTGGGAGGCCAAGGCGGGTGGATCACGAGGTCAAGAGATCGAGACCATCCTGGTCAACATGGTGAAACCCCGTCTCTATTAAAAATACAAAAAATTAGCTGGGCATGGTGGCACGTGCCTGTAATCCCAGCTACTCAGGAGGCTGAGGCAGGAGAATTGCCTGAACCCAGGAGGCGGAGGTTGCGGTGAGCTGAGATCGCGCCATTGCACTCCAGCCTGGGTAACAAGAGCGAAACTCCATCTCAAAAAAAAAAAAAAATAAATAAAATAAAACCAATAAACCAGCTCATAGCATTTAATGAAGGAAGAAGAACATTTATCAGGCCTTAAGACCATTTCAGGTATTTCGGATTTAGCTGTGGTCATAGCAACTTGACATCTGCCTCTACCTATTGAAAAAGGCAGCCAGGCATTTTCTCCTTACCCCATGTAGTCCAGGTCAGAGAAAATGAAAGTCTTGTTGATGTCAAAGCCACAGGCAATGATGTCCTTGGCATTCTCCACAGCATAGCCGTAGGCCTGGTCCAGAGTCAGGTCCTTCCACAGATACTTCTCGTCATCCGTCATCTGGATGACCAAGGGCACGTTAAACACATCCTGGAGCCACCTAAAGAAACATGGGGGAAGAAAGCTGATGTCTCGTCTCCCCTGTGGAGGAATGCCACTATGCATCTGAAAACATGATTCCTACTTAATGTAGGTTAAAACTTTCTTGCCTACAAAACCACAATTTGAATCATGATATGAATTTGACTTTGGATAATGATAAGGGCTACTACCATTTATTGACCAAGATGGCCCAGTATGCCCTGTGTTGGCTGCTCTATACACTTTGTTTTGAAACCTTACAATAGCTTTATGAGGCAGGTATCAGTCTCATCTTGAAGATGTGGAAACTCAGACTCAGAGAAGTAGCTGGCCCATGGCCATGTGGACACGGAGCAGGATGAGAAGAGGAGCACGTCTGGCTGACTCCAAAGCTGCACTCTCCCCATCACTCCATGTTCCTCTGAAGTGAGCCCAGGAACAAAGTGAATGGAAGCCAAAAAAGTGCCAACTCTTGACATCTTGGCTGCTCAGCAAATGAACTAGCATGATCTTGTCAGTTCTAAACATGGTTTATAAGTAACATTCTCAATTCACTAAGAGAGTAAGAAAATTCATAAGATCCAATACTTACTTTGTGAAAATAAATGGAATGAGGTGACCCACATGCATTGCTTCAGAAGAGGGGCCCCTGCCCGTGTACAGATAAAATGGCTTCTTATTTTCATAGGCATCAAGAACCTGATTCATATCTCTAAAGGAAAAAGGAGAAGAGGAAAAGTGTGATTTTCTGAGAAAAACATCAAAGCACTAGTGTACTTTTGGAAATGAAAAACAAAGACAGAGATGAAACAACATAGATAACTAGAGTTTGTTACCTTTGGTGCCTATGATATAAAAATGACAGGAAACTTCTACTGAAATGGTTTCTTCTATGAGTGTTTTAAAATATAAAATGTGCAGGTTTGGAATGACATGTTTAAAAGACGGATCTGGCTGTGCAGTTACTGGGGCTCTTGGAATCCCTCCAAACATCAGTGCTGACATACTATGAGCTTGGTCCACTTCCCTGGGGACACTAGGCCAACACCATACAATCCTTGCTCAGAATCACGCAGCTCGAGGACTCTCAGAGCAAGACCAGGCAAACTACATGGGACCATACAGTCCTGGCTTAGCAGGGAAAGTAAGAATTGTCCTCTGGGAGTTCAGAGGTCAAGTCCCCAGCTGGAGATCTGATCTGGGTCCCTCAGCCAACTTGGGACTAGGTATCTTCATCTGCAAGTCACTCTAGAGTCATTCGCCTCCCCACGAGGTTGCTTCCAGTCTCAGCTGCCTGGGCCCTGCCTCCAGAGATTGATTCAATGGATCTGAGGTGCTCTCTGGGAATGTGTAATTTTAAAAAGCTCTGTGAGGTTCCAATGTTCAGCAGGGTGGGAAACCAGCACTCCAGGATGAATGCCCTTTGTTTCTGGGTAAAGTGTCCCCAAATACAAGAGGAATATCTACGTTTTCCAGAGGTCTGGGTAGAAGAATCTAGAGAAGAGTATTCTGAAAGTGACTTCTCCTTACATTCCCCAAGACCAGCGTCAGTGGTGCTCATCTCTGGACTGATACAATTGTGGGTGTTTGGTTTTTGGGCTTAGTTTTTATTTTATTCCCCACGAAATGCTCACATGCTGCTTTTGAAATAAGGAAAGAAAATAACCCATAATTTTGGAAGTAAAGTATCCTTCTTTGGTTCTCACAATTAGCTAAATTAAACTTTTATGGCCTTACAGAAGAGAAAAAAAATGCAGTTGTCCCATGAGCTGCTGTTCCTGTGTTTACAGGAAGCATCTGAGAACACATCGTGTGCTTCGTCCTGAGGTGCTCCTGAGAAGTGTGCAGAAATTTACTGGGCTCCAATTTTGAGCTCATCTTTTATGAGGATGGGTTTCCAGCAGAGACTCATTCAGCTACTGACGGAACCCAGGCACCTGCCCACCACTTGAAGTTTGATTGTGCATGGTAGATCTCATTTAATCCCCAATTTTACAGATGATAAAATTAGATAGAGTGGCAGCCTGAAATTTGAGAATGGGCAAATGCCTCAGGTCCTATGCTTTCTTATGCCAAGAGGCTACAGGATTACTATACTGCAGTCAATAAACAAGTCATAAGGGCAGTGAGAAGAACCATGTAATACTAAGATAAAAAATGCTGACTACAAACCAACAAAATTAGTAAACTTTGAACCAAAGTGACTGGGGGTGGGGGTGGTGGAATAAAAGAGAAGACTCAAATTACCAAAATCAGGAATATAAGAAGGGGTACTACTACTAACCTTCTAGGAATGAAAAGGATTACTATATAAGGGAATACTAGGAATAACTGTATACCAATAAATAAGATAACCTTGATGAAGTAGACAAATTCCTAGAAACAAATTACTGAAACAAACCCAAGAAGAAACAGACAATATGAACAGGTCTGTAACAAGCAAAAAGACTGAATTTAGTAATCAAAAAATTTCCTACAAAGAAAAGCCCTAAACCCCCTTTTCACTGGTAAATTCTATCAAATGTTCAAAAAAGAATTAACACCAATCCTTTGCAAGCTTTTCCAAAAAAACTGAATAAGAACTACATCCCAACTAATTCTATGAGGCCAGTATTACCCTGATACCAAACCAGACAAAGACATTAAAAGAAAACTGTAGACCAATATTCCTTATAAATGCAGATATAAAAATCCTCAGCAACTCACAAACCAAATCCAGCAACACATAAAAAGGATTATACACATGATTGAAAATCAACTGATTTTCAACACCATGATCAAGCGGGATTTGTTCCAGGAATGCAAGGTTGATTTAACACACAAAAATCCATCAATGTGATACACCATACTAATAGAATAGAGGCCAAAACCCACATGATCATCTCAATAAACACAGAAAACTCATTTGATAAAATCTAGTATCTTTTCATAATAAACACACTTTAACATGATGAAGGGTATATAGAAAACCCACAGCGAACATACTCAATGGTGTATATTCAGTCTTTACTGAAAGCTGGTCCCCTAAGATCAGGAATAAGAAAAGGATGCCTACTTTTACCACTACTATTCAACATCCTACTGAAAGTTCTAGTCAGAGAAATTAGGAAAGAAAAAAAATCCAAATTAGAAAAAAGGAAGTAAAACTGTCTCTAATAATAGGAGATATAATCCTATATGCAGAAAATCCTATACGATCTGCAAAAAGAAAAAAGCATTAGAGCTAATAAGCTCAGCAAAATTTCATGATATAAGATTAATACACAAACATTAGTTGTATTTTTTTTTTGTTTTGAGATAGAGTTTTGCTCGTTGCCCAGGCTGGAGTGCAATGGCGTGATCTTTGCTCACTGCAATCTCCGCCTCCCGGGTTCAAGCAATTCTCTTGCCTCAGTCTCTTGAGTAGCTGGGATTACAGGCACCCATCACCATGCTGGGCTAATTTTGTATTTTTAGTAGAGATGGGGTTTCACCATGGTCAGGCTGGTCTCGAGCTCCTGACCTCAAGTGATCCACCTGCTCAGCCTCCCAAAGTGCTGGGATTACAGGTGTGAGCCACCGTGCCTGGCCATCAGTTGTATTTCTATCCAGTAGCAATGAACAATCTGAAAATGAAATTAAGAAAATGCCATTTACAATAGCATTAAAAAGATAAAATCCTTATGATTTAATCAAAGTGCATAGCAAAACCTATACACTGAAAATTACAAAATATCAAAGAAAGAAATGAAAGAAGTAAAAAGAAATCCCATGTTCATGAATTAATATTTTAAGATGGCAGTACTCTACAAACCAATCTCCAGATTCAGTGCAATCCCTATCAAAATCCCAGCTGCTGCTTTTGCGGAAATGGGAAAGCTGAAATTCGTATGGAAATGCAAGGGGCCTAGAATACCTCAACAATCTTGAAAAAGAACAAAGTTTGGGGATCCACATTTTCTAACTTCAAAACTGACTACAGAGCTATAGTAATCAAGTCTATGTAGTACTAGCATAAGGATAGATATATAGATCAGTGGCATAGAGTTGAAACTCTAGAATGAAATCTTTAAATATATGGCCAATTGATTCTTGGCAAAAAATGCCAAAAAATTCAGTAAGGAAAGAATAGTCTCTTTGAAAAAGAGTGCTGAGATAGGCCGGGTGTGGTGGTTCACACCTGTAATCCCAGCACTTTGACAGGCTGAGGTGGGCAGATTATGAGGTCAGGAGTTCAAGACCAGCCTGGCCAAGATAATAAAACCCTGTCTATACTAAAAATACAAAAATTAGCTGGGCATGGTGGCGCGCACCTGTAGTCCCAGCTACTCAGGAGGCTGAGGCAGGAGTATCACTTGAACCCTGGGAGGCGGAGGTTGTGGTGAGCCGAGATCGCATTTCAGCCTGGGCAACAGAGCAAGATGACTCTGTCTCAAAAAAAAGAACGAAGTTGGAGCTGTACCTCACAAATATACAAACATTAACTCAAAAAGGATAAGAAACTGAAAAGTAAGAGCTAAAACCACAACCTTTGGTTAGGCAGTGGTTTCTTAGATATCATATTAAAAACACAATCAATCAAAGATAAAATAAACTGGACTTCATCAAAATTTAAAAACTTTTATACTTCGGCTGGGCGCGGTGGCTCAAGCCTGTAATCCCAGCACTTTGGGAGGCCGAGGCGGGTGGATCACGAGGTCAAGAGATCGAGACCATCCTGGTCAACATGGTGAAACCCTGTCTCTACTAAAACTACAAAAAAAATTAGCTGGGCATGGTGGCGCGTGCCTGTAGTCCCAGCTACTCAGGAGGCTGAGGCAGGAGAATTGCCTGAACCCAGGAGGCAGAGGTTGTGGTGAGCCGAGATCGCGCCATTGCACTCCAGCCTGGGTAACGAGACCGAAACTCTGTCTCAAAAAAAAAACAAAAAACAAAAAAAAACTTTTATACTTCAAAGGACCATCAGAAGAGTTAAGAGACAACCTATATAATGGAAGCAAATATTTGCAAGTATTATATGGATAAGAAACTAGTATCCAGAATATATAAAGAACTATTATAACTCAACAATAAAAAGACAACCCAATTAAAAAGTAGGCAAAGGATCTGAATAGACATTTCTCCAAACAAGATATAAAAATTGTTAATATCTTTGAAAAGATTCTCAACATCACTAGTCATTAGGGAAATACAAATAAAAACCACAATGAGATACTACTTCACACACATTAGGATGGCTATAAAACACAACACCATGGAAAATAACAAGTGTAGGTGAGGCTGTGGAGAAACTGGGAGCTTCCTATGTTGCTGGTGGGAAAGTAAAATGATACAGTTGCTGCAGAAAAGTCTGTCAGTTCCTCAAAGAGTTAAACGTGGAATTACTATATAAGCCATTAATTCTATTTCCAGGTACAGGTATTGACTGACTTACAACCTATGCAACTTACGACCATTCGACTTTACGACCACAATCGCTAGCCATGACTGCTCTGCGTCTGGCAGTGTAAACGTTGCCCAGCTGGGCGTATGACAGTGTGGACCAGCTTCCGGCAGCACTACCATCTCCGCGTGCACCATTTCAACTGTTATCCCAGACTCGGTACAGCAATTTGTGTTTTGTGTCTTGGATATTTTTCATCAAACCCCTCCCAATAAACTTCTTATACATTTCGAAGCAATGGACCCAAACATCGAACGATTTGCAAGGATTGAACGGATGGCGCACGATGTGTTTCGTCCGTATCGTGAAATTTATGAAGAAAAAAAGAAACATACGATTCAGACAAAGCTCACCATGTTTATGAAAAAACCAGCTCCGGTAACCCCAACTGCTGCCTCAGATGACGACATCAACGATCCGCAGCCAAGCACCAGCGGCCAATAAAATGTTTCGTACATGTTTATATATTTTGATATGTTTTGCAATTGGGAAAATGTTTCCTATGGTATTTTTTACACCTGTATTTTGTATTTTTGTATGCACCTGTATTTCGTAATTTTGTATGTTTTACAAATATTAAACCAGTTGTACTGGTAATACAGTGTTTTACTTAAACCTGACGAATGTAAAAATAAGAAACAAAATGGTGTAGAGATGATACAAATGGCATAAAATGAACAAAGAAAATTATGATATATAACAATAATGAAAGAAAATTATGATAAAATATGACCTAAAGATTTTTGTAACATCATTTCACAGTACTGTACGTATAGCCTACTCAACTTATGACCAAATCATGTTACAACCAGTCTGTCGGAACCAGTCGTGGTCGTAAGTCGAGCACTAGCTGTATATGCTCAAGAGAATTGAAAACATACATCCACCCAAAAACTTGTATACAAATGGTCAGAGCAGCATTATTGATAACCAAAAAGTGAAAATAACTCAAATGTCCATCAACTAACCAATGAATAAACAAAATGTGAGTTATATCTATTCAATGAAATATTATTTGGCAATAAAAAGGAATCCAGTTCTGATATATGCTACAACGTGGAGGAACCTTAAAAATGTTATGCAAAGTAAAAGCCAGACACAAAAGGCCACGTTATACAATCCTTTATATGAAATGCTTAAATCTATATATATAGAAAACAGATTAATGGTTGCCAGTTGGGAGGGAGAAATGGGGGATGACTGCTTAACCCATTTATGCCTAGTGTTCCATTATTGGAACGCTAAGCTTGTAGGAGTTATTTATATCCTACTGCTCAAGATGATCGCCAAGGTCTGATTTTTCACAAAAAAATTTTGCCACCTCTGGCATAAATGGGTTAATGGTTAGAGGTTTCTTTTTGGGGTGATGAAATGTTTTGGAATTAGATAGTCATGATGGTCTCACACCCTTGTGAATATACTAAAACCCACTTAATTGTATACTTACAAAAGTGAGTTTTATAATATGTTAATTAAGGAAAACTTTTTGATTACAATCTGCCCAGAAAGTGGGTTGAGCAAGGCCTGGAGTTCTTTGCAGGTAGAATTCAAAGTGTTTGAGCAGACTGCTGGGCTCTGCCCTGGGAGCTATTCTCCTATAATCACGAAGTGCCAGTAGAACAGAACGACCCTATCTCAGATCATAAATTCCATGGACACAGCTTCAAAAATGGTCCTGCCTCAACCCAGATAACCTGTAGGGTGGGAGAGGCAGAAACCCTTTGGAACCTGCCCATATCTTGAATGTTATCTGCATGGAATTTATGGCTTGAGGTACAGATGCTCTGTTCCACGCATTCTCTATTGGCTTGTCTTTTGGTATGATTTATGAGCAAGTCAATACAATAGGAGGAAGAGGGTTAGGAATTTTAGGAAGCCTACTGTTTGTCGTGTGGGAAATGTTGAACTTGGACATATTAATCTCTTTTGTTTTCGTGACATTTTATAATTTATTTACAGCATGTCATCTGGCAAGTCTCATCTGCAATCTATTGATTCCCATCTTGTGAGGTGGGTAGTCTACAAATGAAAAAACTAAGGGCCTGCGGGTGAATGGACAAGCATGATCCCAAAGTGGGTACTGACAGGACAGAGGGTGGATCCCAGCTTTCTGACAGCTGGCCATCACTTTTCCCACAGTGCCAGGTAGCTTATTAAGAGAGCTGTCTTATGATTTTTTGAACTAAAAAAGAGGACAGGTGAGAAGATCTGTGGTGAAGGGCCCCTGACCTGTGTGAGAAGAAGATGCCTCTGCGCAAGAAGTGGTGTGGTCTTTGGCCGGTGGCTCTCTCTATTCGGTTTATTAGCTCTTTGTCAATTTTACTGCTTCCGAACCGAACTGGAAAAAATTGGAAAAAAGACGAGATGACTTTCTTATGTGGCAGGACGTTTAGTGATCAGATATTATTGAAATGAAGGTGAAAAGGGAGTGATCCGTGCACAGTCTTAATGAATGCAAACCTCTTTAGGCCTTCTACTAAATGTCTTTACCCCCAACATAAAGTAAAAGGCCTTTGTATTAAAATAACAGCTGAGATCAGCACGACTAACAAAACAGGAAGTAAATTACAACACAAAATGCTGTTTTGTCTGAGACCGGTTATTCTGATGGGAAACAACCAGAATGTGGTCCAGCTAGCAACTTTTGACAACAAAATACAAATATACACACATATTTATATATATATATTCACTCGAGGTAAAATTTATATTCATTGACAATCATGATTTCTCACATTGTTTATTTGTTGAACTGAATTAATGTCTGTTGTCAAGTGAATTTTCCGTCATCGATAGTCTATACTCAAATCATGGAAAATGGCTTTGACTTGGATGAAACATTTTAGTTCTGTTTCTTCTGTGACAATCAGCAATGATCTCAGAGTAAAGACTTCAATGGAATGGCAAAGTCATCACTCTTAAGCTGACTTCCAGCCTTCTAGGTCCATAGCCAGTATCCACTCCAATATCCATTACTGGAGGTGAAATCTAAGTAATCTATAATTGACTTATAGCTACTAAATGTTTTAAACAACCATTTCTTTTCTTTTTTTTTTTCTTTTTTGAGACACAGTCTTGCTCTGTCACCAGGCTGGAGTGCAGTGGAGCAATCTTGGCTCACTGCAATCTCCGCCTCCTGGATTCAAGCAATTCTCCTGCCTCAACCTCCTGAGTAGCTGGGACTACAAGCGCGTGCCACCACGTCCGGCTAATTTTTGTATCTTTTAGTAGAGACAGGGTTTCACCATGTTGGCCAGGATAGTCTCGATCTCTTGACCTCGTGATCTGCCTGCCTTGGCCTCCCAAAGTGCTGAGATTACAGGTGTGAGCCACCACGCCTGGCCTTAAATGACCATTTCAATAGAGCTTTTCCAAGTTCTGAAGTGCTCAAAAAAAGGGAAAAGCTTCTACTAAGCTGTCTACTATAGATCACTATTTTGAAATTTGTTTTATATTGTTATTTTATTTTAAAATAGTCCTTTGGGAATGTTGTACAACCAAAAGATTTTAGGATCCACTTTTTCCTTGGTATTGAAGCTCCACTGAATTTATGATTAACTCAAAATTTAAAAACATTAATGGACTCAACTCAATGGGATCACTTCTAAAAGATGAGGCTTTTTCTGGGAGGAAAAAAGAGGACGTACCAATGAGCTTATCATAGTCTATGCCTTTTGCACTGCTCGTCTGTACTGTCCATGGGTCCACAAAATCCTCTTCAGCTTCTGTGGCGTCTAGGTCATGATTATTGCTAGGTGCTGGGTTCTCTGGAGGACAGTCAGCCTTGTAATCCTCCCCCATGGCAGCTTTGTAGCTCATTTTTAATGACAGCAACATCTTTACTGCAGAATCAATTTCATCCTGAAAAAGGAAACAAAAGTGATGGCTAAAAGTATTACTAATAGCTGCTATTTGCTGAATGCCCATTCTCTGGCAGGCACTGTGCTAAATCCTTTCACACACGTGACCTCAGTTAGTCTCACACCAACCCTACAAGGCAGGCATCATTGTCACTGTCCTTTTCCAGCTCAAGAATCTGAGACTCAGAGAGAAGGAGCTTACCCATAGAATCACAGCAAGTCATCGGCTCAAAAACACTTCATTTTTATCTGTTATTCTTGTGCTACCATGAACACTTTGGGACAATTGCAGTGACACAATATATACTGTCGTTTGTGACAAAGTTCATATGCTAAAGATTTGTCAAATGCCACTGATGCCAGAGAACGTGTGTGACAAGTTCCTTTGAGTATCCTGGAATTCTGCATTGGAACTAAATTTTTACATTACACGCATTGAATTTTTACATTCAATGTAATGTAATTTTTACATTACATTGAATGAATATTTATGGAAATTTAACCAGAGATGTCACTAAGGATAGTAAGAGCAACTAAAACAGATAAAAGCAAGGACAAAAAATGTAGGTTCTCAGGCTATAAATTAAGGAGGGATTCACTGGGAAAGAGTCTTATCACTACACTTTAGTGTTTTATCAAACTATCTTGAAAAAAAAGAAACAAGAAAAGTAAAATGCACCCTTGGGTAGTCTGGAAATCTATTAAAGACTCTTTTGCAGGAGTCCATAGTGGCCACCCCTGGAAGCCTGGTGTTTAAAAAAGCAGGCCTTAATTAAGCTGATTAGTCATGCTATGCCCTAAAGCTCTATTCCGGTAATTGGCCTTGCTGGATTAGATCACAAACAAAGAATATACCCAGTCCAATTTGCTTGCCAAGGGAAATACAAACATTTCCACTTACAGTTTACACAGAATGTTCTTTTTTTAAAATCTCCTCAAATTCCTTTTACCATGTACGGAATGTTCTATAAACACCACACTCCATTAAGAGATAGCTGTTGCATCAGATACAGCACCTAGACCAGAGAGGACTGCAATTCCAGAGTGATCTGTGTTTCAAACCACAAAATCATCTAAAACTCATCATTAAAATGAGTCAGATTTGTGGAATTAGTAGCCCAATGGATACAACTCATAGATGAGATGTTTGCCCAGGTTAGATAGGTATGTTTTACCCATCTCATTTCTGTAGTACCTAGGCTCAGTACTTGCAGAAAATAAATGTTTCGTGTGTATAATCTATTCAATTCTCTATGGGAAGGCTTACCTTGCCTTGAAGTACACGGCGGTCAATAATCCCTTAATAACTAGCTTCGTTGACATTTCATACTCTATGTGGTCTAATTCTGCTTGTAACTAAGAGGCTCTGTAAAAGTCAAGCATTTAACCAATGTCCCTGCTCAAGCACCATCTGCATTCTGGTATAGCACTGAAATAGACAAGCAGGCTCACCTTGTCTATTTTCTTATAATCAGTCTTAATCAGTGTCTGAACCAGGACACTGAAACAGGATTCAAATGCTGATGTTTGCTGGGTGCAGTGGCTCACGCCGTAATCCCAGCACTTTGGAAGGCCAAGGTGGGTAGATTGCCTGAGCTCAGAAGTTCAAGACCAGACTGGGCGACATAGCAAAACCCTGTCTCTACAAAAATAAAATAAAAAAAATTAGCCACGCATGGTGGCGCACACCTGTGTTCCTAGCTAATCGGGGGCTGAAGTGGGAGGACTGCTTGAGCCTGAGAGGCAGAGGTTGCAGTGAGCCAAGATTGCACCACTGCACTCCAACTGGGTGATGGAGTGAGACCCCACCTCCCCCAAAAACCAGATCAGTTTTGTTATTTTTGTTTTTTTGGGACAGGGTCTCACTTCAGTCTCTCGAGTAGCTGGGACTGCAGGTGTGTGCCACCATGTCTGGCTAATTTTTAAATTTTTTGTAGAGACAGGGTCTCACTATGTTGTCCAGGCTGGTCCCAAACACTTGGCCTCAAGTGATCCTCCTGTCTTGGTCTCCTAAGTGCTCGGATTATAGGCATGAGCCACATTACCCAGCCAAAAGCCAATGTTCAGAAAAAAAAGCCAGACCCAAGTCTATATACTACTTGATTACATACAGTTCAACCACAGGTAGAGCTAGCCCTGGTGGAAGGAGTCATGGCAGAGGCTGAGGGGCATGAGGGTGGCTTCCAGGTGCTCTATGCTGGCTCTTGATTTGGGTGCTGGTTACACAGATGTGGTCGTTTTGTGAAAATTCACTGAGGTGTCTGCTTATGATCAGCATATTTCTCTGTATTAGCGGTATATTTAGATTTTGAAGTTACTTACACAAAAAGGAGAAGAAAAAGACTCTGCTCTCTTTCTTAGTATCTAAGATGCAGCATTGCTTCTTCAGTTCTGTTCAAACTATTTCCCCTCACAGCCCTCAGATTCTGACTTATTCCCCCTTAGGAAACTCTCTGCTTTAATGAGCTGCTGCTACTGAAGGATGTTGATCTTGCTCTTTAGATACACTGGCGCAGAAAAGATCTTTGAGGTCCATGCCTAGATAAATGGCAGGCCAAGGAAGAGCTGATGGTGCCCTCTCAGAGAACTGGCACTCCCAATGTGGCTCAAACTATTTTGTTAAAGTTAATTTTTAAAATTTCCAAAACATCAAATGCTTGTAGTACCAAGACATTTCAGGGTCAGACACAAATGTACTTTTGAGTTTTTCATCATTTAACTCTGGTCTCTTTGTGTAACCTCTGATGTCTTCAACGTGTGCCAGTCAATTGCATTAGTCAAAGAATACACTTGGAAGAGTTATTACAAAATGTATTAAGTTGACTAAAATAATGAACATAATTGCAGTCACTAAGAATTACTAACTAAAAACATTTACTAAATGTTATTCAAATTTAATATTAAATGGACAAAAATAGCACCACAAAATGATGGGCTTACATAACCCCACTGGGTCTTTTATTTATTTTATATTTTTGTTTTAAAACAACTTGGTTTAATCTTTCAAGCCCTATTTGGTGAGTAAATCGCTTTCTGTAAATAAGCAACTTCTTTTTTTTTTTTGACATTACTTTCTTTCAGTGCTATTTATTTCCTTTAAAATACGAGCTGGGTGCAGTGGCTTGTATCTATAATCCCAGCAACTTGGTAGGCTAAGGTGGGAGGATCACTCTTGAGCCCAGGAGTTCCAGGGCACTGAGCTACAATCAAACCACTGCAATCCAACGTGGAAAGAGGGAGACCCTGTCCCAAAACACACACACACACACACACACACACACACACACACACACGTTTAAATTGGGTACCAAACAGTCAAAGTAAATTACTGAGGAATGTGAGATAGTTGACACCATCTGGTAACAAGCAAGGAAGAGATGTTTGAAAAGAAGATAACAGATAACGGGAGTTGAAAGTGATGGAAGTTGGGCCGGGCATGGTGGCTCACACCTGTCATCCCAGCACTTTGGGAGGCTGAAGTGGGCAGATCGCCTGAGGTCAGGAGTTTAAGATCAGCCTGGCCAACATGGCAAAACCCCGTCTCTACTAAATATACAAAAATTAGCC
>NW_016107367.1:3029779-3033183 GCF_001604975.1 Cebus imitator | reverse complement strand
AAAAAAAAAAAAAAAAAAAGAAAGAAAAAGAAAGTAATAGTGATGGAAGTCATGGAAAAGCTGGGGGACCTAGGAGTGGAGGCACCCCAGAAGGAAATAAAATGCTTACATTCCAGTTAAAGATGCATATTGATGATGATACTTCTGAAACCTACTATAACAAAAGCAGAGATTTTTTTTTTTTTTTTAAAGCATAATTGCACAAGAACAAAAGAAAGAAGAAGAGAATGACAGCAACAAGGTTTCAGAAGCTGCAAAGCTGATGGACGACCAGTGCCTAACAGCATGAGAGAAAACAAATGCTAAGGCATTGTAGAAATACTGGACAGTGACCGAGTGTAACTGCTGTGCAATCGCCCAAAGGCTCAGGCCTTAGTGACCTCGGGTGCTTATAGGAGTGGGGGTGAAAGTGGGTTATGAAAACAGGAGGCTGGTGAGAGCCCCTCTCCCCTTGGCCAAGAGAGTGTCACACTTTCCCCTCCATTCCAAGGTTTCATGTTGAGAGATGACAGAGTTACCGGTGCCTAGACTGGGGGAAATCTGCACATTTGGGGCACTGGCAGCACACAGAGAATAGGGAGCTTCAGGGAAGGATCCCATAACCCTTCTCTCCCACTCAGCCGTGGAACGCTGGCAGCTGGACTCACCCCCTCTGAACAGTGGACTGGGGGAGCTTTCTCTGGGGAATCTCACTTAACTTTAAAGGGGAGCTGCTTGCTCATTCTCCCCTTTAAAGAACCTATGTTGAGAACCTATGTTGATAAGCTCCTCCCCAATAAACAGTCCATCCAGCAGCTTTTTTTAAGTGTACCCCTGAAAACATGAGTGAACAGCCAAGAAACACCAAACATTTGAGAATTGCCTCTAATATCAAAGACAGGTAGAAAAAAATTAAGACGGATAAAGCTGGGATTATAAAGGATGTACAGGACATGTGGAAAACTACCATTAAGATCTCAGAAAAGGATGGTAGTGTACTTATGAATCACGGCAGGGTGCTATGAGAAAACTTCAGGAAGCATACATGCTCCTGGAAGTTAAAAATGATAGGAGAAATGGAAAACAATAGGAGGGTTAGAAAATCAGAGAAACAGTCTCCAAATTAAAAAAAGAAAGAAAACAGAAGGGATCAAAGAAATAATGATTTCTGAGAATTAACAGTCATGAGTTTCTAGTTCGAAAGGCATGCTGAGCCCCTATATGATGACATTTCAGAACACTGGAACAAAGAACATCTTGCCAACTTCCAGAGAGGAAAGATGGAGGCATGGCATCTGGCTTCTCTGCAGCAAGCCCAGAAGCTAGGTATCAATGGAGCAGTGGTTTCAGCATTCCCAGGGGAAATCACTTTCATGATAGAACCCTACACCCAGCCTAGTTATCAATCAAGTTTTAGGTAAAATAAATACACTTTCAGATGGGCAAGATCCCCCCAGGAATATTTCCTTGCAATATTTTTTTCAGAAACAATTGGAAGATTTGCTCTGCCCAAAGAGTAAAGCAAAGAGGAATAAGATGCAGGAGCAGGAAATGGGGCACCCAATCAGCAGGGGTGAAAGGAACTCCTGGGTTGACAGGGAAGAAAGATGCCAAGATGGGCAGTGTAGGAGGCAAGAGTCACCAGTCCAGAGGGAAGCAGGCAGAAGGTTTTGGGAGAGATCACCTCAAGAAGATGAACTTGACATACTAGTTGATGTGTGTCGAAAGGAGATTCATCTGACTAGGAAAGGACTTGGAGATACATTATCATTAGTATCATTCACATAAAAAAAGTCAAGCAAACAGAAATTAAGACAGATATTAACTCCAGAGAAAACAAAAGCTGGGTGAGAAAGGAAGAGTAGTCATTCTATCCTTGATGGTTTGAGGGCGAGAAAGGAAGAGTACTAATCTGTATCCTCGATACAGATACTGACCTAACTGCAACTGCAATACAGATGGGGAGACTGACTGGATGGGAAGTGGCTGGGAAAGTACAAATTTTTCATTTCCACGTGAAAGCCCCAACTTGAAAATCAACAAGGAGCAATATAATAAGCAGAATATTTGTAGATATGGGGAGTATATAACCAAAAGACGGGCTAAAAGAATTGAGCAGGAAATAGGAAGAGGTGGACTGGAGGGCCGCTGTATTTCACAAAGGCTTTGAGAATCCCTGACTCTTTTAGATCACAGGCATCCCAGTGTTGATAAAGGGAAAAACACATTTAAAACTATAACCAAGGCTGGGTGCGATGGCTCATGCCTGTGGATCACCAGAGGTTGGGAGTTTGAGACCAGCCTAACCAACATGGAGAAACTCCATCTCTATTAAAAATACAAAATTAGCCGAGCGTTGTGGCGCATGCCTGTAATCCCAGCTACTTGGGAGGCTGAGGCAGGAGAATAGCTTGAATTGGGAGGCAGATGTTGCAGTGAGCCGAGATCATGCCACTGCACTTCAGCCTAGGCAACAAGTTTGAAACTCCATCTCAAAAAAACACAAACAAACAAACAAACAAACACAACACAACAAAATTAGCTGGGTATGGTGGTGTATGCCTGTAATCCTAGCTACTTTGGGAGGCTGAGGCAGGAGAATTGCTGGAACTGGGAGGCAGAGGTTGTAGTGAGCTGAGGTTGCACCATTGCACTCCATTCTGGGAAACAAGAGTGCAACTCCCTCTCAAAAAAACAAAACAAAACAAAACAAAACCCAACAACAAAAAATTATAACCAAAACACTTCTGTCATTGAGGAAACCGTCTCCTCCAGAGTAACAGCCCTACAGACTTGGGAGGCTCAGCTGCCTTCATGGAGAACCCAACAAAATCACCTACCTTTGATGCATTTCCGGCTTTCAGGGCCCTCACGTGCTCCCCTTGAGTGGTGATGCTGTTGAACAGCTCCAGTGGAGAGGCACAGACCTCACTGTTGGACATGTTAGCCATCTCTCAGAATGGCTGGCCAGGGGTCAGAGGCTTTGTTCAGCAGAGGAGTCAAGACTAGGGAGAAAAGGAGAGCGAGGGAAAAAGAGAGATTAACAAAACACTGCAGCTGTTTTTCCTTTCCTGGATTGAGTCCATTTTTCTGAAAAGGTTGTGAGGTGAGTTACAATAAAGGACATGGATGATAAAAAGAGAAGCAGAAATTTGGGGCCATGAAAAAGAGGAAAAGGGGAAGAACAAATGTCAATGATGAGGACTAAAGCGGTGACTAGGATTTACTGACTTAAGAGAGGCCCTCCTAGTTAAGACTGAGTTTGCATTTGGTGATGCCCCCTGTACCCCACCCAGTGCCCAGAACATAGGACTCCTGTTTGCTCAGGGTATAAACACCAATGTGTTTTAATAAACCTAAGTTCACTAGTGCTATACACATTTGGCAAATTACTAAATTACTATATGCTGTTTTTTTTTTTTTTT
>NW_016107367.1:3020309-3029659 GCF_001604975.1 Cebus imitator | reverse complement strand
GATCTCGGCTCACTGCAACCTCTGCCTCCCGGGTTCAAGCGCTTCTTCTGCTCAGCCTCCTGAGCAACTGGGACTATAGGTGTCTGCCGCCAAGCCCAGTGAATTTTTGTATTTTTAGTAGAGGTGGGGTTTCATCATATTGGCCATGCTGGTCTTGAACTCCTGATCTAAGGTGATCTGCTTGCCTCAGCCTCCCAAAGTGTTGGGATTACAGGCGTGAGCCACAGCATCCAGCCACTATTTGCTGTTTATCTTAATTGCCTTGGGGATGAATTCTTAGGCATTTGCAGCCATAACCAATATACTGCTGAGCAAATGTCTTCCACTGCTGGCCAGCTGCTCTCAGACAAAGTGAGCTCTGGGGTGGAAGACAGGGCCTTACCTGTCCTAGGTTCCACATTGGGTAAGGACTGTCTGCAATGTTTCTCTTCCACATGCTGCCTTATTTAACTATAAACCTTTGGAGAAGGTGTGTCTGCACCTCCTGGTAGTCATTATTCACCATTACCCTTGCAGAAGGTATGGACAGGGCAGACAGAGACTGTGCCGCCAACAACCCCTTCTTGGCTCAATAACTTCTTCTACTTTTTTTTTTTTTTTTTTGAGATGGGGTTTTGCTCTTGTTGCCCAGGCTGGAGTGCAATGGTGCGATCTCAGCTCCCAGGTTCAAGAAATTCTCTTGCCTCAGCCTCCCAAGAGCTGGGATTACAGGCATGCGTCACCATGCCCAGCTAATTTTGTATTTTAGTAGAGACAGGGTTTCTCCATGTTGGTCAGGCTGGTCTCAAACTCCTGACCTCAGGTGATTCACCCGCCTTGGCCTCTGAAAGTGCTCAAATTACAGGTGTGAGCCATTGCACCCGGCATCACTTCTTTTTGTCAGCTTCCTTACCTATACAATGGCACCACAAGGAACTTCTTCATCTACCCCAGGCTCTTATGAGAACAAAATGAGAAGAAAAAGGCATGGTAGCACTTTGTAAACTGTAAAGCAAGTTGTAACTACATTATAAGTGCTGTTATTAATTTTCTTTTGTTTCTTAGGGTTCCAAAGATTGGCTGAACTCCAGCTTCTTTTAACTTGCTGTAAAACCTTGGAGGAGGACAATGAGAAGGCTAGTGTCTGAGCTGCTAACTTTGAACACCTCTGTACCTGTTATTGTTCTAAGCACCTTATATGTGTCAATTCACTTAAGCCTTACAGCAGTCCTATGAAATAGATTTATCTCCATTTTATAGATGAGGCACAGAGGGGTTAAAAAAAACTTGCCCAAGGCTTGGCATGGTGGCTCATACCTGTGATCCTGGCATTTGGGGCAATATAGTGACTCTACGAAAAAAAAAATTAGCTGGGCATGGTAGTGTGCCTGTAATCCCAGCTACTTGGGAGGCTGAAGCAGGAGGATCACTTGAGCCCATGAGTTTGAGGCTTCAGTGAGCTATGTTTGTGCCACTATACTCTGGCCTGGGTGACAGAGTAAGACCCTGTCTCTAAAAAAAAAAAAAAAAAATTGTTAGTTAGTGAACCCCAAGGTTCTCTTCAAAAGAATCAGTACGTCAGTATGCTCAGCTTTATTATTTAATTCTCTATTTTAAAGTTTAACTTTCTTGTAGTTACAGTAAATAACCTTTTCCACCCGTTCTGATCAGTAGTTCACATCTGTTTCCGCCCCCCCCACCCCCCGGTCCCCCGCCCTGACCCATCCTGGTCACCTGCTTTGACCCCTGCTTACCTGCTCTGACCTGCCCATAACTGTCCTTTCCGCCAAACCTGCTTCCTTTAAAATAGCCAATTGGAATTAGACTAGACTGTGCAGTCTAACCCTAGCCAATAGGGGAATGACACAGCAGTAGGGGCGACCTTCATCAGGGCATAAGCACCCCTTCCCCTCCTTGTACAGGTGTGCAGCTACCATTGCTCCATCTGTGACTGGCACCCTTCTACAGAAGTAAACTGCCTTGCTGAGAGGAATTATCTTTAAGTGCTATTTCTTTTGTGGCATCAAAATTTTACTTATAACAAAATAAAATAAAATAAAAGCTTGCCCATGTTAACATCACAAATAAATGGCAGACATGGGCTATAAACTCTAGCAGTTTGACTCTAGAGCCTACACTCGCAACCATTATCCTACCAATGACTTAACTCTGTGAACCAAACATATACATTTGTGGTGTCATTTAATAGATCCATTTGTTAAATATTTGTTTAAAATGTATATAAATTGGTCGGGTATGGTGGCTCATGCCTGTAATCCCAGTACTTTGGGAGGAAGAGGCGGGTGGATCACCTGAGGTTAGGAGTTCAAGATCAGCCTGGTCAACATGGTGAAACCCCGTCTCTACTAAAAATACAAAAAAATTAGCTGGGTATGGTGGTGCACACCTGTAGTCCCAGCTACTCAGTCGGGGGGCTGAGGTGGGAGAATCACTTGAACCCGGGAGGCAGAGGTTGCAGTGAGTGGAGACTGTGCCGCCGCACTCCAACCTGGGCAACAGAGAGAGATGTTGTCTCAAAACAAACAAAAAAACCCCCAAAATATATAAATCATGGGCTGTGAGCAGTGGCTCCCATCTGCAATCACAGTGCTTTGGAAGGCCGAGGCGATTGCTTGAGCTCAGGAGTTCGAGAGCAGCCTGGGCAACACAGATGGTGAGACCCTGTCTCTGAAAAGTTTTTACAAAATAAAAAAAAACTGAAAAAAAGTATGTAAATCAACATTTATTTAAGGGAATGAAAGTGTAATACTGAAACCAGGATGGGATAGCATGAAGACCAGCTAAATTCCCAGAAAGGGAGGTTCGGGGTGGTTATAACCGACTCATCATACAGAATCCAGTTAAGGGAGGAATGCAGAAATACCCTCTCCTAGTGCTAGAGAGGAGAACCTTCCAGACTCTCCCATTCCCTCCCCAGCAACAAGCTGAGCAAATCAGTCATCATCCCTTTCTCTCTAAGGTCTTTGCCCATATCAAATAACAAAACTCATGAAAATTTCCAGATTCTTATCCTGAATTCTCCCAACTCTCAAAACTGGGTGTTAGTCTATGTGCCCTGCAATAGCAGATGAGAGGCTGATGGCTTGGAAGTCAGAACAAGTCTTCTGAAGTTCCACTGCCAGGGAATAGCTGAGCCAGAATCTGATTCCCAAGCCCCCTTGCTCATGTGCTCTCTCAGAATCCCTGCTGCCTGCCTGCCTGAAATGTCTCACACCCTTCTCTGCCTGAACTCTGCTGATTATCTTTCCAGTTTGAACCTCAGCTCTTCACAGCCTCTCCTGACACCTGTGCTTCTGGGACCAAGTTGGTTGCTCCATCCTCTGTGATCCCCAAACACTCCTTTAGTGACTTTATGAAAGCACTTACACTGCAGTTTAGTTATTCATGTGTTCCCCAGCAGACAGTGAAGGCAAGCACTGGGTTTATTCTTCCATGTACTTCTAGTACCCAGCACACAGCTTATTAACAAATATTTATCTAATGAATGAATCTCCTTAGTCATCTAGTTCACGATTTTCCTCTAAGGTTTATCCTCTTATAATGTCTTCACTTGTTCTAGTTGAAGGTTGATTCCCCCAGCTGGACTTTAGATGGCCTCTTGTGTAACGTCCTGGTACTGAGTTGAGCCTTCTGAGATCTGCGGAGAGCCAGGCTGGTCTCCTGGGGTTTTCTCCATGTCTTGCATCTCTACTCTGGTTTCTTCGCCCCCTGCTAACAACTGCCCACCATCCTGGTCGCTATTTTTGGAATTCCTTTTGGTTTACCCTGTCCTTCCAAAAAATGTGGTGCCCTATACAGAAGGCAACAAGGCAGCAGTAAGGTTTTGAAACCAATCAAGTATAGATACAAATTATCCTTAAAAATTCCTGGGGCAAGTGCCAGGAAGAATGCCTGGGTGATCCCAGGACAGCTAATTTCCCACTGCAATAGATTAGGTAACTGTTTCTTTGCTAGAGGATCAGCGAGAGAAACTAGACTTGTATTTAGGGTCCATGTTGTGGGAAAAACATGTATCTATAAATATCAGAACTTCATTTAAGAAGCACATGGGAATGAAATCAGACTGAGGAAATAACAGATGAGGTTTCCCTGCTCTCATGATCATAAGGCATGTATTTTGTGTGGGAATCATCCACACTATTGAAATCTTGTGTGTGGACTAGGCACAGTGGCTCATGCCTGTAATACCAGCACTTTGGGAGGCCAAGGCGGGCAGATCACGAGGTCAGGAGATCGAGACCAGCCTGGCCTACATTGCGAATCCCCGTCTCTACCAAAAAAATACAAAAAATTAGCTGGGCATGGTGGCACGCACCTGTTGTCCCAGCTACTTGGGAGGCTGAGGCAGGAGAATTGCTTGAACCTGGGAGGTGGAGCTTGCAGTGAGCCAAGATTGTGCCACTGCACACCAGCCTGGACAACAGAGTGAGACTCTGTCCAAAAAAAAAAAAAAAAAAAAAAGGGGAATTTTTTAAAAAAAAAAAAAAAAAAAAAAAGAAATCGTGTGTGTGTGTGTGTGTATGACACAACTTCCTGTGTGGTCAGAGACAAGGAGAATAGAACTATCATGGTCCTCATTTCATGCATGTACCAATTTACCCCATTTATTATGTGAACATTCTCCCTAACTATCAACAACCTCCTTTATTTCTTTGTTGACTCCAGAATTGAGTTGAACTTCAGAGGTTTTTCAATTTGGAGTTCATGAACCTCTGAAATTACGTTAACATTTTCAAGTACCTTGGTATGTGTATGGTTTTGAGCAGAGTATCTTGGCTTCATTACCTTTGCAAAGGAGGCTTAGCGGCCAAAAGGTTAAGGACCATTGTGTTCAGTGTTTACCATACAAATTGCAAATAGAACATTGAATCTTTGTTAAGATAAGTGACTTTACATGTTTAACAAATATTACAAACTGAAACAAAGAAATACAGTTATAGCCAGTGAAGTACTCTATTATCTTCCCTAAACAAAAGTATTGGGAGTGTAAGGAGCAAAACTGCCTACTCCACAGGAAATCACAGCAGACCCTCCAGGAGAAAGCTAAAAAGGCTCTTGAAAATTAACCCCCAATTCCCCCTTTTCAAGAACTTGAATCTTGTGCTCATTCTGAAAGTTTCCACTGTTCTGGAGGAGCATAATAGGCTCTTAAGGGAACGGTATGGTATTGGGATGAGGAGTGAATGGTATAGGGATGAGGAGTGAAAAGAATTATAGAGTTGTTTAACAGAACAGCATGATAAAGACTTGGGCTGCATCAAAATTATCTCACAGAGATCAGACACACTGATTCCGCAGTCTGGGGAGGAGTGGCATCAAGACAGTCAATTCTGGAGCAGCTGGGAAGAGAATGTGGCCCAGGAGCATTTCTGGATCCCTCGAATACCACCAGGAGGTGGAATACCATCCTTTACATCTTGGCCCAGAATGTAGATGACAATGCCTTTGGACTGGCAAGTTCCCAGAGGACAAGAAAATGACTTCTTTAGAGCAAGGAGTTGTTGACATCTTTTGGGACCCCATTATGTTCCACTTTTTTTTTTTTTTAAAAACACTTAAAGAAAGATTGCTTTACCCTCCAAATAACAGAATGAACATTATCTTAAAAGGCAAAGACATTGCACGAGACCGCTTGGCCAGAATCTCTGTTCCCCATGGGAGAAGTGAATTACCTGAACTTTGGGTCAATAGAAGTAAGACGCATAACACCCTAATACTAGGACACAAGTCCTGACCTTCTACACCAAGGTTTTCAGCACTTCGGTGAAAGCACTAACAAACTCTAAGCCTGGCAAAGATAGCAATACATACCCAGATTGTGGAAGGCACTGGAGAGGTGGCCACTGGTCACGCTGGGCAGTTGAGCAGCTGAGAATGCCCTGCTCTTCTGGCTAGAAGTGGTCTTTAATATTCTTCCCCTCTTTCTTTCACTTTCCTTTCTGAGAAAAGAGCCTCCTCTTTCTTTTGTTTACGACTCCCCACCCTGCATTAGCGAAGGGCTTCTTATAAATCACCCAGATTCTCAGAAACACTTGAGCTCTTGACCAACCTTCCTATTGAGACTGTCCAATGGGGGTGGGTTGGCTGGGGGGAGCCAGGTTGAGACCAATGAAACCCTCTTGAGAACCCAGCGATTAGCTGGTCATTGCATCAGCCACCCCTCACCCCACGCTGGCCTTCAAATAACCTCCCCACCCTCTTCCCGTTCCCCACCCTCAGCATCTGTGTGACCGTGTTTGTGTGTAGTTGTGGGCAGTGGAAAGAGAAACTGTAAATTCCCCGCATTGTTCACCGGGGCGGTGCAGTGTGGTGGAATGATCAGGAGTACGGGTGTCACAGACGCCTGGGTTTCAATCCCAGCTCGGACTGACCCGAAACCGTGGGCAAGGGTCACATCGCTCTTCTGCTTCCCCTCGGTTTCCTCATCCGTGAAATGGGCATGGAGTAGCCTGCTAACGTTACCACTGAGGGGACTAAGGGCAGCACTACGCAAAACCTCTGGCACATGGCAGGCGCTAAATAAAAATGGGGGCCTCTCTTCTCGGGAAAAGGAAAGAGGTGGAGACGATGGAAGGGCCGGTGCCGGGGGGAAAGGGAGACGGGGTGGGTAGGCGGCGCTCAGAGGAAAGGGGCGAGGGGTCTCTGGCAGGCTCCGAGCCCCTCACGGTGCCAGAACGCGGCGGGCAGCAAGCCGGGCTCTGAGGATATCCCCAGGAGGGCCAGGCCGTTGGGTGCCACGCCGGCGTCCCTCCATCACCCCCTCCCTTGTTCCCGCAATCCCGCCCGGGTTCACTCCCCTCGCTTACCCGGCGCCCAGCCGGGCCCGTCAGCGCTCCCGGCTCTGCCAAGGGTTTTCTCCTGGGCGTCCGTGGAAACGCCGTCCGGACGGAACAACTTCCGGCCCGACGGCGCCATCATTGGCTGTTCAAACGGGGGCGGGGCAGAGGCCGCCACTGATTGGCTGGCGGCCCCGGCGCCGCGGCGGAACGCGACTGGACCTTGCTGTGTTGGCAGGTCTGCCTCCGGGAGAACGGAGCGCTTCCGGTGAGTGTGGTGAGTGGCGGGCCCCGGGCTGGAGGGGGCCGGGACTGGGCAGCGCCCGAAGCGCCCCGCGCCTTTTAACGCGGTCATCGCCGCTCGCTTTCCTTTGACTTCCTGTTCCTTCCGAAAGCGCTATGCTTTGGACCCACCTTACCTCTTACTATTGACAACTCGGCTAACTCCCATTCATCCTTCAAAACCCATCTCTGGTCGTATCTTGTTTGTTACCTTCCTCGGTCTGGGGTCTCCGGGGGGATCTGTGTTTTGTGTTTAATTTCCACCAACACCAGACCCAGCGTAGGGTTTGACAAAGAATAGGTAATCAGAAAATATTTGTTGAATGGAATATCATATTTCTTTTACTTCCACATATCCCCTCTCCCACCTGTTTGCATTCCAGAAATATTTTTAGACGCTGGGCTTCTCGTAGTGAATCAAACACAGAAAGTTCTGTCCTCATGGGGCTGACATGCTGGTGGTGACTGTCAGAGCCACTCGCTCCTTCCTTGGACTCTTCAGTGCCGCTGCCTTCTCTTCCATCTGGCTGTCTCTGTTCCTTTTAGTTTAATCCCTCACCTCTTCCGAGAGGGAGGACGGGCATCCTAGTGGTGGGAAGCTGGCGACATCCCTTTGACAGCAAGGAGTCGAGTGCAGTGGTGGGTGGTGCCTAGGCAGAGGAGTTGAGACTGGCCTCGGGACCAGGCTTAGTATTTAGAGAGCAGAAATACCAAATTATTTGCACTGCACAGTTCCATCAGTTTATAGTCTTTCATATTATATTAGTTCCATCTGAGATGAGCTGGCTGGCTTTAGAAGTTTTATTTAAACTTTGGCTTTGTATGTGGAAGTTGTTACCTGCCTGGAGTCGGCTGCGAACGGGGGCGGCATTACTAGAGGAGGCTGACTACAGACATTGATGGAATGATGCTGACTTGGCAGAGGCGAATGGTGCCATTTTGGGGAAAGGTGTGGAAGGGGTTGGGTGGTTGATTCCAGGGGACCTTGAAACCCATTGTCTAGCAGAAGAGATGGCTAATAGGCAGGCTGTATGGAATGACTTAGCAAAGGACTTGGAGGGAATCTGTTGATGCTGACCTGACTCCACCTGTTGGGGGATGGAGGAGTAGCTTGGCCTGTTTGTTTAAGGTGGGATGCACTGGGTTTTCTTGAAGCTAGTCTACTGCCTGAGCGTTCTGTGCTGTTTCACCGCGCCCTCTGCTGTTCTGGGTGTGCCTAGCATCCTTCTTTTTCTCTGGATTGTGCTTGGTGCTAACAGCACAGAAGTAAAACATTGATCCAGGCCAAAGCACTTTTTTCTGGGAACTAATTGATAACAATTTATTGTGAACGATGGTCCAGAATTTCAGAAAGGATTTTTTTTAACAAGTAGAATTTCATTGCAGTGTGAATCTGTGTGTTGGGAGTGAAACGGGTGGATTTGTGTCATGCCTTCAGAATTGCTCCCAGCACTCTTGGGAGGACGGATAGATACCTCAGAACCTTAGCCTTGTGCTGTGGGCCTGTCTCTCCAGCTGACTGCTATGGAGATGGGATATCCGGGGGGAAGAATGCTCCAGGCAGAGAGAAAAGAGGGAAGGGCTGGAGTACAAGGGAAAGGATGCAGGGGATAGCGGCAGGCCTTTCCCACCGTGGATCCTGGACAGCTTTTGATTTAAATATTTTCAGACCTAACCTCATTCATGATGATGAGCCTATGTTCTTCTCATTTGTTGCTAATAAGCAGTGCAGCAGGTTTTCTTTATACATTTATGTTCATGGATTTATACATCTAGCAAACATAGGCTAGTATTTGTGTAGGATAGAGTTCTGCAGTGAGGCTGCTGGCGTAAAAATGATGTGTTGAAACTTGTAACACATATGACCAAAATGGACCTTCCAAAGGCATTTTTAAAGTAGCCCTGGGTCTTTCTCTCTAGGCATTGTCTCTCCAGGCCTTTTTTTTTTTTTTTGAGACGGAGTCTTGTTCTGTTGCCCAGGCTGGCGATCATGGCTCACTGCAACCTCCACCTCCCAGATTCAAGCAATTCTCCTGTCTCCGCCTCCTGAGTAGCTGGGACTACAGGTGCCTGCCGCCATCCTGGCTAATGTTTGTATTTTTAGTAGAGACACGGAGTTTTGCCATATTGGTCAGGCAGGTCTTGAACTCCTGATCTCAAGTGATCCACCAGCCTCGGCCTCCCAGAGGTCTGGGATTATAGGTGTGAGCTACTGTACCCAGCCCTGGTCTTCATTTATGTATTTATGTTCTTCAATAAAAGTTTTAGTTTTCTTTTTTTTTTTTTTTTTTT
>NW_016107367.1:2950806-3019325 GCF_001604975.1 Cebus imitator | reverse complement strand
GCACCACCATGCCCAGCTGATTTTTTGTATTTTTAGTAGAGACGGGGTTTCACCATGTTGACCAGGATGGTCTCGATCTCTTGACCGTGTGATCCACCCGCCTCGGCCTCCCAAAGTGCTGGGATTACAGGCGTGAGCCACCGCGCCCGGCCCAGGACGAAATTTTAAAGCAAGTGCATGGATGCTGAATCAATCTGACAGCTTCCAATATGAAACTGGTATTTATTTTACTTGAGGATGATGTAAATTTCTAAAAAGCATGACTATGAGAGGGTAAAATGTCCATCCTTATAGATTTTTGTATGCTGACTAGTAGAGTCCTAAAAAATTAGCATTTACGAAATACTTGGTAAAAATAGCTTTTAAAAGTTGTCCCAAGAGATACATAAAATCAACCCCAATTTTTCATGACAATTCATTCTCCCTTGTTATCCACAGATTCAGTTTTCTGTGCCTTCTTTTCCAGCTTCCTGCTTTTCCTCCTTCTCCCCTTTAGCACCTCTGCTAATCTTTGCTCCAGGTTCTTTCTTAGAAGATGTGTTTCTTGGTTTGGGTTCAGGTTTTGGTGGAGCAGGTTTCGCTGACAATCTGGCAGACCGTCTTGTGGGCTCCTGGTTAGTTATTTTGGATCCATCTTTGCCCTCTGCATTCTTTGGAGACTTTCTCTTCGGCACAATGACTATGTTCGTGAAGCAAAAGTAAAGCAACCAGCTGGAACTGCTGGCACTGCTGCTGGATGCTGCCTCTGCTGCGGCAGCTGCTCACGCGAGGAAGGGCATGGCATAGCCCGGCCTCTTTTTTTTTTTGAGATGGAGTCTTGCTCTTGTCGCCCAGGCTGGAGTGCAATGGTGTGATCTTGGCTTACTGCAACCTCCACCTCCCAGGTTCAAATAATTCTCCTGTCTTAGGCTCCCAAGTTGCTGGGACTGCAGATGCCTGCCACCCCGCCCAGCTAATTTTTGTATTTTTAGTAGAGATGGGGTTTCATCATGTTGGCCAGGCTGGTCTTGAACTCCTGACCTCAGGTGATCTGCCCGCCTGGGCTTCTCTAAGTGCTGGGATTATAGGGGTGAGCCACTGTGCCCAGCCTGTGTTTGTTCTTTTTTTTTTTTTTTTTAAGACAATGGAGTCTTGCTCTGTCGCCAAGGCTAGAGTGCAGTGGCAGGCTCTTGGGTCACCACAGCCTCCGTCTCCTGGGTTCAAGCCATTCTCCTGCCTCAGCCTCCTGAGTAGCTGGGATTACACGACACGCCACCACACCCAGCTAAGTTTTGTATTTTTAGTAGAGACGGGGGGTTCACCGTGTTGGTCAGGCTGGACTTGTACTCCTGACCTCGTGATCTGCCCACCTTGGCCTCCCAAAGTACTGGGATTACAGGTGTAAGCAACCGTGCCTGGCCGACCTGTGTTTATTTTTGTGAGTGTTGAATTGTTGGATTTCCTAGGTGACATGTTTTCTTATAACTACACACATATTCTTCCATGCACATTTTCTGATACGTGACTTTGTTTGATCTTAGGTGGTTTGGCTTTGAAGAACAGCAAGAACTCTGTCTTTAATGGCTTCGTTGGTAGCTTATGATGATTCGGACTCGGAGGCTGAGACAGAGCCTGCAGGAAGTTTGAATGCCATGGGCCAGGTGAAAGACACTTCTGGTACGGCCAGACCGCCTGGGCAGGATTTTGCATCTGGTACACTGGATGTACCCAAAGGAGGGGCACAGCCCACAAAGCATGGCTCTTGCGGGGACCCAGGCGGCCATCACCTCCCACTGGCTTGGCTTGGGAGAAGCGATCGGGGATCTTGCCCTAGCCAGAGGCTACAGTGGCCCGGGAAGGAGCCTCAAGTCACCTTCCCCACCAACGAGCCTTCTCATTCTTCTCTGTGGACGAGCCATGTTCCAGCCAGCCACATGCCCCTGGCAGCTGCACGCTTTAAGCAAGTAAAACTCTTCAGGGACTTTTCCAAGTCATCTTTCCGTGCTCAAAGTGAGTCTGAAACCGTAGGTAAAAATGGCAGCTCTTTGCAGAAGAAGAAGTGTGAGGACGATGTCGTACCCTATATCCCCAAAAGACTAAGACAGCTGCCTGCGTTACGCATGGAAACAGGCAAGGCTAACGAGGCGGAGCCACAGGGGCGCCCTGCAGGGCGGGCCCCAGCCCCTCTTTGTGTGGCCCCCAGAGTGTCTGAGTTTATTCAGCCATATTTGAACAGCCATTATAAAGAAACCACGGTTCCGCGGAAAGTGCTCTTCTACCTGAGAGGCCATAGGGGCCCTGTCAACAGCGTTCAGTGGTGTCCAGTGCTTTCTCAGAGCCACATGCTTCTCTCCACTTCCATGGATAAAACTTTCAAGGTAAGACTTGAGTGAAAACTTCCGCTTTCAGATGGTCTTAGGAATACACTGCTGGAGTAACAGTGAAGCGGAAGGAGGTTACAGGCTGAACTTTTGTGTGTGTGTAGATTTCTGTAATTTTCTTTGTTGCATCCGGAAAATGGTCATCTGTGGTCAGCCCAGGGTCGTGAGTCCCTCCTGCCCCACCCCTTCCCTGATGCTGCTTTGCTCAGGTCGCCAGAGGATACTGCTCCTTATCCCTCTCGGAGGCCGTGAGAGTGATTAGTAGGAGAAGAGAAGCAGGCCCAGGACCAAGCCCTGGGGACTGGGGACATCCTCTGTGACCCTATGGAGCACTGAGCCATGCCAGCTCTGTGCCCGGTGCTATGCGGGTTTCAGGAGCTGTTGGGAGAGGCAGATAGACCCGGCCCCGGGTGTTAGGCTTGTGCAATGTGGCAGGAGCCATTGACAGGTAGACAAATGCAACCCTGGGCCCTGAGGATAAGTCCCCCAGTAGGACACACAGGTGCTCTGGGAGCCCAGTGGGAGGGGCTCAGCCTAGTCCAGGAGGGCTCGGCAAAAGCCTCCTGAGGGAGGGGAAGGTTTGCTTGGGGATGGGGGCAGGAGGGCGCGTTGGCTGCAGGAGCCTTGTGTATGCATCGGCTCTAAGCATGAGGGCCTGGGAGCTGGCTTCAAGCATGAGCGTGTGAGGGACTGGAGGCCGGGGAAGCAAGGTCAGGGAGGGTTGCACATGTTCTTCTAGAGACTTCCGGTTTTACATGGAAAATCCTTTTTGCATTGTCTTATTTATTTTCCAGTCTACTGAAGTAATAGTAATGCGTCCCCACAGTATGCAGGTACAGTGTGGTGGGTCATTGTGCCCGCTGGGGACCTGCCTCCAGCCCTTCTCGCTGTGCAGTGCATCCCTCCTCTCTCTCCTCGTGGCTAGCAAAGCACCTGAAATGTAGCGGGTGCCAGTTAAATGCCAACTGAACAAAAAGCTCTTGGGAAGGAAATACCTTTGAGGGACTTGGCTTCACATCAGCTTTGCTACAGAGTAGCTAGCTGGTCGACCACTGGCCTGGCCGCCTTCCCGTGGAGTCTGGTGTCTCCTCTGTAAAAGGGCAGAATCATACCTGGTCATGTGCTCATATGAGAAAAATGCTGGAAAAGTGCCTTGCACAGAGCTAGGTACCTCACAGGGGCTCAGTAAATGGTGGTTCCCTTGCCCTTGCTTCCTCAGAGTTCTGGAACCAACTTTCCTAGATCACTTCATTTGCAAATTACGTTTTGAGCTTTTCTCCCTAGGAAACATTTTCTAAAGTGAAGAAAGGAAGCTCCAAGTATAGAGATGTCTTTGAAATGAGCCGAATTGATAGGTGTCATTTTTTTGTTGTTTTTTGGAGATGGAGTCTCACTCAACTGTTGCCCAGGCTGGAGTCCAGTGGTGCAATCTCAGTTCACTGCAACCTTTGCCTCCTGGATTCAAGAAATTCTCCTGCCTCAGCCTCCTGAGTAGCTGGGATTATAGGTGTGTGCCACCACTCCTGGCTAATTTTTGTATATTTAGTAGAGATGGGGTTTCTCCAGGTTGGTCAGCCTGGTCTCGAACTCCTGACCTTGTGATCTGCCTGCCTCGGCCTCCCGAAGTGCTGCGATTACAGGGGTAGCCACTGTGCCCGGCCTGATGGGTGTCATTTTTAAATGGCAAATTGTAGTCTTGAAGTGGCTTGTCTGTGTTCTTTTCTGGCAAGACTCATAGAGTCCTGGGGGAAAGAAAGTCATATTCTCTCTTCAGCCTGGCGTTCCGGGATTTTCACTCAGGTTTTTGGTGCTTTTCCTGCAACACTGGGTACTGTGAAGTGTGTTTGAAGGCTTCTGGCATCCCTGGTGTGGGTCACAGAGTGCTGGCATTGACCCTGTGGTCCTGGGGCTTCTCCGCTTTCTTTCCCAAGTCTGTGCTGCAGGGGCTGGAGAGTGGGGAACCCATTGGAGGGTTGCTGGTGGGCCTGGGCACTGTCTGGCTGGCCCTGGAGTTTGAGTGGTGGCCCTTGTCCTCCGGGCACTCGCCTTCCTGTTGAGGGGGAAACTTTCTTTCCTCCATGCTTCTGTCATGCCCCGCCCTCTCGAGGGTCCCCTCCCTTTACTTTCCTGCCTGTTAGGTACCTGCTCCACAGCCGATGCCCAGCCTGGAAAGCCATCTTCTCTGAAAAGCTCCCCATTGGGTCCAGTGAATACGTGTTTAGTGGGCTCTAGCTTTGTGCAATGTCCCGTTTTAGGGGCTGGAGAAATAGCAGTGATCAAGACACGCAAATCCCCCCACTTGGGAATTTGGCAGGTTGGCAGGGTGTCCTCACGTCCAGCCTCTCACTTCTGGGTGTCCTCATGACTGTCCGCTGTTTGAATGTGCTGCTCCCCGCTGCTGCCTGTGGGCCCTGGGAGCTGGGCCCAAGGCCTCCTGCCCTTGTCTCTTGTTGCAGGGGTGATTGCAGCCTCATTTCTTGGGTCAGTGCCGTGGAGCAGTGGATGGGCTGGAGTTGGAGTGAATGGTGGCGTCCAAGGTGCCCAGTCTAGGTGCTGGCATGTGGCAGGGGCTTTGTGGAAGGTAGTCCTGGCTGAGGGGTGGTACTCAGAGGGAGGGAGAGGGCAGCCAGGCCGATGGCAGCACAGGCTGGAGGAGAGGTTAGTTATAGGCAGAGATGGGTGGTATGCCCTCCACTCAGGGCACTGCCTCCTGGAGAGATGTGGGGCGGCAGATGTGTCCTGGTGGATGCCCACCTGCCTCCTCGCCTCCAGAGTCCTCTGTCCTGATGGTGAGGAGCAGATCTGGAGCCCTGTGGGACTGGCTTCCGTCCGGTGTTGTCAAGTGTTCTCTGGGCCCTGCTGGCAGGGAGGCAGCTTGGGTCACTTTTGCCTGGGAAATTGAGACTTCCTAAACAGAAGCATCCTCATGTTCGTTTTTGAGCAGAGAGCACCTGAGTGGAGGCACTGATTTTTGACCTTTTGGAGTAGACGTGGATGTTGGGATATGTTTCTGCCCCCATGGAGTGGAAGCTGTGAGCAGCCAACTAACTGTGACACCTCATGACCAGAAGAGGGCGCAGCTGGCCCAGCTTGGAATAACAGCGAGGCGGTTCAGACTGAGGGACTGTGGTAGGAATCCCTGCTCCTGGGCTGGGAGTCAGAGACCTGGGTCGAGGTCTGTGGGGCTGCACTGGGTGGGGCCAGGGTCCGCTGCTGTGCCCGCCTGTCCCGAGGAGATGGTGTGCGCTGCAGGTGATGACGCTGGCACTGGCCCCTTGGGCTGCCAGACAGCTTCCAGGAGTCCCCCCACCACACTGTGCACCCTGGGTGCCTTCCCAGGGCAGAGCACTCTGCTGTCGTGAGGCTGGGCCGGGGCCAGCATGGCTGCTGGGGTCGGCATCTCCTGACCCTCTTTTTACTGTGCTGCCATTAACATCAAGGCTTTTATAAGCCATAGATATAAACGGTGGGCCAGGGCTCTCTCTGTTTTAAGATATTTGACAGTTTTCAGTGATGGGGTTATTTGGCAAATTGCGTTTGGGCAAATTGACTTTGAGCAACTTTTCAGTGTGAAGAGTGTGTGGCAGGGGCTGGAGGAGCTAGGATGGGAAGACAGATTGGGAACTGGGTGAGAGCCGGGCGGGAGTTGTGGACAGAAGTCCTGGCTGAGGCCTCAGGCTTGCTGGGCCACCAGGTTTGTGTGTGGCCCGGCTGGGCGGCGTGTGGTGTTCTTTTCTCTCCTTGGTGTCAGAGGTGGGGCAGCATGGCAGATCTTGAGGACCTGGTGACCTGGGGAAGGCAGTGTGTGGGTATGGGTGGCGGGTCTGGAGTGGGGACAGGGCCTTGGGCGCAGGCAGGAGTCCTGGCTGGCTGCAGCCTAGTCCCTGGAGGAGAGCAGGTGGTGAGTGCAGTGGGAATGAGCTGGAAGAGGCTGGTGCAGCAGCGTACTCCCCAACTCGGCGCTTCCTTCCCAGGGTGCTTTCTCCCTGCTTTTTGGTTAAAATCTGCCAGAGTGCCTTCTGGGCCCCTGCTGGATCAGGAGGGAGGGAAGAGCTTGAGGGCAGGGTGACGAGACCTGGTTGGGCCCTTCCTCTGTGGCCAGCTCCTGGCTGTCTGGTCTCTGGCAAGTTACCTCGCTTCTGAGCCTCCATTTGAGTATCTGAAAAGTGGAGAGCGTTATACGTGCCTTGCTGGATTTTTGTGAAAAGTAAACGATATTAGATGTGAATCACCTAGTGCAGTGCCTGGCATGTAGCTGGCGCTTAGTGTGTGCTTGAGTTCTTGCTTTTCCCCAGGAATTTCCTTCCTTCAATGATATGTGCGCATGTGTTATTTAACATAAGTAGCCATGGAACCATATCAGCTTCACCTAGCTAGACTTTAAGCTTTCTGAGCCAGACCCATTTTTATATTCTCAGCATCTGGCACAAAATTGTGTAACATGTTAAGTGATCGATAAAGATTAAAACAAATTTTTTTTTTTTTTTTTTTTGAGACGGCGTTTCACTCATGTTACCCAGGCTGGAGTGCAATGGCGCGATCTCGGCTCACTGCAACCTCCGCCTCCTGGGTTCAGGCAATTCTCCTGCCTCAGCCTCCTGAGTAGTTGAGATTACAGGCACGCACCACCATGCCCAGCTAGTTTTTTGTATTTTTGGTAGAGACGGGGTTTCACCATGTTGACCAGGATGGTCTTGATCTCTTGACCTCGTGATCCACCTGCCTCGGCCTCCCAACGTGCTGGGATTACAGGCTTGAGCCACCGCGCCCGGCAAAACAAATTTTTTGTATTTTATCGCAAGCCTTTGTGGAGGGATTGTCCTTTGAGTGCATAAATTCTATTCGCCACTAGGGGGCACAGTAAGACTTAATATAAGCAGCTCATCCAAGCTTCTAGAATGTGGAAGAATCCTTGATTCAAGGTAACATTTACTGAAAAATGATTTCTTTCTGATCAGGAGAAAAACAACACAGTCCAACTGATTAATCTAAAGAACATGGAGTGCCAGTTCCTTCATCTCCTTAAAATGTAGCTTTGGAATTCATGCATTTCAATTGGGCACATTACGGTAGAAAGACACTTATTTTAATGTGTTCGAAATGTTCTGTGAGCTGTGAAATATGCTTATATTAGTTTTGAAAAATTTACAGCTAGAGAAATTAAGTAAAATAAAACAATGACTCATAATTCCACAGCGCTGCTCTTTCTTTCCCGATGATCCTTTCCTGCCCTTGCCTGTGAACGTGCGTGGTTTTCTCATAGCTGTAATCCCAGCACGGATACCCTTTCATACACTCTTTTCATCTCCTAGTGAACTTGTTCGGCTCAACATGTTTCAACACCCACTGCACGTAAAGGTAGAAATTCAGACTTTGATGCCGTTTTTGAAGGAAAACGTGTATGTGGCCTGCTTTAACCAAACATAGCCAGGCCTGATTGAATGCTCCCATGTACAGAACCCTCTGCCAGGCACTGAGGTGGAAGTCCCAAAAGAATAAGGTGTGTTTCCTGCTTCCAGGGGCCTGTGGTACCTGTATGAAAACCTGCAGTTCTAAAACACAGAAGGGTTTAAAAGAAATTGTATGAATTAGATGTTGTTTATTTGCTTTACAGAACAATTTGCTCTAGAAATTCTTTCAGTAACAAGCTTCCTTAAAATACTTAAAAAAAAAAACCTTTTGATTTTTGATCATGAGTGTAATATTTTCTTGTGAAAAGCTTTGACGTTGCAGGAAATTTGAAGTATGAAGGAGAAACAGAAATCATTGATAACCCCCAACCCCAAGTCAGTGCCTCACTCACATGAGAGGCCTTCCTGGCCTGGGCCTGCATTCCTATCTGTTTACATCACTGGGCGTATTGCATAGTATGTGCAGTTTTGAGTTTTCCTCTGCTGCCTAGTCTTTTGTAATGTTTGTAAGGGGAGTTTTTCTACCTTATTAAAAACTTTTCCCCAAAGATATTTTCATAACTGTCTCAAATTTCATACTTTACTTTGTCATTTCCATGTTGTTTCCTGTAATTTCCTGCTTTCATTAAAAAAATAATCTGTATTTCAGTGAATTTGGCTATACATAAATGTTGTCTTTTCTTGCTGCCTTAATGCAGTTAAGATGGGCCTTGATTTATACCCAGGCATTAGCTAAAGCACTTGTGTGCGGTGAGTGGGACCTGAGGAAACTGGTAAGCCTTCAGTGCCACCGTGGCACTCCACGGCTTCCATGCCAAATCTTCTGCTTGGTAGCTGTGTGACTTTGGGAAAATCACTTAGCCTCTCTGATCCCCTAGTTCTTCACTGGCAAAATGTGGATATTGACACCAAGTAAGGTTGTTGCCGTAGAGCTGAAATGAGAAGATTCAGCCTAGTGCCTGAGAAGGGAGAGGCTAAGGAAGCATGTTTCCGACTCATCTGAACCTGTATTGATTAGTTATAAAACAAAGTATAGAAAAGACAACTCACCTGGAATCCTCCAACTTGCTGTAACTCTTGTTTTTGTGAATCTTTCACCGTCTGTCTCTGTGCACACGTTTTTCAAGCATTTCCGCCCCAGTGTTCTTGTGATAAATATGTTCAGAATCTAAAGTGTTTGAGGTCTGTTTGTGCCAAGCCATTCATGCACTCCCTTTTCATGCTTGGCAGGTCCACGTTGGAGAGCTGGGTCCCTGTCCCCAAACTGGTCACATTTAAAACATCACAGAAGGGAAAGAATCGCACAGCCCTTTGCCTGTTTCCAGGGCAGGTTTGCAGCGGAGCCTCTGGCAGTGCTGAGTGAAGCAACCTTACAGCAGAGGACCCAGGAGAGCAGTGGGGGGCAGGGAAGATGTGCCACCTCCTGCCAGCTGGTGCCAGGGTCAGCTGGCTCACGGGCACCTCCCCATGCATACCTGGAGGACAGGACTTTGTTCTGGAGGCTGAAGACCCAGGAGGGGTTCTGCCCCTGGCTCTGTGGCCTCTGACTGGGCGTTGGATGAGAGGACGGCGAGGGCTAGCCATTGCCGAGTGCTTACCGTGTGCTAGGCATGTTCTAAATGTTCCATCTCCTCTTCATTACAGGCCTGAGAGGCCATGGCTGTCCTCATTCCCATTTTACAGATGAGGAAGTTGAGGAACAGAGAGGTCAAGGGACTTGTCTGTGGTCACACACCTAGTAAATGATAGAGGCAGGCAGGGAAGTTGTCTGTCAGACTCAGAGCCTGAGCAGAAAGAGCTACCAGCTCCATGCCGCCCTCCTGCCCCTGAGAATAATGGTGGAAAAGTGAATCCCCTTCACCCAAGTGGTGTCCAAGCTCCATCCCAGCTTGTGAATCTTGTGGTTCCGTTAAGGGACAAATGGAGAAGAGATGATTTCTGGGGTGGTTTGGATTTGCATTTTTATGTATTACAGGATCTTGTTGATTTATCATTGTTAGTGAATCTGATTATATTAGGGTATCATAGATGTGCTTTGTAGAAAGTGATATATTTCACATTCAAAGACAAGGAATTTATGGCTCCAAGTTCCAGAGTGAGGGTTTATTTCAGTTTTGAAAGAATTATTCTTGATGGATTTTACAAAATGAGATTGAGAAATGATTTGATGTGTGGAGTGAGGAGTCGTGGAACATTATGTAGATGATTGGCAATTTATTCTAAGCACGAGGCAAATCTATTGGAAATGAGAGGCGCAGCTGGGAAGGAGGTTTGGGTTGTGGTAGTGGGCCTTTGATATTTGGGGAGCGAATGATTAACAGTGCATCAGGGTAATTAGATGAAGGTGAGGAGAGAATGAATGGGTGATGTGTGTGTGTGCATGTGCGTGCATGCATAGTGATCATCTGGTTCGTTTTCATTTGATAGAGGCCCAGAGAAGGGAAGACACTTGCCTGAGGACCCGCAGTAGGTGTTTGGTTGCTTCCCAATCTGGACACTATATTTGCTTCTCTCTTTTCCCACCGTCCAGAGGAATCTCAGAGTCACCTGAATTACCCCAGGATTGGGAGTGAGGGGCTTTATTTAGGCTGGTTGACAGCAGGACTGCTGAGCCTCTGGGAAGAGCTGTGAGATTCTGAGCTGGAATCTTCCCTTTGTGGGAAGTGAAGTTTTTTTGACACTCCTCCTCCCCCATGTGAAAGCCGAGACGTTTCTGAGGCCAACAAATGAGACACTTCCCAGTTCCAGTTGCCTTACAATCTTGTGCCTTATAGAAAAAGCCTTGGGTTGAAGAGGAATAAGAAAAGGAAAGTGTAGCAGAATCCGAGCTGTGTTTTGTGCTTTTTAATAACTTCATTCCCTTTAACTTCAACAGTTCGGTGTACCATGGGCAGAGCCGTGTGCCCGCCAGATGCTGACAGGAAGAAAACAGCCATGCGAAGGTTCAGGCTCTGTCCTCGAGAAGCCAACCGCGTTCACTCTCATCCCATGTCATTAAGGGAAGAATAGAGCAATTTGGAAAAAATGCTTTTAATGTAATTGAAAAATGCAGATTGCAAAATTGGTGCACTTAGGAGTTGAGATAGTCTAGTAAATTATTTCTTGTTGCTTTTAAAACTTGGACACCATAGACTCTTAAAGGTGCCTGTCTAATGCCCAGTGATGGCCTGTGTCTAAATGATTTGTTTTAGATTTAATTTGTCTTATCATAACAGTGGTAAAATTTTGGAAAAAATTGCAAGAAAATGGCAGAAATTAAAAGATCAACCGTAGACCCTTCCCTCAGCATTTCCTTCTAGTCTTTTTTCCCCATATATATAAACTAGTTTTAATCATACCACAGGTACTTTGTGTTTGTAGCCTGCATTTAAAAATCACAGGATGGTTATTTTTCCCTCTTAAGAGGGGTTAGGTAAGTCATTCCGACCTTCTAAGCTTTTCTCCTAGCTTCTGCCGTTTCTCGTCAGGCGTTTTCTTTTGTCTGTTCTCCCAGATGGACACAGCTCTCATGCAGACCCGTCATGTATCGTGGGGAGTGGAGCAAGCCATAGGACAGGCGCACTGAGGTGCTGTCAGAAGGTACATGTGAGTGAGACCAACTGTGTCAGCCCAGGACCCCGGAAGCTGCCTTCACCTGGCCTCCCCTCTGGCAAGCTTCCTGAAGTTTCCTAAACTTGGCGAAGATAGTGTACCTTGATCTTCCACGTGGAATACTGTAATGCTGGCTGAAATGCAGGGAGGACAAGAAGGGCTTTAGAAACCTACAACCAAAGCGGCCATATAACTCTGCTTTGCCAGGGCTCGGGCTGTTCCAGGCCTGCCTTTCCTTGCCAGGAGTGAGGCGTTGGTGACCTCGGCCCCCCATGGGACGAGGGCCATACAGAGTTGGGTGGCATCCCTGGGGCTGCTGCTGGTGAAGGTCGTTGACTTCGAGGCTCTGATTGCTTGGGCTTCCTGAATGTCCCTGGATTGAGCTTCTGGGTTTCTCCTCTTTTCTCTATTTCTTGGCCTTTCTGTTTTATTTTTCTGGGAAATTTCTTCCACTTTATCTTTTCAATCCTTTTTTTTGAATTTGTATTTCTGCTGTCATAAACTTTTAAATTGAAGCATAATATATATTCAGAGAAGTGCTCTGTTCTGTCATATTTTACATTCCAAGAGCTGTTTCTTGTTTTCTGAATGTTCCTTTTTTTAATATAGCATATTGTTTTTTATTGTATATTTACAAAGTCTTTTCTTAGCTCGTTGGGTTCTTTGAAAGTTTTCCTGTGTTTTCTGAAACGTTTGTCTCTTTCTTATCTCCCTTGGTCTTTTTTTTTTGTTTTGATGTCTGCGTTCCATGTTAAGAGATTTCCTGCTGCTCATTCCAATGAGGGTGGGAGGCCCTAAAAAGCTGACCTGACCGAAAGCCCTGTGTGTGTGTGTGTGTGTATGCACGCACACACACTTGTGTGGGGTCAGAGGGACATGTCCGCATCGGGCCGGATATAGGATTACGAGACGGTAGGCTGGCGCTTACCTTAGGACCCCACTTGGGATTATCGTTATGTATTTCCTCCAGCCTGGTCAGCTTCTGAGAGAGGCGTCTTCTCTGGGTGGGCTTTTGGCCTGCTGCCAGCCTTCTGGCATTGGAGCTGGGGAAGAGGGTCAAGGCCTCTGTGTTTAGCATGCACACTGCACTCTCCAGCCTGTCCTCCAGCTTGGATTTCTCACTCTCCAGCACGTCTGTTTCCACCAGCATGCAGATATGTGCGGCTGTTTTCGGGGCTTCTGCAGTGCTCAGCGTCTGACACACACCATCATTTATGTGTAAAAGTGGCTGCGTCTTCTCACCCTCCACAGTGGCAGAATTACTACCTTTTAAAAATGTCTGCTAATTTAATGGTGTCTTGTCTGAGAACCAAATGAGTTCGTTTAGGTACAGCTGTTTTAGAACGGGCCTGGCACTTCGTTCATGCTAAATAAGCATTTGTTATCCTGGTTCTTGTCCATGCATCTCCTGCAGTCTTAGTGTTTCTCTTATCTGTGCAATTTACATACTAACGATATTGACCCTTCATCATATTTCACCCTCTTCCCCCCAGGGTGTTGTGTGACGTTGAGTTTTGGTATTTCATCTATTTGTTTCAACAGAGAAAGCCTGACATTTTTTGTCGTCAAGTCTCTGGCCCTTTCCCTTTGTCATTGTCCGTGCCTCTAGAGCATGGCATGTCCTCCCTCACCCAGAAATCTGATAAATTGTCACCTATATTTGACCTTCATCTAGCAGTGATTAGCTTGAGCCGTTTTCAGTTCTCGTCAGTGGGTCCGAGGCAGGCCGTGCGCTAGCATGATGAATGTGTGCGTGGTGCCAGGGATCGATGGGCAGATTAAGGAGCAGCGCCTCGGTCCCCGGCAGCCGGCTTCACTATGCTCCCCCACACTGACGCTGGCTATTAATGACTTAAAATGACCTTCTTCCCATCCGGCTTATTCCGCAGGGCATGGGTATGCCACAGCTTCCCAAACCTTTCCTCAGAAAAGAAATGTTGTTTTTGGCCATAAAAGAAATGCAATCTGGAAAGAACAGAAAGGCGTAAAGAAGAAACAAATTGCCCATTTTCTCTCTGCCCAGAGGCGACGACTGCAGACTTTTTGGTATATTTTCATCCAGCCTTAAAAAGATTTGACATAACTGAGCTCCAACTATACATCTAATTTAAACCCTTCTTTCCCTGCACATACTGCAGTAGCAGTTTTTAATGCTGTAATTTATTGCTGAGGTTTTACTGTGGTCTGTAAGTCCCTGGGGGGCCTCGAGACCCTTTCAGGGGGTCAAAACTATTTTCATAATAATAGCTAGGAGTTATTTGCCTTTTTCATTCTCATTCTCTCCTGAGTGTACATGGAGTTTTCCAGAGGCTATGGGATGTGTGCTGTTGCAGTAGATTAGATACAGACACAGCTCTGAGGACCCAGCTGTCTTGTATTAAGCCGGACATTAACGAGAGCTGCACAAATGTAAACAATGCCTTCTTACTAATTTTTTTTGGTCTTGGAAAATAGAGTTATTTTTATAAGAATATATTATTTCTGTTAACATGTGGTGGGTTTGTTATTGTTACTTTTACATAAATTAATAAATATTTTAAAATGTCCTCAGTTTTCACTTCTAATATGCTAAGAAGTATCCATAGCTATAATCCTCCAAAACGACAGCTCTTTGGGGTCCTTGATCATTTTAGACAGTGTAATTGAGGACCACTGTTTTCTTTACATCTGTAATTACATTTTGGGGCTCTCACTACTGTGTTGGTAAAAACAGCAGCACATCCCAGCTCTGGGATAAGTGAGTAGGTTCTTCCCCAGCCATGTCCCTGTCTTCTTCTGCTTGGTTAGATCTCCAAACTGTGTGATGAAAACACGATTGCAAGGGTCCGAGCCTCTGCCATCCCCTGCCCCTTCTCCTCTGCCCTTCCTCTTGCCCTGTATGGAGGTGATTCAGCAGCATTACAACACCATGGGCGAAATCCCCCAACTCGACCATACACTGAAATTATGATTATCTTTGAACACCCTCCCATCCATTTCTGGTCCATACGGGCTGTGTTTGCCAGAGTGCACGTGCAGCTCTGCAGCCTGTTTTTCCATTTAACATTCTGTCCCAACCCTGCCCGCGCTCTCCATGCCACCAGCCGCCTCTGCGTCTTTGGAGGGCCGTCAATTTTCACTGGTTCCATGACGCTCTATTGAGTTGATTAACTGTAATTTACTTAGCTGCCCTGGACACTTAGGTGGTTTCTAATTTTTGCTATTATAGGTAATGCTGAAGTGGTTATCTTCATGCATGAAACCCTTTTCTGTTGGATTATTTCTTTTGGATTGATTCCCAGAAGTGGGACTGCTGGGTCAAAGGGTTGTACATTTTCATGGGTTCAGATATGTCTCCTGTCAGATTACTTTCCAAAAGGATTATACCAATTTGCACTGCCACCACAAAGCTTGCGTAATAACCAACTATTTTGCTTAACTGTCGTGCCTTGAATTTTCCCTTGAAGCCCTGAGGGGGCAAAGGCCCTTATCTAAGTGAATGTGATCTATAATTATTTAGACTAACACCAAAATTGCTTTCAGAACATTTTTAACCTGCTGAGTTCAGAATTCTAATTCGCGTACGTGCAAGCATTAAAAGTTTCACAAGTAGCAATTTCTCTCCCCCTACTCACAGTGTGTTTACACAGCCTGACAACTGTAGGGAAAACGAAAGAGCTTTTATAAACAGAAGTGGTCTCTTTCAGAACTAGTTGAAGTGTTATTTTGAAAGGTACAAAAATACAAATTAAAACAGATTTTCATTGCAACCTTTGCTTAGAAAAGTTGTTTGTTTTCATCCTGGCTTCTTTTCATGTTCTTTTTTTCTCATTCAAGTGTGTTCTGCTATGGTTCTGGTACCTGGGTGTCCTACAGTGTTGCTGGGAGCCCGGGGGTGAGGAATGGTGGCGTCATCAGGTGCTGGCAAGGCCTCTGTGGGAGGGGAATGGGGCATATTTGGGTTCGCTTCCAGGGCAGAAGTAGGATGCATGGTGGAAAGTCTGTGGGTTGAGGGAAGAGGTCAGCACATGGTGAGGAACTTTCCGGTGCTCAGAACTGGGCAACTTGTGGGTAGACTACTTGGAAAGGGATCGAGGGCTGTTTTACATGGAGGGTGTAATGCAGGTTGGAGCCCATGTTGCTGGACGGCTGGGAAGCAGATGCAGGCATTGGGTCAGCCTCTCAGGCCTCGGGGTCTAAGGCCCTTATGGCTTGGGTGTCCTGTGGTCAGGGCCAAGATGGTGCCTGTGAGCTGCTCTGCCCTGAAGTACTGCATTTGGGGCCCTGCTCAAGTGGATCACTGCTCCACACATTGCATATTCGAAAGAGAGTTGGGCATTCTCTAATTTCTCTGAGCTCCAGCATTCTCATCTGTGAAATAATTACCTCACAGGGCTGTGAGGATCATAGGAGGTTAGATGTGTGAAACCACTCTGTAAACGATAAAGCTCTTACAAATGGAAGGTATTATCAAGAACTCCAAGCTGAGGTTTATTCTGTGATTGCCTCCTAAGCCGCGTGCCTAAGCGTGTGAGGCTTGCAATCCAATTTGCCTCTAGTTGCCTTGATTCGTTGATCAAATAATCTGGTGCACACCCAGTGACCCCAGCAGACTCTCGGGGAGCTCAGGTCCCTCTAGGTGTGGCTTCCTGTTTTCCAGCCTGGTGGTGTGACATTGCTGGCAGTGATTGAGGTGCTGGACTTGGGAGATGGCTCAGCTGATGAGCCTTGGAAAGTCTCCATGAGCCAGGCTTCTGGACTTGCTGCTGTGTGGCCTGTGAGTTCCTCAGGCCTGGCTTTGTGCTGTCTCTGCTGTGAGCAGAGAGGGCGCTCAGTGGCAGTGGCAGCGGGGCTGGTTCCTCACTTCTTTCTTCATGTGGTCATCCATATGTCTGTCTAGCCATCCATTAAATTCTGGCTCTGTACCAGGCCCTGGGCTCAAAGGGGGCCAGACCCACTCTTGCTGGCAAAAGGGGAATGAGGCACAGACGTCAAAGCAGACTTACGAGAGATGAGGAGAAAGGCCCTCCGGGGCTATCTGTGCTAGGGACAGGAATACATAGGAGAGTTGGCTAGGTCTGTCAGTGCTAGAGGCAGAGGACAGGAAAAGCCTCAGGTAAGGGCAAGGACAATTGGGTCGTAGAAGATGAGGAGCCAGGAGTTCAGGACCAGCTGGAAAAAATAGTGAGACCCATCTCCACAAAAAATTAAAATAATTAGCTGGGTGTGATTGCACATACCTGTAGTCCCAGCTACTCGGTAGGCTGAGGCAGGAGGATGCTTGAGACCATAAGGTTGAGGCTTCCGTGAGCCATGATTGTGCCACTGCACTCAAGCCTCTATCTCAAAAAACAACAACAATGAAATCCATGAGGAGCAGCCAGGTGGGTAGAGAGGACAGCCCTGTGCTGTGTTTGCTGTGGGAGGGGACAGTGAAGACGGCCAGATGAAGCGCTTTTACTGGGTTGGGCACCACACAGGGGCTTACATCTCATTTGCCCACAGCTGGGTAATCAGCGGAACTCAGGAGTCTTACTTCGGGGCTGAACCCCAGCCCTGTGCTTTCTGTGCGGCTTAGGGTAAGTTACTTAACCCTCTGGACCTTAGTTTCCTCATCATAAGTCAAGGATGATAACAGCATCCACCTCAGTCTTCTGAGGATTAAACAAGAGAACCCATAGCAGACTCTCAGGAGAGTACCAAGTGTATGGCAGGCACTCCATAATGCAAGCTGGCAGCAGCATCAGCATTTGTATGCCCACTTTACAGATGACAAAACTGAGGACCAGAGAGGGGTACTGAAGGACATGTAGCTTCTAAGCACAGGGCTGGCATTTGAACTCAGCCATTGCTGCCTCCGCTTTCTGGGATGGTTCTAGTCACCTCCCTGCTTGGAAGTTCCAAAAGGGTAGTCGTGTAACTGTGGCAGGACCTTTAATCTTTTTGTGTCATATGAGCTCATCTGTAAAATGGCAAGAGCTCTGATAGAAGTTCCATGACGGCAGGGAATTTGTTTTCTTCCCTTGTTGTATCTCCCGTTTGAATGAATAGCACCTGCTCAGTCTACCATGCCCTTTTTGGGCCTCTTTGAATCTTAGAGGGGTCTCAATGGCACTCCTCCACCCAGTCCCCCACCTCCAGTCTGTGCAGGAGGCATCCCTGCAGGGGGTTTGGGGATTGGTTAAATGTGGCCAGGCTTGTGAAAGGGCTTTGGAAACGGTGTGCTGGAGTGAAATAAAAGTGATGATTTTTCCACATCTGTTGAAATGTTTGTGTTTACACTGTTAGGTAATGGTCTTGGGCTTACAGCATGTACGTTTATTTATTTACTATTTATTTATAAATCATAAATCCAGAAAGGCCTTGAGGAAGCCTACAGTAAAAGATACAAACACAGTGAAACTGTTAAAGCGAGTCAGACCATGAAAAGCCACCCCAAAAGGAGAAGGAAACCTGTCAATGAAGTGCAGAGCTGATTGCTGTTTCTGGCTGGTCTTGCTCTGCATGCTGTGTTCTCACAGACCCAGGGCAGGTGGCAGGTGGTCCAAGAGAAGCCAACACAAGTGGCCTCGCCTAGGCATGTGGGGTGGTGGGACAGTGGTGCTCAGAGGAAAGGCAGTTAGCTTCTTGTCTCAGCTGCCCAGGGAGGAGATGAAGATCAGAGCAGAGGTCAGGAGAAATCTCTGTCCAAGTCAAGCTAAGGAGAGGTCACGTGTTCTTTCTAGGGTGGGCTGTGGCAGGGCCGCAGGTCCCTGGGTCAGACTGCCAGGGTTGTTTTGCTCTTTTCTGTGCCTTGGTTTCTCTCCTGTCAAGTGGCTGTAACAATACTTAGCTCACAGAGCTGTTGTGAGGATAAATGTTGTGGTTTTGGCCAGGGACATGGACCTTGCAAAGTACTTTCATTAACCTGACCTGAGTGATCTGTGTTTCTCATGGTGAATGTTGTATTTCTCAAATGGCTCAAGTCCTTCATTCAGGACTCTGAGTTCAGAGGAGGTGCCGCTGGAGCGGGTGGCAAGATGGGGTCTCCCCTCATGCCCTCGGCTGTGTCCACACTGACGTTGTCAAGTGTGGCCTGTTTGTTATTGCCTAAAAACACTTAACAAGTTCAAAGCAAAGGGAACATACTTTTTAATTATTTCCCTGCTTGTCTCCAGCAATGCTGTTGTCAAGGAAACCAAAACCTTTGAAAAGCTTTTCAGCTTCTCGGTTGGAAGAGGATACTTGTACAGTGCTTATATTGTTGGTGGAAATGGACCTGTCGTTCTGTAACAAAATCTGTTTCTTTTAAAAGGACTTGCTTCCTTCACTTCTTACAAATAGACTTTTTTTGGCCTTCTAACAGAGATGGAAGGTTGTTACTGGTATTTTTTCTTTTAAATAATTGCCTGCATTCTTGACATAGTATTTCATTCATTCAACATCTGTTGTAGACTTGGGTGCTAGGGATGGGGATGTGATACAGAGATTAATATAGTCTTTCTGGAAGGCTCCTGGCTCACTGAAAGAAGCAGGTGGACAGATCATTATAGGGCAGCGTCATGACTGCTCTGAAGGGTGGTGGGTAAGGTGGTCTGGGGCATAAAGAACAGCCAGGGTGGGGCAGTGTCAGTCACAGGAGTCTTAGAGGATGGGTAGCCTTGCTCAGCAGCAAAGTAATGGAAGAGCATTCCAGGCAGAGGGAACAGAGCATGCGAAGGCAGAGGTGTGTGTAAGAGCATGCTGCCATCAGCAAACTGCAAGGTAGCTGGATGAGGCTGGGCATTGGATGTATAAGGCATGAGGAGCAAGACAGGCTGGAGAAGACTTTTTTTTTTTTTTTTTTTGAGATGGAATCTCACTCGCCCAGGCTGGAGTGCAGCTGTATGATCTCGGCTCACTGCAACCTCCACTTCCCAGGCTCAAGCAATTCTCCTGCCTCAGCCTCCCGAGTAGCTGGGATTACAGATGTGCACCACCATGCTTGGCTAATTTTTATATTTTTGGTAGTGACAGGGGTTTCACCATGTTGGTCAGGCTGGTGTTGATCTCCTGACCTCAAGTGATCCACCTGCCTCAGCCTCCCAAAGTGCTGGGATTACAGGTGTGAAGCACCAAGCCTGGCCTGGAGAAGACTTCTGATTAGGAGAGAGGAGTGTGAAGAGGTTGCAATTCATGCTCTTCAAAGTTCGTTCCATTTTCACCAGACAGAGCCCTTGCTTCTTGATGTGTGGAGGCACGTCCCTTCTTTTGTTCTGGCTTCAGAGGGAAGGGACACTGCTAATACACTGGAATTTAATAGTTCACTTTTGCAGCAGGAGTATGGCCTTCACTATAATGTTTCAGCCAGCATTCCAGTAAAATTTTATGATAGTGAAATCATTGTTAGAAAAACAGGAGTCTTAACTTTTAAACACCCTTTGTTATTTTTCTTGTAAAACTTTAAAAAATAATTTCAGATATATGGAAGAGTTATAATAATAATACAGAGAGTTCCTATGTACGCTTCACTCAACTCCCTCTAATGGTAACATCTTGTATAAGCTGGTGCTTTTATCAAACGAAGAAATTAGCATTGATACAACTCTGTTAATTAAACTATGGACTTTATTTGGATTTCACCAGTTTTTCCACTAATGTCCTTTTTCGGTTTCAGGATCCAATCTAGGATACCATATTGCATGTAGAGAGCTCTTGTTATTTAGTAAATAATTTGTTTTTTTAGGGGTGGACAGGGTAGTAAGGAATGGACTGGAGCTTGTCCTGGCCACTAATTTTGAGTTCCCTGTTCTGAGCCAACCTTGCACATCCTGGCTGATGTCCCATATTGGGAGACAAGAGCCTTGATGCCACAGCCAAGCTCAGTCTGGATATCTTTTGGTTTTCAAGACTTGCTTCCTAGTTCAATCATGAACAAGACAAGCAGAAGGTTTGCGCCTTAATAATCTTAAAGAGCACTCACTTATAAAGTGCCAACAGTGACTTGTCCTTAAGGGTAGCTGTTTAGTGATAGCAGGTTTCTCATTCCTTTTTCGTTTCTTCCTTTTTTTTCTCCTGGAGCTCAGCCTTTTGGGCTAATGTTGACATTAGCTAGAGTTTGGATTTAGATTGCTTACCACATTGACGTTTTTATACCTCCTTCCTGTGGTTTATCGGATAATTGAGTGTGTCTTGAGGCAGTAACTGAGTTGAAATGTGTTGCATTGAATGAGTGAAACTAGAGCATTCTTTGCATACAGATAGATGCACATCTGTAGGTGATGTTTTCCGACAAAAGTTCCAGCGTAGGACATTCCCTTCCCTCCCCTTCCCTTCCCTTCCCGCCCTTCTCTTGCATTTCCCCTCTTCTTTTCCTTTCTCTCTCGTCCTTTCTCTCATGTCTTTTTCTGTACTTTTTTCACTCTGCTCTCCTTTGGCCTCCCACCTGGTCCTGTCTCTGCCTGCCTTTTCTCCTTTGCATTTCCTCCTTTCCGTCCCCCTGTGCCCCTCTCTGCCTCTTGCCAATTCCCATCTTCTATGCTTTTCCTTGCAATAGGCCAGTGAAGCTGTTGCCACGGAAACAGAAGCCCAGCAGAAGCTCTGTTCGTTCTGCTTTCCGGATGCTTCTAACGATGATGACGCAGATAATGTTGACTTCTAGAATCAGCTAAGCCCTGGCCTGTGGCCTCTGGAGTCCCTTCATTTTCCAAAGGTCAAACTGCACAGCTCATCATTCTGTTCAGTAGATGGTCGTTTCTGATTTCAAAATTGAAACTTCAAAATTTTGAGTAAGCTACTTCCCTGTGGCTCCAGAAGACTGGTTGTAACCATGTGAAAAAGGCTGACTTGAATTTACTTATATTAACTGAGGGAAAAATACCAGATGAAGAGGGTGGGGGTGCTGCAGCTTCCAGGAATAACTTTCGTTACACATGGGAGAGGGTTAGATGCATTTGTTGAATGACTGGGCTGAATGACTGCTTTTAAAGGATTTGGGGGAAGAGAAGTACAGTTGAGGCCTTAGAAAAGATGCTTAGTTTAATTCAACAAATGTTCAGTGAGGACTGGCCTTTTCCGAGACATGGGGTCAGGTGCTATAGGGCACCAGGACTGTGAAAAGCACAGTTCCTCCTCTGGAGGAGTGGCTTTTTAAGTGACAGAGCTGGGGCATGTGCGTCCTGTACCGCAGTGACGTTCCTTGGTTCTTGTCATGGCAACCCAATGAGTGCCCTGTTGTCAGTTCTGCAGTACAACCCACACGCCTGCACATTAACTGGGCTTTGGGGTCCCCTTGGAGGGCCGTTGGCTCCTGGTCTTCAGTGGAGCTGGTTTATGATGGTGGCAGCCTTGCCGCTCCTTTCCGGGTTTGACTCAGGCCCAGCTTGTTGGCATTAGCTAGGATTTGGAGTTTTGCCATTCATCTAGCACCAGCTAATAGCCCAGCAGGGAAGAGTTAGTTCATGGATTATATTTAAGTTAGTACTTATTCCCAAAGGTAACTTTGTTTAATAAAAACCTTAAGCCCCTATTACTGTGCTTCTGGGTATCCTGGCTCCAGTGTGTAAAAATAAGACTTATAAAATTCAAACATTATTTGTGAAAATGGAAAAACATTTTCATTAATAGAGGGTGTGATAAAAAGCAAAAGGCACTTTCCATCTGTGCCTAAGCGGTCTTTCTGCACTCGGGTCTTTTTATTTTCATAATCACTTTGCGCTTATTTAAATATTGCCCTTTCAGTACTGAATTTTAAAGGGAGGAAGCTTTGGTGTGTGAATAACTTTACAACTACCCACAGTGTTTCTATCCAGTTGCTATGACTTAAGTTGATAATGGACCCCACACAGCAGTCACTAATGGATGATAATCTAGGAGTGTTTGTGTTACTGATTTTATTTTAGAAGAAAGGTTTGAAATTAGCATAGTAAATCTCTGTGGGATCTTTGCAAATAAAAGAATGTTCACGTTAAAAACAACTTTCAGGAAAGATGTATAGTAATGAATAAAACATCAGTGAGTGAAAATAAGCGTGTTTAATTATTCAAGTAGAAGTAGTAATTTAAACTAATTATTGCTTGCGGATTTCATAATTCAGTTTTTGTCTCACAATAATATTTCCTCTGGGCCTCTGGGGCACTTCGCTGGCTGCTCACTATTCCTGGGGCGGGAGAGACTTCCCCCTCCCTGTGGCTGCAGCCTCTACTCCACTGAGCCAGAGCCAGAGAGGCCCAGTTTCTGCTTCTGCCCACCTCCTCGTGGCCTCAGTCCACATTGATCTTCCTTGCACTGCCCCATTAAGCATTTCCTTGATTATCACCTTCTCTGGTTGATTCAGGCATCTCAGACTGAGGCTGTCCATCGAGGTCTAAGTGTCCTGGGGGTTGTCCCCTGCCTCCTCCCAGTGTCTTAGGCTTCCCTGGCAGGGGTGGCCCTGAGCACCCTGCCCATGTCCCCAGGAGGCAAGTCCTTGCCCTTCAGGGCTTCCTCAGGGGGATCTCCTCCAGGAGGCTTCCCCTGCCTGGGGATTGATCACTTCTTCCTCCCCAGCAGGGAGGAGGTAGTGAGAGAGTTATAGAGAAAATTTGTTGGTTGAAAGTTTTCTTTTTGGGGCTTCTTTGTTCTTTATTTCTGATCCTAAAGGAATAAAAACATGTTCATACAGAGGAATGGAAAAGTACCAGAGAGTCTGAGAGGTAGTGGGGAGAATAGTTCATCCCCTGGAGCCTGCACCTGGCCTCCCTGCTCCTGGGTGGCTCTGCACGTGGCTTAGTTCTGCTCATTCTTTTTATGCAGGCACTTGCCATTTTCTCTGTGGAATTCGAGGGTTTGGATGTCATTCTTAGCATGGACACCTCAGAGAGGCTCAGTTACATTCTCCTTGGTGCGCCTCCTGGGGTATGACTGGCATTAGTAGGTGCTGATGAGGGAGTAGGAAGTGCTGAAAAGTACTTTTGCTCAATCGTGTGAGGCTTTTAAAACCCAGTTATTACTGCTGCTCCTATGAATGCCCATAATGGCACAGGAGGTTTTCTGAACCTTTCTTTATTGCACAAATGCTCCTGGAACGGATCTTGACAATTTAGGTGAATTGTTATTCTACCCCTCAGAAGGTAAAGGAAAAGCTTTCTATTTGTAACTTTTTCTTCCCAAGTGTCCTCTGTCAAAAGGTAGTGACATCTGCTCTCCTGACATGTGACAGCCATTATTACCTTGGTGTAATCATGCGCCATTCCATCTCACACCCAAAAGCTGTCCATCCATCATGTCAGAGGGACAATCTTTATTTAAGACATGCTCTCCTACTTCTCTGTTATTACTTTCTCCTAAAAACAAAAACAAAAACATCAGCTGCGATGCCTTTAGGATGTGAAGTAGGAAAAAAAGAAAAAACAACAAAAAAACCCAAAAAACCAAAACCACAAAAAATCCCCTTGGTGTTATAGGCACGATCTGGGCTAGGAGTGACTCATTCCTTTGCAAGCTTATTGTCGTAGGCAGGGACAAAACAGGTAGGACATGGGGGTGGACAGAGTGACATGCTGTCAGCCAGGGGCCAGGGATCCACATGGGGTTCTGCCATTTACCAACTGAGCTCTGGGCAGGCCAGCCAATCTCTGGGCATTGGTTTCCTCTTTTGGCAAACATGGAAGCTCAACTGTGATCTCTGAGGGCCTTTTAAGCTGAGTAGTTTTGTGATTTCCAAACTAACTGTAGCTAAATGAGGTAATGAGAGAATTACAGGTGTCCCCCGAACTCTTCCTGCAGAGTAGTTGAAATGAGCATTCATGATTCTGAATCGGTTTTCTCTCCCTGTGAGCTCCAGAGGAAGTCATTAAGCAAGCAGAGAAGTAAGTTACTAACACCTTGTGACCACCGTGGAGCAGGACCAGGGGCATAAAATAAAATGCCGTAGGGATGAGACCCGCGCAGCCAGCCAGCACGCAGGGAGATCTGCTAGGAGGACACCCTTAGGTTGTGAAGGGTCCGGCCCTCTCTGAGGGGTTGACAGCTGAGCTTCATTACGTTCTTCAACCTGTCTTGCCGACCTCAGGGCTTCTGTATTAGCAGTGCTCAACAAATGGTTGCTTGGGTGAATTAAATTTTCTCTTACGAATAGTGTCCTATCCTCCCTACCAAGTAAGCTTCCTCTCAGGGAAGAGACTATTCTTCTTTATTTCTTTGAAAACAGATTTTTAAGACTAGAAATACAAATTAGTATTTGGTGTACAGAGAAAAATGAGCCATCCTCCCATGCTCCAGATCTGGAGAGGCCACACCTGACTCATCTCTGGATCCTGGGGAGCATCAGCCCTGCTACAGGAAGCAAAGCTGGTCTGGGCTGCATTGAATTAGAATGACCTGGCTGCCTTTCCAGCCAAAGCACATATGGCTTGGGGAAGTGAATTGGAGGCAAAAGCTATTGGAATTACTGGGATCGTTGGGACTCCTGGGAAGGAACTGGGCAGACTTGGGTTTGAGCTGTGGCTCTTTCTACCCTAGGTCTGGGGAAGGTCCTCAGCTTCTCCCTCACTGTTTCTTGTAAAGTGGGGCTGGCATGCTTAGCCTACAGGGCCGTTGTGCATGGTCAGTGAGATAGAAGCCCTGAGTGGTGCCCAGAGCTTGGCACAGACACAGCAACTCTGGTTCCTTTGAAGATGGAAAATGAATATGTATCATTTTGGAATGATAATGTAAAATCAACGTGGAGGTGTGATTCCATTAATAGATTACAGATGAACTCAACTTTTTAGGAGCCTGTTTGTTGCCCAGGGTGAAGCTGGCTGGAATGAGGCAGAATTAGAATGGCAGGCCCACTCTTCTAATTGAAACGCACATTAAGTGCTTGGCCCTCAGACTTCCATCGAGATTATTGCAGTGATCAATATTCCAGTTTGCTTGGCTGGCAGCTTCTGGGGAAAAAGAATGGATGATGGACCCAGGGAAGTACTGCCAAACAGAGCATTAAGTTAATTTCTGTTTGGGTTCTGGCTTGCCTGATGAAGCGCCTTGTGTAGAAGGAGGCAGTGTTGATGTGGACATGATCATGGGCTGCACCCAGTGTCACAAGAGCTCAAGGTGGCTGCTCCCTGATGGTCACTTTTGATAGCAATTAGAACTCCCATTTGCTGAGATCCTACCATGTGTCCGGCCCAGCACTGGGCCCCATACACACATGACTGGTCCCCCTGAAACCTCTGAGGTGCTGATGGCATGCCCCAACCTGCATCCGAGGACCTGGGGCTGAGAGGGTGTCAGGGCACGGTGCTGCAAGGTGGCAGAGCTGGGAATGGAGTCCAAGACTGTTTGCTCCCAAAGTTTATGTTTGTTCCATTCTCCCATGCCAGCCTGTAAGAGTAAAGCAGATGTTTGGAACCTGGGTTCTCATTTTCCTGTAGAATCAGCGTTATTCCTGGCAGTGAGGGCCTGGTCCCTAGAGCTGGGTTTACCACTGACAGTGTTGTTTCTCATGTGGGTTTCACCTTGACCTTACCACCATGGGAGGCAGAGTGCACACCCCTCTGGTGTTCCTGTCTGGGAAATAGGGGCCCCTACCTGTGGGTTGTGTGGGCCAGGAGGGTCAGCAAGGCCCTTCGGGGAAGTGCAAATGCATCCTTATTTCTGCAGTGCTTCCTGCCAGGCATAGAGTCCGCTAGAGGCCTGGCGTTCCCATGGCGCTCACTGTGTGTGCAAATGTTCTGTCCCAGTTCAGTCTGCTGACTGGGAGATCCTGACTCTGAAAAGCCGAGCGTACACCCCTCCCTCCTCCTGCCTGCATTCTCCTTTTCCTGTTACCTGGGGGCACCCACCCCCTTCCCTGCAGCTGTGCCCTCAGCTGGGCCCATCACTCCTGTGAGTGACAGGGTTATTCCTTCCTTGTTTCATCATCTGAACTTGGCACTGGTATGTTTGGGCCCCTCCTACCTTGTGTCCCCATGCTAGTTCTGTCTTTCCTGTGCTTGCAGAATCTGTCTGTCCTTTTGCCCCCACCTCAGAGGCTTCTTCCGGTCTTACCCCCTGATTCTCAGAATTGAATTTTTTATCTGTGGAAGGTGGCAGCTGGCAGCTAAACCAGGCACCTAAGTCTTGGACAAAGCTTTAATGAGGATGCTGAGCTCAGGGGCCTAGGAATCGTCTGTCTGCCCCATCTTTTTTTTTTTTTTTTTTTTTTTTTTGAGACTGAGTTTCATACTCAGTGGCATGATCTCGGCTCACTGCAACCTCCGCCTCCTGGGTTCAAGTGATTCTCCTGCCTCAGCCTCCTGAGTAGCTGGGAGTACAGGCATGCACCACCATGCCTGGCTGATTTTGTATTTTTAGTAGAGATGGGGTTTCTCCACGTTGGTCAGGCTGGTCTTGATCTCCCGACCTCAGGTGATTTGCCTGCCTTGGCCTCCCAAAGTGCTGGGATGACAGGCATGAGCCATGGCGCCCAGCCTGTCTGCCCCATCTTATAGGCATCCTGGGGCTTAGGATGGGACTGGGTCAGGGGATGGGGAGGGAGGCTGGGCCCCCTGGAGGATCAGTACCTCTGTTATATGTCTTCACTATCATCTCATTTTGGGCTGCACTCTGCTTTTGTTTTCATCCGGGAGCCCTGCTTGGAGGCCAGCACTAACAGAAACATGCCAGGGTGGAAGCTGAGCTGACCATCGGGAGGTGGGGTGGTCTGCAGGGCCTAGCTCTGAGGCGTGTGGATTGGTGTGGCAGTCGCCCTTCCTGGAAGCAGCTCTCAGTGATTAGTCTTGGAAGAGCCTTGGCTTTGAGTTCTCTTTGGGGAAGGGCAGATGTTAGTGCTTAAGAAACGCCACTCCCGAGGAAACCCACCTGGATGTTGTTTTCTGTAACTGGCCATTTGGAGGCAGGGCCAGGCTGTGCATATGCTTTTCAGTTTCTCCAGTGCTTATTTTGGGACTCAAAATGATGATACAATCAATCTGTTTCTTGACTCATGGGCCTGGGTCCAGCTCAGAATGGAGATGTGCTCCATGGGCTAGCCTTCGGAGAAGATGGTTAGCAGGGCTGTGGGAAGGGATGTGTGGTGGGCAAGGGTACAGGCTCCCCAAGGCTGAGAGGCTTCAGAAGCCCATGCCAGGTACGTGGGGCCAAGGTTCAAGGCAGAGGATGGAGAAGGGAGGGTTGAAGCCCTCATTCTGACATTGATACATGTCCCAGCACTGGGACCTGGAGCAGTCGGCTTCAGAGGCCTGTTGGACTGTTGAATATTGATGGTGTGGGTTTGGCTGAGGAGCACAGACAGCACAGGTGTGTTTTCCTTCTTATGTACTCAGGAGTATGAATGGCAAGTCAGTGGTACCATTCGAGCAGTCAAAGTGCTGCTGTTACCCAAGCATTTGCTGTGTGCCAGGATCTTCACACAGCCTCAGTTTTCATAGAAGTCTCTTTTAGGCACTTTCTCTCCATTTTGCAGTTGAAGCAATTGAGACTTAAGATGTTGGTGTCTTTGTTTAGTGTGAAGAGCCAGGAATTGAGTGGGAATGCCCTTATGGCGGTAGGACAGTGGCACCAGGTCCCTTCTAGGTGGCTTGTCCGAGGATCAGAGTCCAGGGCCACCTTGCTACCAAGTGGCAGAGCTGGAATCAGGGCTACTCAGCCTCACACATTTTTCTCCCTGTGCCTCTTCAGAGCTGGGGCCTGTCTCACGCGTGCAGCTGTGGGAGCCCAGATTGTGAGTTGGTTAAGGTCAGGGCCACACCCTGCACTTCCTGCCTTACACAGAGTAGGTGCTGGACAGACATTTGTGTCCTGAAAGAGTGAGTGAGGGAATGAAAGACACACCATGGGGATAGAATAATAAGGGGCAGGCCCCAGGGTGGTCGGCAGATGTGAAATGTGGTTTAAAAACCTGGCAGTAAATCTGTGGCCAGTCTGCATTCCTCCTTTCATTCCCTTCTTCCTTCCATCATGGGATTCAGAATTGCTCTCTGGGCAGAGGGCTGTGGAGCAGGAGCGAAGCTGCAGGTGTCAGGAGGACCCCGCTTTGCCAGGGCAGCCTCAAGGAGATGGTTTGCATGGAGTCAGCAAGAGAGTGGCAGCAGTTTCGGGATGGAGCGAGTTGAGTCCAGAAGACAAAGGTCGCTGCCTTCCAGGAGAATAAAATCAATGCCTGGGCTGAGCCTGCAGTTAACATCTTAATAGTAACCAGAGAGTTTCTGAGAGATCAGGTGATGATGTATCTCAGTGCTCAGACAGTTAATTTGCATTGTGTCCTATATTCCTGAAAAGTTGCTTTCAAATTCTTATTGATGTGCTCACATTTTTTGGGGTAATTGTCCTCCTTTGACATTCATAACCCCCCTGTTTACTCTCAGGCTCACATACTTCTCAGAGTCCAGGAGGCAGTGAGGGAACACTTCATTCAAAGCCCTATCCATCTTCCCAACTCAGGTGAGAAGGTGTCTAGAAGTTGGTCTGGCTGAGCCAAGCAAGGCCAGCCTTCTGGGCGGTGAGTGTCAGGTTCTGGATGGGGTTGGCAGTTGTACATGAGGCTTACGGATGGTTTTAGGCTCATCTGCCCCCTTCTTCAGTGTGCCCTTGTGGGAAGCTGGCTGCTGTGGCATGCAGGTAAGGAAGACCTGTGGACCACATACACCCTGGGCGCTCTGGGTATATTGTTTCTGCAGGTTTTGGAGGCAGCTGGCCCCCAAAGCATAAAATTATTAAGAGCAGGGACCATAATTTCACACTTCAGTGCCCAGACAGGCCCTGATACCCAGTTTGGCCAGGTTGAGTCTGTGTGCCAGAGACTGGAGCTGGTATTGGAGATGTGGCCAGTCTCCGCTCAGGAGCTGGTGGTGCGGAGTGTGCTGCGCTTCCAGACACATATGTCATGGTGAGCTGTGGGAATGACCCTTGACTCCAGTCCTGATGGGAGTAGGAGAGGGTGCAAGAGCTGGCCCTGGGGACAGGGGAGGGGTTGTGGGAGCCAGAGCACAGATGCCTGCACACCAGGCACGGGAGGTGGGGGTTGGGGTAGAAAGCGCAGTGATGGTAATGGCCTGTAGTCAGTGGGGCTTGGGGCCTTCTGAGGGATATGGGGAATCTGGAGTTTTTCCTGTAGGAGCTGAGAGCCATGGAGCATTTGTGAACCAGGAGGTAGAATTGGAGAGAAAAACTCTAGGGAGACCTCATTTGATGCTCCGGTGGTGGTAATCTAGGCCTCAGGTTAGACAGATAGGGATGGTTGTGTTACCTCTGACTTTAGATGGCTCTGCTACTGCTCCCCTCCCTCACTGTAGGTTCCCATGATTTGAGTATAAATGTAATTACAATTTAGGGGCTTAGAAGCGCCTGTATTTATTGAAAACCCACTTTATTTAGATGTTTTGAGTTTCACTATTGCTCAGCTCTGAGTGGAGAGTGAGGGTGGAAGAGGCCTGAGATCATAGAAGGCTGTGTTCTCCAGGGATGGTCTGCAGCCCTCGCTGCTGTCTCTTTTCCCTCCAGTCCCCCCTCCAGGCCCCCCTCCAATCCCCACTCCCCCGCAGTCTCTGTAGCTGGAGGCCAAGGCGAACTGTGGGGTTGTGAATATTTACGCAGGCCGGCATAGGACTCGGTGACGCAGCTGAGAGCCAGGCAGTGTCTGGTGACTCATCAGACCTTCTCCAAACACTTGTGATATTTCGCTCCTCTGAAGGGCCGAAAGCAATTAGCGGTTAACGGTAGTGTATGACGCCAGAAGAGTACGTAAACCTTCCGGCTCATCTTTTCTGTGCCTTGGGTGTTTTGTTTTTTAAAAAACCTATGTGAATTATTTTCCCTTTAGTAATGTTTGTTTTCTTCTGATTATTAAAATAATGTATGCTCATTGTAGAAAATACATAAATGCATTAAATAGGAAATAAAATGCGTGAATTATTTTTCCATTACAGTCTTATTAGGAATGTTTTGCTCGTGCAAAGGAAATTTGGAACGCTAGACTTACCGAGATAACTGAGATCAGTGGGTTGTAGCCTGTGCTTTGGGGACTCCATGGGCTTCATGGAAAATTTTAGGGGCTGCCTCCAGTGTGGGGAATCTGGGAAGCTTGAGACCATCCCCAGGTTCCTCCCTCCAAACAGCTCTGCCGTTTTCTGTCTCATGACTGGGCTTTCTCATATGGCTGCCTTTGAGCAAATGACTCCGAGGCTTATCACATTGGAGACCCAGTGATCCGGTTCCAGTCTCTCATTTTACAAGCAAGGAGTTGCAGGCCTCTGGTTAAGTAGTCTGGCACAAGGTGATGTGGTACCTTAGGGCTAGTCTTCGTGCTTTCTAAGTCTGCATTGTCTTTTAGTATATGAATCAGTTAGAAATATTGGCATTTTAATTTTAATGTCATTGTCACAAGCTATGTCACCACGAAGAGGACCTCCAGCCCACACCCCAGGAAGCTGATCAAGGGTCTCTAAAGGGCACGATTTTGAGGGAAGGGGCCACTTCAGAGCAGCTGGCACTTGAAAAGATGAAAAGTAAAAGCCCCATCATTGCTGTTAGGTGCACAAAGGAGGAGAAATTGCTCCGGGTGATCCCTGGTTGTATGAATAATGAGAAGAAATTAAGTAAAGGCCGTGTTTCCTGACACTGATGTATTAGAACATGGAGTAACTTTCTACAGGAAATTGGAACAGGGATCCCTTTAAATTGAATTTGAAGCCGTGAATAGCAAACCTGCATTTGGCCGTGTGTGTCCTAATGCAAGTTAAGTAAGCAGTTTCCTGGGTAAGAGTTAAGTACTTTAGGGATATGGGTTAATGTTGAGGCCAACGTGGCTCAAGTTAATAAATTGCCTCTCGTGTGTATTGTCTGTGAAGATGCAGAAGAGTAATTTGCTTCCTGCGGAGCTGCTCCAGAATTCTCATACTTAGTTTATTAGATTTTTGGCCCAATACATTTGTTCCCTCTCATTGGTTTTCTTGATAATAATTACTCACCCCCTTCCAACTCTCCATGGATTTCTCTTGGTTTTAATTGTTTTCAGTAGCCACAAAAGTTTACCGTTTCAAAAAATAAGTGTTTTAAAGTAAGAATACTCTGGGCCAGAGCCTGTCTGAGTTTCCAAAGGGAGGTAGAGCTCTATTGTTAAAGTGATTTTGGGGGCAGTGGCCACTGAGATTAGGAAAAAGTCAGAGCTCCCTTTGTCAAACATGTCGCTGCTGGTCCCTGGTCTAGAGAGGTCTCTGGGAACTGACTTCCTGAGGTTTACATATGCTCTGGAATCTGGAGTGAGGGTATATGCTGCAAGGGCCTCCCAGGGTGATGATGGAGGACACAGAGGACCAGCATCCCCATGCTGCTGGTGTTTGGTTCTTGACCCTGTGGGCCCAGGGGGTGGAGAGAACATTGAGAATTGCACCCACCACTCGACACTGTGTGAGGAGCCAGCAATACCTAGCTCACAGTCTAATACATCAATTAATTAACAGGGTAATTATAATTTTCAAAGTGGTATTTCCTGGGAAATAGAGAAAAATGGCTGGTTGGATAGGGGAGAAGACAGCATGCAAGCCGATGTTGGAAGCCTGAGGAAGACCCGGGCCTGTCATTGCAGAGGAACCAGCGCGTGCAGAGGCTGAGAAAAGCTTGGTATGGCAGGAGGTAAAATGCAAGGCAAGATTTGTCTTCAGATTATCCCTTACAAAGAGAGTGTTCGCTTTATACTTGGGTCTTTAAGAATTTTCTTAAATTACAGGACACTTACTTTTGGATTTGAAGTTTAAGCAGATACTTTTTTTTTTTTTTTTTTTTTTTGAGACAAAGTCTCATGCTGTTGCCCACACTGGAGTTCAGTGGTGCGATCATGGCTTACTGCAGTTTCTACCTCCTGGGCTCAAGTGATCCTCCTCCCTTAGCCCCTGAGTAGCTGGGACTACACGTGTGCACCACCATGCCTGGCTAATTTTTGTATTTTTGGTAGCAATGGAGTCTCGCCATGTTGCCCAGCCTGGTGTGGAACTCCTGAGCTCTAGGAGTATGCCCACCTCAGCCTCCCAAAGTGCTGGGATTGTAGGTGTGGGCCACTCTGCCTGGCAAAGCAGATATTTTGATACTTTGTTCAGAACCTAATTTGTTTCAGATATTTACCCATCACACATTGAAATAGTCTCTGGTAAGCCATTTAATGGTAGATCCACCCCTGGGGGCATGTCACTTTATGCTGGGCTCAGACCCCAGCTTCCTAGCTCTGCGATGCTGGGCAAGCAACCCCAAGGTGCCTCTGCTTCCCCATGTGTAAAATAGAGAAAATAGTACAGAGAGTCTCATGCTCTTGGGTCACAATTCCTTTAGTGCCACTGTAACATTTTTTCACAGCACTCCTAGTCAAAACAAACAATTAACAGTTCTGTTTATTAAGGAGTGAGGACCAAACAACTTAAATACTTACGTTGTAACAATACCTGTTCATTCCCAAACACTGGAAGTACCTTGGATGCTGCCACCCTCATGGCCTTTTCCACATTGATTTTCACTTGATTTTTGCTTTAGTTTTTCTTTTTTTTTTCTTGAGATGGAGTCTTGCTCTGTCACCCAGGCTGGAGTGCAGTGGCACAGTCTTGGCTCACTGCAACCACTGCCTCCCAAGTTCAAGCCATTCTCCTGCTTCAGTCTCCCTAGTAGCTGGGATTACAGGTGTGCACCACCACGGCCAGCTAATTTTTGTATTTTTAATAGAGACAGGGTTTCGCCATGTTGGCCAGGCTGGTCTCGAATTCCTGACCTCAAGTGATTCACCCACCTTGGCCTCCCAAAGTGTTGGGATTACAGGTGTGAGGCACAGCACCCTGCCTGATTTTTTTTTTTTTTTTTGTCACAGCGATTATTAAAGATCCAGCTTTGCAAAGATATGATGTGATCTAAAGAAATGCAGAAAGTTCTAATGTTGAATGTAATGTTGAAACCTCAGCTAGCAGTCTGCATGCTGGCTAGCAGATATTGCTATTTCCCTTAAAAATGTAAAATATCCCAGCCTGGGCAACATGGTGAAACCCCATCTCTACAAAAAATTAGCTGGGTGTGGTTGTGGGTGCCCGTAGTCTCAGTTACTCAGGAGGCTGAGGTGGGAGGATAGCTTGAGTCCAGGAGTTCAAGGCTGCAGTGAGCTGTGATTGTGCCATTGCATTCCAGTCTGAGTGAGGAAAAAAAAAAAAGACATATATATTTATATATCCCTTGGCATCTCTTTTTTTAGGGTGCCCTGGGGTACCTTGTTCCATAATTTGGGAGCCATGGTGATAGTATTGACCTGTTTGGTTTAGTGAAGATGAAAGGAAATGATGCATGGAATGTGCCCCAGGCAGTGCTTGGTATTAGGTGCTCAGTAATCATTGTTACCCTCCGTTTCAAGGGTTCCCTTTAGTAGACCTAGAAATGTGTCTTTAGGAGTGGTGAAAATAGTGCTCTTGAAGATGTCTAGGGAGAGGTGCATTTAACTGCTTCATGAGATGACAGTGGAAAAATACAGTATTTCTGCATTTGTTATACTAAGTGCTTTTAAGTATGTGCGTGCCTCTAAGTTAATACATTAAACATAAATACAGATATTCAGTTATTTCTTCAACATCTCTACATGTATATGTATTTAAGTGTTTGTCTCTAACCTTTCTGTTGTGTTTTTAATCTTCTCATTGGGAAAATGGGTAAAGTCTCTGTGGTTTTCCTTATATTTGGGATATTAGCAAAGCAGAGAGTGGGTTGAGATGGGGTTGATGCTGCAGGCAGGGCCAGATCATGAAAGGCTCTCGTAGGACACAGTAAGTCTTAAGGTTTTATTCAGAATGAAATGGAAAGCTGCTGAATGTTTTTGTTGTTGTTTTTGAGATACAGTCTTGCTCTGTCGCCCAGGCTGCAGCGCAGTGGCGCAGTCTCGGCTCACTGCAGCCTCCATCTCCTGGGTGCAAGTGAACCTTCTGCCTCAGCTTCCCAAGTATCTGGGATTATAGGCGACCACCACCATGCCTGGCTAATTTTTGTATTTTTAGTAGAGACAGGGTTTCACTATTTTGGCCAGGCTGGTCTTGAATTCCTAACCTCAAGTGATCCGTCCGCGTTGGCCTCCCAAAGTGCTGGGATTACAGGCATGAGCCGGCTTGAATGTTTTTAATTTTTGAAAAAATAAATTAACTCTATGGAGATATAACTTACAATAAAATGCAGCCATTTAGATACACTGTTGGATGAGTTTTGACAAATCTGTACACTTGTGCAACCATCATTCCAATCAAGGCATAGAACCTTTCCCCTGGCCTACACTGTTCTGTGTGTCCTTTATCAGCCCATTTTTCAGTTCCACCCCCAAGCTCAGCCCCAGGCAACCACAGATCTGCTTTTTGTCATTGTAGGTTGGTGCAAAAGTAATTGCGGTTTTTGCCATCAAAAGTAATGGCAAAAACCACAATTACTTTTGCACCAACCCAGTAGTTTTTCCTGTTCTAGAATGAAATATAAATGGAATCATACAGTGGGTAGCCTTTTGTGTCTGACTTCTTTCACTTAATAGAATATTTTTGAGATTCATCCATGTTCAGCCTTTCATCCCTTTTTATTGCTGAGTACTATTCCATTGTATGAAAATACCAGAATTTGTTTATCCATTCTTCTGTTGATGGACATTTGACATTTGGTTTGTTTCTAGTGGGCTGTTAGAGGTAGTTCTTTTTTATTTTTTTTCAGGTGGAATCTCACTTTGTCACTCAGGCTGGAGTGCAGTGGTGCGATCTCAGCTCTCTGCAACCTCTGCCTCCTGGGTTCAAGTGATTCTCCTGTCTCAGCCTCCCTGGTAGGTGGGACTACAGGCACGCACCACTATACCTGGCTAATATTTTTGTATTTTTAGTAGAGACGGAGTTTCACTATGTTGGCCAGGCTGGTCTTGAACTCCTGACCTCGTGATCCACCTGCCTCGGCCTCCCAAAAGTTCTGGGATTACAGGCGTGAGCCACCACGCCCGGCCTAGAGATGGTTCTTAAATGAACATTGGTGTGGCCTGGACATGTTTTCATCTCTCTTAGGTACATACCTGGGAGTGAAACCGCAGGCTCATATGGTAATTGTGTGTTAAGATTTGTAAGAAACCACCTGCTTTGAGCAAGGCAGTAACACCACATTATTTACAACTTTAAAAGGTCTTTATTTCTAGATGGAGGCTGGGTCATGAGGGGCTGGGGTGGGAACAGTGAGAGCAGCAAGAGGGCAGTGACAGCTGTCAGGTAAGCAAGGCCAATGCTTGCTGAGGATGATGGGGGTAGTGGGAGGGGCTGGCTCTCATGGGTGATTTGGGGATAGAATGGCTGAAGCTTGGTGATGAATTGGATGATGTTTGGAGTCAAAGATGATTTCAGGTTTTGGCTTAAGCTACTAAAGATGGCGCTACTCACAGAAAAGAGCAGACCTAGGCAGCTTTGAGCATGTTAACTTAATTTCTCTGAGGCTCACTTCTATTCTGTCCAGCAAGATGGGAAAAGAAATATTAATTTTATTTCTAAACTAACCAGAGAAGGGGAGGAAATGCCTCAGATGGGCAATAGGCACTATAAGGTGTACATGTATGGGGAGGTACGTAGGCATGCTGGTCATATGTGCATGGTACCTGCTGGGACACAATTCTCCATAGGTTTCTCATATTTCTGCACAGTCTTCTGAGCAAGGCACAAACAGCTGATTTGCTCTGGCCTGTCTTTTCAAGGATGTTTGAATAGCAAGCAGCCTTGGAGAGTGGAGATATCATCTCTATCTGGAGCAGATTTATTTATATTCTTGGATAACAAAGACAGTGTCTCCCTTAGGAGCAGAGGTTGGGCTGGTTTACTAGCAGCCGCTTATATAAGATTGGGGCATCCTAACATCAGGACTCCTCTCTGTAATGCATCCCACTGTGTATACAGGTAACACCTTGACTTCACGGCATCACTGTGGGAACTGGTGCAGCAGTGTTACCTGGCTACTACTACCGCTGTGAGTAATAAACTGTTTTTACCCAGGGATCTCATGTCTTCTGCTAGTATGAAGCTATGGCAGGCTCACTTGGTAGTTTGCTAGCAGAGTACTGTCTCAAAGCCCACACAGTTCATGACAGTGCCTCAGGTTGCCAAGCACAATTGGCACAGCTGGTGTCCTCCCTGCTCTGCTGCTGTCCTCCTTTTCTTCTGCATCTCTGTCAGTGGACTGCCACCTGAAATTTTACTGAACATCTAGTAGGTAGCAGGTCCAGGGGCAGCAGATAGAGTGGTAAGCCAGATATGGTTCCAGCCCTCACAGAGGCATATGCCGTTCAGCCTCTGCTGTCCAATCAGCCACTGAGTTGTGGCTTGTCTACTTAGCTCATCTTTTTCAAATTCATCTCATTCCTTGCTGCTGTTTGGTGTCTCCCTGTGTAGGGTATTCATTTTCATGGTTGTTGCAAGAGTAAGAGGCAGTATAAGGGAAGTGCCTGGTATAGTTCCTGGTAAATAGTAGATGTCCACATTGTGACTAATGCTGGTATTAATTCTGTTATTACTTATTCTCAACTCTGATTGTCATTCACTGATGTAAAACCTTTGCTGTCTGCCCCCATACTACAATACGGGACACAGCCCAAACAGTACAGGATGCAAACCAACCCCTGTGTCACCCGGCCATTCACCCTGCCCCGATTTCTGTTCCTATCACAAGCTGCCTGCTGTGTACCTTGAATTCTTTCCAGCTGTTTCCCAAACATGACACACCCTTTCCTTCCTTTGCCCTTTCCTTCCTTCTTTTCAGACAAAGGCTTCCTTATCCCCTTGGACTTAGCTCAAGGGTCCCCTTCTTTCTGTACCCATTCCTTGAGGCGGCCTTTCTCCCTTGTCTCCAGATTGCATAAATGGCAGTGTGGCCTGTGTGGCTGTAGCACCATGTGTACCCTGGCTGTGCCCTGGTAGTGTTCTGCCTTTGGGCTCACTGGGAAGGGAGCACTGGACCATTATCCCCAGATGCCCAGGGAGCGGCTTGGTGCTCATTACTGACTGTAGGGTACTTTTCTCTAGCAGGCACTTGGGGCTCCCTTATGGGACCCACTACATTCATAGTCATGAGGTACTTGATTTGAACCGAGGAGAAAATGTCCCAATATCTTTCCCAGGGAGAGGCACCCTCACAAACCTTGGTCTGGAAGGCCCATCTTGGCCCGGGGTAAGATTTGGGTGGACGATTTAGAAATCACAGTATTCCTGAAAACCAGTGACTCAACAGAATTTTTTGACTGTGGGAGAAAGAGTCCCTCCAGGGGCAATCCAGCTACTGCAGACCAGGGGCTACACCTTGGTGAGTGGAGTCTGGGCCCTGCCCCTCCCTTCCCTGTGGGCCTAGGGTTGCTGTGCTGGTGTGTCCTGGCCAGAGTCCTCTGCTTATCTCCTCACCACCTGTAACCTGTGCGCGTCTCCTGTGCCAGGCCTGGTGCCGACATTAGGAGAGAGGCAGCGTACCTGGAGGAGCTGCTTAGCAGGACACTTGGCATGTGCCACATGTTTTGCAGACTTCTCAGTCTCCCCGTTACTCAGGGATTTGTGGGACTGAGTATCTTAGGCCCATGGTGGTTAGGCAAGGGCACAGGGCTAGAGATGGAGCCATGTGTGGGGCCAGGCTCTTTCCTATGACCCTGGTGCCCCCTTCCGCCCCCACCACCCCCGTTAAGACCTGAGCAGCCAGGCTGGTTGCTCTAGCCACCCTTCCCTGATGGCTCCCACTTCCAGCTCTGAGGCTACTGCAAACCACATTCCTCCTCCAGGGAGGGAGAGAGCTGCCTGAGCGTTGCCTCTGCTTGCGGATGGGGGTGCTAGAGACCGAGTCTTTCCCTGGTTGTCTCTGCCAGTGAGGCTCTGGAGAGTGAGTCAGGAACACGGCTGCACAAATTGCCTTTACTTTGATACTGTGTGTTTGGTCTGCAAGACAGACACAGGGCTGGCATCACATTTTCCGCCCGACTTCTTCCTGGCTGCCGTGACCCTGAGCTGTTCCTAGCCTTCCATCGCTTCTGTTGTGGACAGGTGTGTCGTGCTGCCCCTGCTTCCCTTGCCCTGGCTTGGTCACTTAGGCTCTTGTGCATGTGTTTATAGGTTCTCATGAAGGTTGTTCTTGCTTTTCTCACATCTTATATCCACATTGCCCTTGATTTTTACATGATACACACAATGTCACCTAGCAGTGGCCTTTCTGACTTTCATGCAACTATTAAAAGTGAAAAATTTGCACAACGGCACAGTAGTGCAGCCTGCCAGCCTCAGCCACAAGGGTCAGTGTCTATGCTAAGGTGCGTTTATGGAACATCCCTGGGAGTTTGGGGTGTGAGGGGTTCCCACTCAGGCCATACCCACTCCAGGAGGGATCTGGCATTGGACCCAGGTTGCCAGGCAGGGGTGTGGAGTGGTCCCTACACCCATAATTCCTGTGACTCCTATTGCCTTACCTGGGGCTCTGGCCATGAAATGACAGGCTCTAAGAAAGTTTTATTTCCGGGCCAGGTGCGGTGGCTCATGCCTGTAATCCTAGCACTTTGGGAGGCCAAGGCGGGTGGATTACCTGAGGTCAGGAGTTTGAGACCAGCCTGGCCAACATGGGGAAAACCCATCCCTACTACAAATACAAAAAACTTAGCTGGGTGTGCCTGTAATCCCAGCTACTTGGGAGGCTGAGGCAGGAGAATAGCTTGAACCTGGGAGGCAGAGGTTGCAGTGAGCCGAGATTGTGCCACTGCACTCCAGCCTGGGCGACAGAGCAAGACTCCATCTCAGGAAAAAAAAAAAGTTCTATTTCCTTTCTCCACAGGGGTCTCTCTGTGGCTTCCTGGGGCCTCGCTTCTTCCGCCTACCTCCTTCTTCCTTCTCCTGCTGCCTGCCCTGTGATGTGATAGCCTTCTTGGGGTGTGCTGAGATGAACAGTGTTTAGAATTGTTGGAAGCTCTGTTGGAAAACAGAAAAGGCTATTTCATGAGAAGATGATGACCTTATTAACTATAATTAGGCAATTCACAAAGGCTTCCAATATAGTCCAGCATCTTTTCTTGTTGAAATTGGGGGAAAATTCTATGGTAATGTCTTTGGAGATGTAATAGTCTTTAACACATTAACAGTTTAATTTCTTCTAGAAGATTTGGCAGCCTGGTGTTTTCATTTAGAAAGCCGAGGTATAGTTTTACAGTCAGCCACATTAATATAATAATTATAATTTTGAGCAAGTAATTTCAGACACTGACATCAAGAGTTGTTTTTATAGCTGGAGGAAGATACAGGTAGGGAGGTGGAACCTGACATCTATTCTATCTAATCTCTCACAAACAGGGTGACATTGTGTACATAGGCAGTTTGTGCCCCTCGCCCAGGCTTTGTGTTATAGGACAGAGATGCAAATGGTTAGAAACTCTCCCTGTACTAAATCCTCAGAGAACATGCACATTTGAAATTAATGGGAAATTGTCTTTTTTGAAGAGTTTGGTACACAGGAGCACATGCTCTGGAATTCCTCCCGGGTTCTTTGTATCAGGTTGCCCCATTGCCCTGGACTTGCATGAGGATGGACCTGAGAGTGATCGGGTGCCCGCAGGGCCCACCTGGTGGTCAGTCTGTAACTGTGGCTATGAGTAGCCTCTCACCCTCTGGGCCCCTCAGAAGGCCTAGTTGCCTGGATCTGCAGCCGCATCTGAAAGCCTGGAAGCTGCTGTCTCCTGAGCAAGGAGGCCTTCACTGCCTCCACAGCCCCCATCTGCACATGGGCCTCAGGCCCTGGCAACCCTTTTCCCCGCCACCGTCTGCTGGCTTGGGCATCCAGGCCCACAGCAAGCAACTTCTGTTTTGTGTTTTACCTTTCACTTGTGAACATATATATATATATAAATGTGTATTTATCATTCTGTAGGGATTTTTCATGTATCATTTTGGATCTTGTTTTTAAAGCTCAGTATCTAACCCTGTTTTTACAGCCTTCAGAATAGTCATCTTCTGTCATGTGGTTGTGCCACAATTTGCTGAATTGTATCCCTGTTGCTGAACATTGAGCTTTTTGTTCCAGCAGGTTTCTTATTGTTGTTTTATAGGCAGTGCTGCAGTGATCATCTTTAGGTACATAATATTTAGCTTCTGTGCAGCGATTTTCTTAGGCTTTATTGCTAGGGCTGGAATTGCTAGCGAACAACTTTTTTATAAAAATTCAAATCTTATCATAGTAATAATATTTGGAGAACAGGAAAAGGTAGAAAAAGGAAAATAAAGATGCCCAGGTGTCCTTCATGCAGTGTTCATCACTGTATCAGCTAGGAGTGGACGAGGCTGCAGATAACGGAAACCTAACTTGACTGGCTTTAGCAGGTGGGGGGCTCATTTGTCTCGGGGAACAAGAGGCTTCAGGGAGAGTCCAGGGCCGGACCCAGGTGAAGCCATGCTGTGAGTGACCCTGGCTGTCGCGTCTTTCTGTCCCACTCTCCTGGATGTTGTTGGCCTTTGTCTTCGCCACGCCGTCCACTCTTAGTCTTCCTTTCTTACGGAAATACTAGACGGATGAGTCTTTTTGTTTCTGTCTGCTTTCGGTCTTGACACAGTGTGTCTCCTGCATTTGGTCATTATAAGGAGAAATACGCTTATTTTTCCTGCGTGCCCCTCATCTGCAACTGCCTGTGTTTGTGACATTCCATTTGGCCAAAGCTGGAATTTTAGCAGTGTCCAGACAGTGAAGAGGAAGAGTATGCGTTGGAACTAGGAAAGAGCTCCTCTTTCTTATTAATGGGATAGCGTTTCATCCTTGTGTTTCAAGTTCACAGAGTCCCTTGGGTTAGAAAATATCCTTTGTGCTCTGCTTGGTTCCTATGAACCAGAGAAGGGGACAGAATCTTCCTGGGCTTATTGGTCCCCCAGTCAGTCTTGCAAAGGGAGGTTTATTGAGCACCTACCATGTGCAGCAGGGGGTTGTGAGCCACAGCTGTGGCCCTCAGGGAGCTCACAGAAGAGGGCAGGCTGACTCATCCCAGCCCTATCACACTGTTATCCTCATATCAACCAAGCTGAACCTTGGTTGAGTAGAAATGAGTGATTTGAAACCTATGTTAATCCTACGGAAAAGTGCAAAAGAAAAAAAAAAACCTTCCACAGACCAACCACCAGGTTTTAGTCATTAGCATGTTTCTATATTTATATTGAGTCCCTCTTTTTGTTTTGTAAGGAGTGAAATACGGCAGATAGAGCTAAAACCCTACCTCATTCCCTTTCCAGCAGTGGCCAATCTCCTGACGTTGGTAGGCATGCTTTTTTTTTTTTTTTTTTGAGACGGAGTTTCGCTCTTGTTACCCAGGCTGGCGCGATCTCGGCTCACGGCAACCTCTGCCTCCTGGGTTCAGGCAATTCTCCTGCCTCAGCCTCCTGAGTAGCTGGGATTACAGGCACGCGCCACCATGCCCAGCTAATTTTTTGTAGTTTTAGTAGAGATGGGGTTTCACCGTGTTGACCAGGTTGGTCTCGATCTCTTGACCTCGTGATCCACCCGCCTTGGTCTCCCAAAGTGCTGGGATTACAGGCGTGAGCCACCGCGCCCGGCCCGGTAGGCATGCTTTTAAGCGTTTCCTGCATGTTAGGAATGACATAAATAGGGTGTAATACTTTTGTATTTTAAAGGTTTATGTACACGTTATTACACTCTATGTCCTTTCGCAATTTACAAAACAGTCAACATTATGTTTTCTGTTATCTGTCCGTCCATCCATCCATCCATCCACCTGGTTCATTCCATTTTAATTGGTGTATAGCATTCCACTGTGTGAATAAGCTAAAGTTTATTGATTCCTTCCCCTACTTCTGGAAGGTTGTTTTTACTTTTTGTCTCTTGCAAACAATATTGCAGTGAACATGTATTCCAGTTATTTATTGGTATTTTAATAAGCAACCCCTAAACTTAGTAGCTTAAAACAATAATGTTTATTTTGCTTATAAGTCTGCCATTTGGGCAGGGCTTGGTGTGGGCAGCTCGCCTCTGTTCCATTTGGTGTCATGTAGGGCAGCTGAAAGGCTAGAAATGGAAGCATCTGCAAGCCTGTTCGCCCAGCATCTGATGAGTGATTCTGGCTGTTGGCTGAGACCCTGGCTGTGCTGTCTGCTGGAGTATTGCACGTGGTCTCTCCGTGTGGCTTGGGCTTCCTCATCCCATGTCAGCTGGGTTCTAGGGGCCAGTGGTGTCCTGTTAGGGCCCTATACTGAAACCAGATTGCTCTGTCACCCAGCCTGAGAGGCCAGGCAGCATCTGTTGCCTTCTTTCTGTTCTTTGGAAGCAAGTCACAGAGGCTGCCTCCCATTCAGGGCAAGGGAGATAAGACTCCACCTTCAATGGGATGAGCCTCACAGAGTTGGTAGACCTCTTTTCATACCAGCATTTATAGCTGTACCTCCTTGTGTGCCCCTGTGAGAGTTTCTGGGGCAGAGACCCTCACAGTGACCTGACGGGCCTTTGTGATGGCCCACTGTGACGTGACTGTGTGTTGCTGTATTCCCCTCCTGCGTGTTTGTTCCATGGACGCCCACCAGTGTACTGAGCGTTCCCATTTCTTTATATCTTCTCCCTCATTTGCTGTTAGGGATTTTGATTTTTTGCCCCTCTGGTGGGTGTGAAATAGGATCTTGTTGTTTTAATTTGCCTGCCCACTGGTGAGGCCAGGCCCTGTGCTTCCTCCTGGGGGTGGTGTTTTATTCCCTTCCCCAGCCGAGTGCCCTAAAGAAGACAGAAACGTCAAAGTGCTATTTTTTGGCTTATGATGTCAAATTTTCAAGAGAGAAGTGGTGAGCATCCCACAGAGTTTATTGCAAACTGTTATGAAGGTCTTGGAGTTACTGTTGATATGACTCATTTATGAAAAAAATATGATTTCAGTAACTGCAGGCTGTATTTGTAATGTGATGGATTTTCATTTAATCTCTCACCTCTCTATAATTTGCCCAATTAAAAAATGCCCTGAAGCTTGCTTTCTCTTTGTCTGGAAACCCTGTTCTTAGTATGTGTTATTACAATAATAGTAATAAGAAATGGTGCCAATATGTGTCTCTCTTCCAGCTCTTGCTGTCTCCTTGGTCATTTAATTACTTCTGGTACTGATTTCCCCAGCCTGATCTCCTCTCTTATAATAGCATGTGCATGAAGCTTCTGTGGAGAATGCCACTGAGGATGGAAGCTGTCGGGGGTTGGCAGGCCCCAGTGTGGGCATACGTGGACCCATGGGCTGGCTGTGGGCTTCCTCCTTGGGCCACACCACACCCAATTAGTCAGACACACCTTATTCAGATCATACTGTGAGGTTGTAGAGGAGAGTTCTTTCAGACCCCGGCACAGAGGCTGGCATTAGGGAGGGTTTAGGAAACGTGCTGAACCAAATAATTCAAAATGTTCAGTTATTATAATTATCAAGGTAAGCTGCTGACTTCTGTTGAAAACATCAGGAAAATAGCCACGTCTGATCAAGAATTTTATGATGGCTTTCCTTGAAAACTGAACTTTCGAATACTTTTAATTTAATCCAGTTCCATATGAACACTCTGAACACTATTTGCAGCTTGCTGGAGAACATTATCTTTTCTGCTTCCCTCCTAAGTAGCGTTCAGCTTCTTATCTGTGTTGAGAACCAGAGCCTGTGCTGCAGAAATGAGACCTTGTTTGTGCACTGAGAGTCAGCCCAGATTTTTTGCAGGTGCTCAGGAAGCAGCATCTGCATTTTAAGGGGCTACTTTCTGGATTGCATGGGTGCAGTGTGTCCTCAAAACATCACTGGCACTGCTGTCCACTCCTTGTGATGGGGCATGGGCCACTCCAGGAGTCTCAGGTGGAACAGCTGCCCAGGATGGGCTTGGTGCTGATCCCAGGGAGGCAGATGACGCGTGTTGCCTCTCAGAACAGTGGGGACAGCCAGATGTGCCATAGGCCATCTCACAGGGCCTCCCTGTACCAATTAGATTGGGTATAAACAAGATATTCCTTACCTGTTGTTTCAAGGGGAAGAAGGCTTTGGGGTCTATTTATTGCTCATTCATGGAGCCACTGGGTTGGCCTGGGTACCTTGGGCGAGGCCTCCCGGGCTGGCTGGGTGAGTGTTCCTCAGCCCAGGCACTTCAATGCCCATGGTGCCAGGAGGGGCAGGGCGAGAGGAGCTTATGTCCTGGGAAAGGCATCACCTTGTTGAGCCGTAGTTTCCTTGTCAGGGCAGTGGAATGATCAAACTCTTACTCTGCTAGACTACAAGGTGCCCGGCAGAGGCTGGCCCATAGTAGGTGGTCACCAGGTGGTCACGGCCGTCACTGCTGCTGAAAGGAACCCTGAGAGCCTGTGGTGTTTTCACACCACATACTAGGTGCCAGCAAAAGTCTAACAAGGAGGGCATTAGCCTCTGTTTCTGTGACAGACTGTTCACAACCTCACAGTTTGCATCCTGTGTAAACAAACATCAGTGCCAGCTATCCTAATTAAACCTCAGACCTTGTTTGCATGTTAAGAGTTAGCAGGACAGTCCTTTGCTACTGGGGACCCGCTGCCAATCCCGGGGCTTTCTTGTGCAAAGAGGAATAAAATGACATGAGGTTGGGATTTGGGAAAAGGCCCCGCACCAGGTGTGACATGTCTATGTTCAGCCAAAAGGTCCAACTGCCTGTGGGGTCTGGGGCCGAGGACCCTGCTGCCTGTCCAGTATTTGGGTGGGAACATCTTGGGCCTTGGGTTTTGGAGCCCAGGTTCTGGGCCCAGCCCTTCCTGCTCTGGTGTCTTGGTTTCTTAGTTGGTGAGATTCAGTGGTTAGGCTGATCTCAGGGTTCCTTTCAGCAGCAGTGACGGCCGTGACCACCTGGTGACCACCTACTATGGGCCAGCCTCTGCCGGGCAGCTTGTAGTCTAGCAGAGTAAGAGTTCGATCATTCCACTGCCCTGACAAGGAAACTACTGCTCAACAAGGTGATGCCTTTCCCAGGACATAAGCTCCTCTCGCCCTGCCCCTCCCGGCACCGTGTCCCGCTTCCTGCATAGTGGCTTAGGCCTGTCAGTCACACAGACCGTGGCTTCCCCGTGAAGCATCTCTTGGGTCTGTTTCTCTCTTCATTCGCACTTCCTGGCCCAGGCTACCATCCTGTCTTGCCCAGACAAGTGCAGCAGCCTCAGAAATGTTCTCCCCTGCCTCCCCCTCATGCCCCCAGGCAGCCAGGGTTTTTCTAAAAACTGTGTACCTGGGCGTACCCCTTGCTGGCCCCATGGCCTGCAGGGCTCAGGATCAAGTCCCTCTTGAGGTTGGTCCTGGATGCTTGGGGGCTGGTCGTGTCCACCCTTCTCCAGCCTACCTCCCTTAATGTGCACATCCTGTCACCCCATGGGCCTAGGCTATGACAAAGCAGGGCTGTCACCTGCACTGACCCATTCCAGTGTCCAGCACAGGGGAAGGCATGTGGCACATATGTGGAAGTTGCTGTTGGGTTGCCATAGGTTGTGCAGCTAAAAATTAGGGAGGCTAGGATTTGGACTGACATTTGCTATATTCCAAAGCCCCTGCTGTTTCTACTCCTTCTCCTGGATTGTGAAATATGTTTGATGGGAAAATATACCAGGGCCAGAACCCAACTTGTGCACATTACAGTAGAGGTACCTGGCAGCCCAGCTCTCCTAAACACGCAGCGCCTTCAGACGCTGGTGGTGGGGGCCGGGCCTTGCGCTGACACAGGCTCAGCAGGCTATTGATGAGGTCCTGGCAAGCTTTCGTTTTGAAGGAGTTCTTGAAAATGACAGGTTTTATTTTGAGGGCCTTTGTTAATCTAATATTGTCCCCTGGCTGAAATTTGTGGGCTGTTTACCAAAGCTCTGGCATGTGATGACCTAGGAAGAGAATTAACACAATTTCAGCTTGGTTTCAGGCACAGATACGCAGCCGGAGAAATCACCTGGGGCAAGCTGCCCCTCAACATGAGACAAGGGGTATTCAGGTGGGGCCAGGGTTAGACCCTTGGCCTTCCGAGGGTGCCATCCTGACATTTCTACCCCAAATGGGATTTGCAGAAGCCCAAATGAGTGCAGGGTTATTCTCCCCACACGCTGTCATCGTGAATATGCATTCCACAACTTCACACGGGGTAGTTTAAAAAATTAATAGATATGTCCTTTATTTCTCTCTCTACAAGCCAAAGCTTGGAATTAATTTTTTCTGGCCTACTAACTCTTGTGGTTAAAAGTACAAATTAAGCTTTCCGGGAGAATCCATCACAAAATTATTGAAAAATCAGTGTAGAGAAGATAATGGGCTCTGTATTGGGTTATGTCTATAGGCTTATTGTTTTCTGCAATTACACTTTTCTTTGTTTTTCTTTTTTCATGCTTTGGGAAATCAACCTGAGAATGGGCTTCCAACTCGGAAGAGTTATTGCCTATTTTTCCCAAATGGGATTGCCCTTCCCAAGAACAGTGGGCATCTATTTGACAACAAGTTATAAATTTGTGCTCCACGTTCTCTGAAGAAAGCATGAATCTTCGACAATGGCGCTATGGCGCTGTATTTCAGGCAGGCATGTGGAGCTGTCAAAAGTCAATAAAGTCCTCAGACGCCTGCTTGTGCCCAGCCTGCGTTTGTCAAGTGTTCTTCGTGTACTTTGCCCAGGACTGGAAGGCGGATTAGAGCCGAGTTCTCCTGAGCTCTTTACTCTGCCCCTTCCCTGGGCCCCACAGCTATCCTAGAGTGGGATCTCCTGGAGCCTCTGGAGCAAGTGCCCTGGTCCCAGAGTCCAGCTGTCCATCTTTCCCATGGAAGTGGAAGACCCCCACCCCCACCCCTTTACTGAGAGCCTGCTAGGCGCCAGGCATTGTGCAAGGTAACCAGACACACAGAAACAAAAGATATGTCCCTGCCCCAGCAACGCCGCCTGGTGTGGGTGCTGTCCTGCCATCAGCTATCCCAGCCCTAGGAAAGCCTGCCAAGCTGGGACCCTGTGTCTATTACTTATGTGGTGGTTTCTCTAGTGGTAGCTACTGAAATTGCAGACAGAGGGTTTCAAACATGAGCTCATCACTCAGGGGCTTGCTTAAAACCCTTTAGCAACTCCCTTTGGTCTCCAAATAAAAGCCTGGTCCATCAGTGTGTCTTCCAAGGCCTCTTGGAACCTGTCCCTGCCACCTTGGGGCCCTCCTCCTCCTCTCTGCTGCTCTGGCTATGTGGAGTCATGCTGTCCTCCACCCTGCCTGGCTGGCCTTCACCTGTGCCTGTCCTCTGCCTGGGACATTCCTTCCTCCTACTGTCTTCTTCAGCTTCATCCTTCCTGACTTTGTGAGACAGCCCTTTTCCCCAGAAGCCCTCCACGCCCTCTGGCTGCATTAGTTGCACCCACCAGTGTGTTCTCATTGCCTCTCAGTCTCCTCTCTTGCAGCACTTATCTGTCCCATGCGGACTATGTCCCATTTGCTGTGGGGCAAGGGCCTGTGTGTCTTGCTCACTGCATTGTATCCCCAGCTTGATCACAATCAGCAGGGCGCAGTAGGCACTTTGTAAACATTTGCGAAGTGGCATATGGTGCCTTGAAGGAAGGCACCATCTTTGTGAGGCAAGAGTCCCAGTGCCCAGCAGTTGCTGGCCTTGGGGGCCACCAGCGTGCTAATGGCAGGTGTCCAGGCAGGAGCTGGGGGTGATGTGTGGGTGAAGGATGTGCTGTGGGGGCGCATCATCACCTGCTAATTTATTAAACTGGTTGAATAACTTGATATCTTTGCCCACTGAAGGAAAAAGAGCCTGTTGTAAGGTACAAATTCGGGAGTGTCTGAGCTGTGAGAGAAATAGCTTCTGGCAGGAGTACTGGGTTGATGGGCATCTTTGCCACCACCCCACCCATTGCCCAGGCAGGGACATGAGGCCAGAGCTGGGGAGGGGCTGGAGCCCTGACCTCCTGACTCTCGGTGTTGTGCTCCCTCCACACCCCTGCGTTTCTCCCAGTGATGTGGCACTGGAGTGGGTTCCTCTGCCCAGGACAGCCAGTGGAGGCCTTGCAGTGACTGCTGTGCCCTCAGGCTGAGGCTTCTTCTATGGGGCTGGAGCCTTTTCCTCCTGAGACCCCACACGTTCCCTTTCCTTTCCTTTCTGGGGGAAGCCAGGTTCCCTGCAGCGGGGGCCTCATCACAATTCCTCTTGGAGCACTCACACAAGGTCACTTTTCCCATTTGAGGAAACGTTTGTTGTGTGCTCCCACCAAAGCGTAGCCACTGACGTGTCTAGAATTCTGCGTGCAGAGCAGAGGTGAGATGCTGAGGGTGTGCCTCGGCCCGTCTTAGGTCCCCTCTGCCTCCAGGTGGTGACCGTGGCCTGGGAGGCAGGTGGCCCTGTGGGGGTGACTGAGCTGCAGCATTGTCCTTGACTCTTCCTGGTGTGTGTAGTAAGCCTGGTCAGAGCATGGGGTCTGGAGTCAGGTGGCCTGGCTACGGGTCCTAGCTCTGCCACTCACCAGCCTGGTGTGGGCAGCCATTTTAGCCTTTCTGGGCCTCAGTGTCCTCCTCTGTGGATGGGGGACAATGCCTGAGTGCCGGGGGCTGCACATGGCACCTGTCTGTCTGCGTTCTTAGTGGAGGTGGCACCAGTGGTGGTCACTATTGATGCCGACCTGCTGGCCTGCCCCGTGCTGTCCAGGAGAGTACTGGGGCCTTGGAGCCCCCTCTTCCCTGGTCTTCTCCCTCGGAGGCACTCTGCTGCCTCTGTGAGGAGCCATTTCACTTCCTTCATCAACTGGATGGATTTTTAAAAATTTGATATCCTCTTTCAAAAGTGCTGTACCTTTGCTTTTATTCTTTGAATATAACTTCAATTTAGTTGCACATTCATATTTAAAATCTCATATGAATTAATTTCGTGATATTGGTTTGTTTTCTTCTTGCTTTTCGTGAAGCAATATCACTCAAGCTCCTCTTGCGTCTTTGGCATCAGAGGCGTCATCCCCCGAGCCACTCTGAGTCATCTAATACGGTTTCCCGAGCGTGTCAGCTTCACTTCACATAAGTCATTTCAGATCCTGCACTTATTGAATCAGTGCATACTGCTGTCACTGGGAAGTTTCCACTGTGCCGCGGATACTCATTTGTAACGTTTTAGAACGTTTTGTTCCATTTGGCACTTTGTGTTTTGTCCTCAGGTTTTGATGTAGGCTGCAGAACAGGACCTGTCCCCACTCCGTGCTCAAAGTGCTGAGTGTCCCTGTGCTCCACTGACGGTGCTCCATCTACCTTCTAGCTCTCTGACCCCAGCTTGTCACCAGCTCCTCCTTTCCCTGGGAGACGGGGTGGCGCAGCGGAGGCCAGCCTGCCATGGGGAGGCGAGCTGTGTGTGCTCCCATCCCTGTGGGGCAAACAGGAGACTTACCTGCAAGCAGGCGTGCAGAGACTGGAGTGAAAGGAAGAGGAGAAGGAGCTGCGTCCTCAGGGCAAGGGGCTGAAGTGGTTCGGGATATGTCTATCCATCTTATATCAGAGCCCACTGTTCATCTGCCCTGAGGCCTTTAGTAAACAAGATCACAGTGACTGTGGGGAGGCCTAGGCAGTCCTATATGTATAGCTTCTAAGAGCCTCAGAAAATCAAGGATTCAACCCCATAATATAGGTGACACTGCTTGTCTTAGTCTGCTTGGACTGCCATGACATAATACCCTAGACTGGGTGGCCCACACAACAGAAAATTTATATTCTCCCAGCTTTGTAGACTGGAAGTCCAAGGTCAAGGATCAGCCAGCAGCCTTGGTGTCAGGGGTGGGCATTCCCCTTCTCCACTGCGTGCACATATGGCCTTTTCTTGGTGTGTGTGTGCTGCTGGGGTGGGGCAGGGAGGAGAAGTTGGGGTGGGTGCTGAGGTGGGGCAGTGGGGAGAAATTGGGGTGAGGAGAGAGGGGCTCTTATATCTCTTCCTATAAGGATACTAATCCTATTGAATCAGGGCCCAACTTACATGACCTCATTTAGCCTTACTTCCTTCTTTAGAAGTCCCACCTCCAAATGCAGCCATCCTAGGGGGTTAGGGCTTCAACATACGAATTTTGGGGAAGACACATCCATGATACCCCTAGTATGCTGCCAGACACGTGGCAGGTGCTCAGGGAATGTTCGTTATATTTGAATCCAAAAGGTTCCAGAAAGATGAGATGGACTTGGACCCAGAGGCTCTAGGCAAATCTTATAGACCAAGGGGGCCAGTGTGTGTGTGTGTGTGTGTGTGTGTGTGTGTGTGTGTGTGTGCCAAGGGGGCCAGTGTGTGTGTGTGTGTGTGTGTGTGTGTGTGTGTGTGTGTGTGTTCTCAGGAAGGCACATCCTAAGTTTGGCCTGCTGGCTCTGGCTGGTGTGTTGGGTACAGGTTGGAGATGAGCTCCACCTCTGCCCAGCCAGTCAGAGCCACCTCCAGATCTCCTGCTCCCTGATCTCCTTAGCCTGCTGGGGAATGGAGGAATTGTGACATTTGCCCCAGGTAAGGGGGTGCCACTACTGGAGCCATATACTGTGAAGCCAAAATTCTTAGTCTATTTATTCATAATAATTCCTTACGGCTGAGTGATGAAAGCTGCATGAGAGCAGGTGTGTGCTTTATCATCAGCATGTCAGATGGTGTCTGGCACAAAGTAGGTGCTCACTCATTCGGTGTTGATTTAATTAAAATAACGGCTAGTCTCCATGGTGTGCAAAATGGCTTTTATATATTGATAATATCGTATCTTACTCCAGGCAGGACTCTGGTCCCTGTTTGCAGATGAGGACACTAAGGCGCAGAGGGAACCAGTGGCTATTATAGGTGACCCACCGAGGGAGGCTGCATCTCGATAGGCTCAGGGGAAGGGACAGTGGAGGCCCAGGAGGCCCATGCTGACATGGGCCTGCACAGATGAGGTTTGCTCCTTGCTCCCCAACCTGGCATCCTGGACATTTCTGGCTGTTGAGGAGGGACCTAAGAGGTGCCCACTCCCCTCCTTGTGGGTCATTTTGTCCACCAACTCCTGTAGTGCCAGAGGTGTCCTCTGGCCTCAGCCTGCAGAAACAAATCGCTGGTGAAGGGCTTCCTTCTTGCCTCATCATTGGCTTCTATGTGGCCGGCCTTCAGCAGGTATTTCCTGAGTGAGTCGATGGAAGGGCACATTAACCACACTTACAGATTTAAATCAATGCCCTTTCTGCTCAGCCAGCTCACCTGTCACTCTCTTTGGCCTCTGACATTTATTATTAAGTGCGTTCTTATTTTATTAGTATGGCTAATTAATGCATGACATTAAAATATTGACATGAGTTGATTTGAGTATCTGTATCCTTGGAGCTTCAGTTAATAAAATAACTTTTGATAAGACTAGTGGTTTTAGAACATTTAGACTTAATTATATTTTCTAAAGGATTTCTCTAGAATCATATAACTGCCTGGTAAGGTACTTTAATTCCCTAGTTAACTGAAATAAATTGGTTTTTCGTTTGGTTTTGCTTAATTCAAATTAAAGTAATATACATTTGATAACAGCAGTTAAAGGATTGTTTATAAAAGTCTTCTTCTTTATATATTGGGAAATAATCCATATGAGCTAAATTAATGTTGAGGATGATGTGCAGAGAATATGACAGTTGGCGAGACTATTTGGCCCAGAGAAATAGGCATGCATTTCTGTTGGTAATTTCTTTTTTTTTTGAGACAGAGTCTCACTCTGTCACCCAGGCTGGAGTGCAGTGGGGCAATTTCAGCTCACTGCAACCTCTGCCTCCTGGGTTCAAGTGATTCTCCTGCTTCAGCCTCCTGAGTAGCTGGGATTACAGGTGCCTGCCACCACGCCTGGCTAATTTTTTGTATTTTTATTTTTATTTTTGAGATGGAGACTCTCTCTGTTGCTCAGGCTGGAGTGCAGTGGCACGATCTCGGCTTACTGCAACCTCTGCCTCCCAGGTTCAAGCAATTCTCCTGCCTCAGCCTCTTGAGTAGCAGGGATTACAGGCACCTGCCACCAAGCCCAGCTAATTTTTGTATTTTAAGTAGAGACGGGTTTCACCATATTGGTTAGACTGGTCTTGATCTCCTGACTTCAGGTGATCCACCTGCCTCAGCCTCCCAAAGTGCTGGGATTACAGGCATGAGCCACCACACCCAGCCTTGTTCATAATTTCTTTTGCCATTCTTCCTCAAAGATGAGGGCTTTTCTTCCTTGAGTTTTTTTCTATGCAGTTGATGTGTTACACTTGTACATTCCAATTTCAGCATCAGCAAGTTGTGAATTATGACAGTCGTTGAAATGGGAGCATTAAGGAGAATTCAGGTGTTTCATTCTTATCTTACTTAGGTTAGGAAGTCTGCCAAAGCTAGCAATTTGAAAAGAAAGAAAACAAAATGAAAAGAAAGGAAAGAAAAATATCTTGTAGAAACACTCGCTATAAAAGTATAATACGTCAATGGGTATTATCCCACTTGTAAGAGCGTAAACTCCTTTCATTAGTTATTTTTAGAAAGCATACTGTCACAATGCCTGAATCTTCCACAAGTGTAGCCTGCTGAAAGAGACCTTGCAAATAACTCCATCAAGTTTACTAGTGTACAAAAAAATCTGTCTTCTCACCTTTCTTCCTCTTTTTAAAAAATGTTGATGTAATTTCAGACTTACGGAATACTTGCAAGAACAGTACAAAGGATCCCCAGATACCCTTTATCCAGTTTCTCCAAAAGTTAACATCATTTTATACCCCATCCCACATATATAAGCATGCATATATACATATTTTTGGTACCGTACAAGAGTAAGACTGATAGTCCTTTACTCCCAAATACTTCAGTGTGTGTTTCCTAAAACAAGAAATTCTCTCATATAGTCACAGTGTAATCATCAGGAAAATAACAATGAAGCACTGGTCCTGTGTTGCTTAACGATGGAGATATGTTCTGAGAATGCGTTAGGCAGTGTTGTCGTGGGAACACCATGTAGTGTACCTGCAAAAACCTGATGCTACAGCCTACTACACACCCAGGCTATGTGGTATAACCGATTGCTCCTAGGCTATACGCCTATACAGCATGTGACTGTGCTGAATACTGTAGGCAATTGTAACACAGTGGGGCATTTGTGTATCTAAACATATCTGAACTTAGAAGAAGTACAGTAGAAATACAGTATAATCTTATGGGATCACCTTAGTGCATGTGGTTCCTCATGGACTGAAATGTTGTTATGCAGCACATGACTGTATTATCTATTCCACTGTACATACCTTCTTGATATTTTGTCAGCTGTTCCCAAAATATACTTGATAGCAAAAGATAATTCATGGTCATATGTTACCTTCCTCATTATATCTCTTTAGTCTCGTCTAGTTTCAAACAGTTCCTCAGTTTCAGAACGCTCGCATTTATAGTGCAAGCCGGTTATTTTGTTGATGTTCAGTGTAGGTCTGTCTAGTGTTTCCTGGTGATTAGGTTCAGATGATGCCTTTTGGCAGGGGTGCTCCACGTGATGCTGGCTCTCTTGGTGCATCCTACCAGGAGGCACATGTTGTTGGTTAGTCCTGTTGCTGGCAGTGTTAACTTTGATCACTTGGTTAAGATGCCAGGTTTCTTCAGTGTAGTTAATATTTTGCCTTTTGTAATTAAAAAGTATCATACGGAGAGACACTTTGAGACAACATAAACATCCTGTTATTCCTCAACCTCTCATCAACTAGTTTTAGCATCCATTGATGATTCTTAGCTGAGTCAGTCCCCTACGATCACGCTTGTCAAGTGGGGATTTCTCATTCTGTCTTTTCTTCCTCCCTAGAAAGAAGAGTTTTCATTCCTCCGCCCCCCGCCCCCTTGAGTCTGTTTATTTTGTATCCATATGGACTCATGGACTCCTAGTTTCTTAGTTTAACAGTAACTTTTTTTTTAAAAAAAACAGTAACTTATAATACATTTTTATAGTTTGATAAGAGAAGTCCCTTCAGGCTAGCTCCTGTCTCCACATTCTTTGAACATGACTTTACTTTTTGGTACAACAAGGTGTTCTGGGCTCACTTATGCTTTTCCTGCCCCTGTCCTAGAATCAGCCATCTCCAAGGAACTCTGGTTTCTTTTAATGGAGAAAAGCATTTAGAAACCAAGATTTTGGCCAGGCGTAGTGGCTCATGCCTATAATTCCAGTGTTTTGGGAGGCTGAGGTGGGAGGATCACGTGAGGCTGGGAGTTTGAGACCAGCCTGGGCAGCACAGTGAAAACCTGTCTCTACCCCCGACTCCCCAAAAAAAAGAGACAGAGAAAGAGAGAGAAACCAAAATTTGGGTGTTAGATGTGCTCATTGCTTCATTGCTACTGGGGTCATTGCTCAGAAGACAGATCTTGGCAATAGATGTCTGCTTATACATACACACATGCCTCTATCCAGTTCTTTCCATGAGAACCCATGAGTTTACACTGATACCGCTAATCCTGATCCAGGGCTGTGGCATTCATTCTGCCCTTTTCCATTTCCATATTTTTCACTTCCCTCTGCAACAGGGAAACCTGGCTTCCGTTTTCACAATATATTTACATATTTGCTCAATTCTAGAATGTCAAAAAGTAGTTTCAAAATTGCTGACCTCTGCAAAAAGAGTTCTACTGATTAGAATTCAGTATTAGAGCTCCTTTTGGCAAGACTGAGAGCATATAGTCCACATTTCAGGTGTTTCTTGGGTTTGTTCTCTGGTGCCCCCTTTCAGTGTGCTTGTGTTATTCATTTGAAATACAATTTGGTTCCTTTGTTTCTCTTTGTATTCTATTTGAGAGATTTCCCCAATCAGGAATTTTCTCTTCCCTCCCTTTTGTATGAACCACGAACATTTCCGAAAGGCAGGTCTATACAAAAAGTTCTATTCAGAGAGGTGCTTCCCCTCCCACCCACTCCAATCCCTTTGTCCCCTCTACCCAGCTGCCATCCTGCCCAGTAGGCAACCAGTCTCATTAGTTTGTGTTTTTCCTTCTATGTTTCTTTTTGCTACAGTGGGTAGTTTCTTATTCCTCTCTTTTTCTTCATAAAAAGTAGAATATTATCAGTCCTCTTTTGCAGTTTGCTGTTTTTCATTTAACAGTGCGCCCAAGCAGGCTACATTAGTCCCTAGGGCTCCCCTATCCTTCCTTCTGTTCCTGAGGGGTCTGTTGTGCCCTCTTTGTGGCTGTCATGTAGGTGCATGAGAACTGTGCTGTGTGCATCTATGTGCTAATGACAGCACAGCCCCCATCAGGCATTGTGTCTTTTCCACCTGACTCTGGAAGAGTGTAACATGAGCAGAGGAGGAAACTGAGGCTCAAAGTAGTTCTGTGACCACACGTCACACAGATGTGAGCTGGACATAGAGGTTGAGGCCAGACTGTCTGGTGCCGGAGCTGAAACTTGGGAATGATGGGTGCACTTGCTCCTCCTGCTGGGGTTCATCACATGGCTGAGATGCCATGGGCAGGGCCCACATCACCCTGGGTGCTAAGTAAAAGGGCTCTGGGGAAGAAAGGGTAACCCAGGAGAAAGGAGGAGCTATTCTCCTTATAGCTGCTTTCCATTCATCCTTCTAAAATTTGTTGTGTGTACATGTTTTGTAACGAATATAATGTATCAGTAGAATAGTATATATTTACTCAAAGTTCTGTGCTCAGAGCAAATTTTAAAAAATGATACTGATATGTGATCAAAAATGTTTGGAGACCACTGAAAGAGAAGCTCACCCAGCTGTCTTGCATTAGAAATGAGAGCCCTGGCCTGGCCTTAACATCCAGAGATGAGGGCTTGTGAACCTACCTGCTCCTGTTATGGGGGCAACAAGGTGTTCATTCATTCATTCATTCATTCATTCAGTATGACTGAGCAGTGAGGTTAACACAATGAGCAGGAGGGTGCTGCCCTGACCTCAGAGAGCATCTGCAAGTCCAGACAGGGACCTCCATGGCTGGAAGGACAGTGAGGCCTATCAAGGAGGGACATGGTGCTATGGATCACGTAGGAGGGGCCTGTAAGTGAGGTTTTGGGGTTAGATGTGACTTCCAGGGAGAAGTGTGACACCTAAGTGTGTGTGTGGGTCCTCTGGTCTAAGGCTTGGAGAGGAGGGAGTGTAGCTGCTGGCCAGCACTGTGAAAGAGTTGACTCTGAGCAAATCATTAATCTTTTTGGGCCTTAGCTGTCTTCTCTGTATTGGGGAAGGATAGTACCACTGGCCTCTTCAGCAAGTTCTTTGCATTTGCCGAGGCCAGATTCAGGTGTCAAATTCTTGGCTCTTCTATTGACTAGCCATGTGTCCTTGGGATGTGTTATGTCTGAGCCTTGCTAACTTGCTCTTTCTCACCTTATCTCATTGAACCCTCCCATCCGTACAGCATTTTCCTGATGAGCACTTTGAGGTTCAGAGAGGTGAAGTGCTAACGGAGGGTCCCACAGCCAGTGGGAGATGGGATGCAGGGCTAACTGCCACGTTGGGTCCTGCACACACAGACTATGTGTGCTTGTCTTACTTAGACTTTGCTTGTACTTGAGAAAGGGGTTCAGTTTGCTTTAATGTCACTTTAATGCTTTTCAGAATTCATTTCCTTTGTTTATTTTACAGCAGTATAATTTTCAATGAAATAGTTTTACATTGAGTTTACATGTTTTAGATGCCTCCATGGATTTGCAGCCAGATACTTTTGTCATTCTAGCTTCCCTATATAATGGCACTATGTGGCAGTGTGGCCATGAACTGTGGCCTGGGTTTCCCTTTAGGCTGGCCAGGCAGCCTCTGAGTCAGGTGTTCAGTGTCTCTTGGCTTGCGGAGGCCTCTGCGTACCCCGGACAAGTTTCCTGTGGGTCAGTCTCCTATGTAGTTTGGTATTACTTTGCCATGTCATTGGGTCCTTCCTGGGATTGTGTTCCACCTAGGACCATCTGGCTGGGCATCATAGGTGCAGAAGAGTACGTCTCTTCCTTCCAGCCCCCTGAGCTGTGGAGGGTACATGTGCACCCCGGAAGCAAAAGCTCTGGCTCCCAGAGGGCCTCGGTTTGCTAGGTTGGCCCTGCCTTCAGTTGCTGTCCTCGTGCCACACCATATGCTGAGCCATCTGTTCTGCCTTTTTGTTTTGGAAAATGTGGCACAACAGTTAGAGTCTTGCCTAGAAGAGCACTGAAGGCCTTTTAGCACCGGGGCTGTGGCTTAGCCATTTGGGTCCCTTCAGTGCTTGGTGAGGGGCTGGAGCTGGAGTAAGGCCCTGGTGCTTACATGTTGAATGCATGTGTGCATGTTTGATTATTGAAGCTTGAGGGCTCAGGAGAGTGGCAAGAAAGGAGGAAGTGGAATGCAGAGCAGGGACTTCTTTCCAGGGCCCAACCCACATGGTGGTTTTGCTCCTGGAAGAGCACCTGGCTGTGGAGAGCAGGTACCTACTGCCCAACCCCCCATGGCCCAGCCTCAGCCCCATCCTCTTCTCAAGAGACCCCAAAGCTTGGCTTTAGCCAGACCCAGACTGACATCTGAGATTCCAGTCTGAGCCCGCTAAGTGTTGAGCCTCACTGTTTCAGCTCTTGGGTTTCAGTGCCCACGAACCGGTACTATAGTGGCATAGAAAAGCTACCTGAAGCTGGGCTCATACATTATCTTTGGTGCTTACTAGCTGTGTGGCCTTGGGCAAGGTGGGTTGCTTAACTTCTGGCAGCCTTGATTTCCTTACTGTGAAGCAGGGACATACCTCTTAGCACAGAGTGGTTGTAGGGATTTGGGATGGCATGTGGCTAGCACCCAGACACTTGGGCATTGGTTGCCATTATTATTAGTGGTAGTAGTATTACTGTTAATACTACTGATGTTACTGTCAGCACCACTGTTAACCCCCTTTCTGTCCCTCTACCTGCCCCCCACAACGTTCACCCACAGCACTGGTGTTATACACCCCCTTAATGAAGAAGAGAAGAGAGGAGCCGGCTCAGAGCATTTGTCTGCCCAGCTGCTCTGAGCCCTGAGCTGACCATCAAGGATGCTAAGGGGCTCAAGGAGGACCGAACCTCCCCGTCCTTCCCTTCTCATCCTTTTCTCTCCTGTACACCATTGTTTTCTCAAAAGAAAAAAAGAAATAGACTCTGGGAAATAAATCCCCAGTCCCTGTTTCAGATGATTGTCCCATTTCTAAACTTGAGTTAATAAGAATAAACAAAGTAGTAGGTAGATTTGCACAGGAGAATATTTTTATTCTGATGATTATGTAAATATTTATGTGTTCTGGCTTTCTTATTTTGTTGCTGGTGTCTAATTTCCAAGTCTCATAATGAAGTGTAATTTTGAGAAGCTTTGCAAAGATGGGCACGCAGTGAAATAATTTGATTTGTTCAGTAAACTTGGTTTCAGTTATTCCTTTTCATGAGTTGTTTTAGAGCCCCTTCAAGTTCTTTGTGATTTGACAACAGCTTTCAGCCCAATGAAGATATGACTCTTAGGCATTGCCAGGCATTCAGAAGAGGTTCGTAATATTGTCGCTTAATAAGAAAATGCGTTCATTGGCAGGATATAAAATTGATGGGCTTCAAATGGATTTCTGTTTGTAGTTTTAGCCCTCTGTGCTCCTGCCATTCTTGAGGCTGTGAGTAAGGTTTTTTAATTAACTCAAATTGAATTGAATGAGCTTTTATTGAACGCCCACTGCATGCCAGACACTGGCTCCTTAACCCTTGCACTGCCCTGTAGGTGGCTGTGGGGAGCTGAGCCAGAGGAGGTTATGCCCCATGCCCACGATCATTCAGCTGGCAAAGCTGGGAGATGGGATTTGAAGTTAGGTTTGATTCTTAGGCTTTTTCATCCAAAGCTGATTATAGGCAGAGTTGATTAAGGAGAAGAGAGAGGTTGAGTGGCTTTCATGTTATTTCAGTTAATCTTGTTTAGTCTTCTCAGCCACCCCATGAAGTTCATTACATTTTCCCTATTTTACATCTGAGGAAAGTAAGACTCAGAGGGGTACAGTGATATGCTCAGGGTCACACAGCTGGTAAGAGGCAGAGCTGGGATTTGAACTCAGAACTGCCTGGCTGCAAAGCCAGAGTTCCTTCTAGAACTCCTCTAGGGGTCTGCACTTCCTTTAGCGCATGGCCAATTGACTACCTGCCCACAAAAATGGCCTGGCCTTGCTGGCTAGGGCACCCTCCTGCAGATGGAGGTGAGGAGCAAAGCAGAGTGGGACTGGGCATCGGTTTCCTAGCTCTATCCCTGGGCTAGTGAAGTCCTCCTCTCTGACCCTCATTGCACCCACTGGTGACTGGTGACAGGATACCCTCCTGGGTTATTATTAGGATCACAGACAACATGTGTGATGCACCTGGCACTCGGTGGGCATTCAGGAAGTGAAGGACCCTGCCCTTTGGTGTCTGTTGCTTGTCAGAGTGTGTGGATGGCTCTGGTCTTGGTGAAGAAGCTGCTGTTGCTTCAGCCCCCGGACTCCTGTGCATCACAGGGCTGATTCAGTGCAGACAGGTGACTCATCTGATGGCATTTTGTGTGGCATTGTACAGTTCAGCCTGGCACAGCATACCTCGCCCACGGCAGGTATTCAAGAGCCATTAGTGTTTATGAAGGTGATAAAATTGCCGAGATGGAGGGAAGTCATCAAAATAAGAGCCTTCGCCTGTCTCGTGAAAGTTCACTTGCAAACTTAATGCCTGTGGGTCTGCTGAAAAAGTGCCACCTGGATTTCTTCCTGGACACAGAGCTCTCTGGAAGGGCAGCTGGACAGCCCCTGATTGCCATGTGGGGGTGGATGCTTTTTATGTGACAGTGAGTTGGATAAATTAACAGTGGTCTTCAAGGTGTTGTGCTCAGCTTAACTCTTTGAATTGCCATAGCTTTAAAATGAATACTAGAAATAGTTATATTTTCTTCACATTCTCCATATTTTCTCCATTGAAGATAATAAACGTTATCTTGAATTTTTTAGGGTTTTATAGCAAAAATTCCTCCCATTTGTAAAGCATGCTGCAGTGAATGGGAGCAAAGTAGCTGGCAGCACTCTCATGCGCTGTGGCAGAGGCTGAGGGAGTTGCCCAATCCCACTTCCAGTTGGAGAAAGCCTGGGCCCTGACTTCCAGTGCATGTTCAGGTCCACCTGTCAAGGATAGGATCCATTGTTAAGAAACAAACGTGGGAAAGTGTCGTGTGAGAGTCCCTGAAAGCAGCATAGTCACTTTCGAGTCACTCTGATAAAGATAGAACACTTAATTTAGGCACATTTCAGGATTTCAGAACATTTGGAGTAGTCCTGGGGTGGAAAGCAGTGTTTTCCTTTTTCAATTTCATCCTGACTCCATTCCTCCCTTTATGTGTGTCAGTCATAGCAGGGGAGTGTTTTCCTCTTGGATGCGTTTGCACCTGGCAATTTGAATGTGCAGGAATTACTTGATTGCAAAATAGCTACTCTCAAAATGCAGACAAGCAGCCACACTCAGAGAGCCCTTCGGTCACGGCAGCAGGGTGGCGCCAGACACCTGGCTTTGAGTCCCGTGGAAGCCTGCCACTTAGTCTGTTCTGAGCGGCTGTTTACAGGCGTATAGAATGGGCTGTAGGATGGGATCCTCAAGGTTTTGGGGCGTGGGAGGGGCTGGCTGGCATGATTCAGCGTGCTAGCTCTCTGGGGGCTCTGCCAAGCACTGAGGGTCACTGGGAGAAAAACACAGGCCCCACTTTGTCCATGTGGAAGGAGCCCAGGCTGCCCTGGCTGCCATACTCACCCTTCCTGGCAATCTGCATCTTCTGGTCTATTTAGTCTCATTCCCTGTTTTTATTCCCTTCTTTTATTTAGGGAGAGCCAGAGCAGCAATTCTCATGTCAGGATTATTTGGGAGATCCATATTACTTCTGATTATTTACGAAGGGACAGGCCAGGGGGAGGTAACCAACTCAATAAATTCGTCAGCGAGGCAGCTGGAAGGATGTATGACAAACAGACCAGGCTGTCATTTGGCCAGAGATTATCTGCACTGGGATTGTTCCCCCAGGATAGTCCTGATGACAAATGTAATTGACATTTTTTATTAACCCTGAAATGATTAAAGATGCTGCTACTGAATTTGTGTTAAAGTACCTGGTCCCTGGCATTTTGAGAAAGGGAGATTTTACAGCCTGTGTTTACTTCCTGTTCATCACTTTAATCAACCAAGACATACAGAACCCTGCCTGGTTTGGTCTTGAAACTGGGCCAGGGAGATAAGACTCTGCTTCCTGGCTTAGTTTTCCAGAACACTCCGGTATGAACATCACGAGGGACATGTAGGAGGCACTCTGTTCATTTACCACGTAGTCATCAAACGTTTGTTGAGCTCCTACTGTGTGCTAGGTCCCTGTGTGTGATATTGGGCGCTGTCTCCTTGAAGAGTGCTTACCGTAGAATGGGGGCTAGACAGATGTTTACGGGGATGATTGTGCGAACCAAGCACTTTAGGGGAGGACTGGGCCCTCACTGCCCAGGGAGTGGGGTGGGGCTGGAAAGGCAGTGCAGGGGTGGTTTGTGTCTTACAGGAAGGGGGTCTCCTCTCCAGACAGGTCTTACCTCTGGAGCTTCCCAGGCAAAGGCTGGAAGTGGCAGTGCTCAGAGAGTGGGGTTCTTGGAGTGCCAGAGTGCGGGCACACAGAGGGGCAGCAGGGGAGGGTGGAGGCACAGAGGTGAGCTTGGCTGGGCCCTGCTGACGGGCTAGGGGCTACATGGAGCACAGCGTGGGCTCTGCTGCCTCCTAGCCTGCCCGCTGAGTTACTGAAGCTCTTGGTTTTGGTTTCCTTATCTGTGAAATGGGACAATCCTACTTTTGCTTCTGTCATGGGCTGCTGCAAGATGAAATGACAATAGGAGGAAAGCCCCTGATTGGTGCTTGGTCTCCAGAGCCTAGTGAGCAAGCATTTGCTGTGGTGATGGGATGGAGGAAGCAGAGGGAGGCTCCTTCCTAAAAGTAGCCTCAGTAGCAGTGGCCAGACATTGAGCACCTGCTGCATGCCAAACGCCGGGCTGAAGGCCTTCCACTGACACGCTGTTAGGTATTGCTATTCCCGTTTTATAGCTGAGAAGCTTCTTAGAGGGTAAAGCAGTTCCCCAGGGTCACATATAGTTAGAGAGGGGCGGAGAGAAGATCTGATACCAGGCTGTTGCTTCCAAGGGTTTCCTTTCAGCAGTGTAGGGACTGGGAGGTGCCAGGAGGAGCAGGGCCATGGGGAGGGCCAGCTCTGACTGTGGCCAGAGTCATACTTGAGCTCTTCTCTTAGAGGAATGGGCTTGGGTTGCAGAGGGTGTTAGGATGTGACCTGTCACAGGGAGTGTTCTTGTCACACTGCTCCTGGATTGGCTGATACATTGAATACTTCCTGAGCACCTGTTTTGTGGCCAGCCCTCTGTTAGGGGTATACACATTCCCTCAGCCACAAAGCCAGTATTTAGTAGGCACCTGCTGCATGCCATGTGGTCCACCAGGCCTTGGGTAGATGGTGGTGTACCAGAGGCTGGGGTCTTCACCCTGGTGGAGCTCCCAGGCTGACAGGGAAAGAAGGAAAGAAAAAGATCATACATCTAGCAGCGTGGATGCGCAACATTTCAGCATTGAAATAGTGGGTCTATGTTATTAACATTTTATATGCTAGGCTCTCCCTCCCCCAAAACCAGAACAAACCCTCTCTCTTGCCCCTGAACTGCATAGGGTTCAGAGGTCATCTGCCCCCTTGTGTCTAGACCTGTTGCTCAGGAACCATTCCCATCAGTTTAATTTCTTTTTCCTTTTAATCCTGTGGCTGGCAGGATGTTGCAGGGGCAGTAATTTAATAAAAGTATGCAGTTTGTAAAACAGCTGCTATTCTGTGTACTAAGCACATTTGCCAACCTTTTCAGGGAAACCTCCAAGCTGTTCTTGGAACTTAGCGATATTGCAGGGAAAAAAACATTCTATTTAATAACATTTCATCCTTTGGGTTCTGCAGCTAATAGAAGCATGAATGGAGGCCATGTCTGAAAGCCATTTCTTTATGTGATTCAGAGAATCAGGACATAGCAATTACACTGGGTATGGGATTTATGGAAACATTCATGCCTAACAAGAAGAAAACAGCTCAGTACGTTATTTAATTTGAAGTCACAGGTCTGCGGGCTATTTCCCCACTCAGACCTACTGCACTGCTCGGCAGGCCCCAGGCCCTTGCACACAGGTGTCTGCTGCTCCCTTTCTCTCTGAGTCCTGACCTGGCTGCAGGTGGGGACCTGGGCCTACTCAGTGGGGTGCGTTCACACCTTGGGCCAGGGCAGAGAGGTGCTGGGTTTGCAGCCGGCCTGTCTGACTCCAAGCCTGTCTTTCTCCACCACTGCATCTAACAACCTCGTTAGGTTTGTAATATGTGGCAGCTGCATGATCTGCTGTATAAGAGACACACATTTAGAAAAATGTACGTGCCACATGCTTTTCCTTTCTTTATTTCCCTTTCCCCTGAACTGACATAAAAAGGAGAGTCACACAGAAGCAGATGTCAGAATGACTGCCTTGCTTCGCCCCATCAACTGGAAAAGCCACCGACTGAATTCCCCCCTACACGGTTTCTGTTTATGGGAGCTGCAGGGTGGGAGTTGGGGGCGGGGCCCTCTATTCTCTGCTTTCTGGGCTAGCTGAAGCCTTAATTCAAAAACAAATTGAGTCCTTCAGCTGTCACCCGATTGTTCCCTCTGATTTTGGGGGATAAATATCATTGCTGAGGCCTCGTGTCTCCTCTGTCTCCTCTTCCCTAAAGCTTTTCCCCCTTTCTGTTCTCTCTCTGCCCAGAACTAAACGTATCTCTGACAAAAGCATGCATTATTTAGAGCCTGTCGCCTCTTGAAGTTCTTTAATTACAGAATTAAACCAAAGTAATGACAGTTTAATTTGTTCTTTCATTAATTGGGAGCGCTCTGGGCTGATGTGAAATGAGCGCATTTGGAAGGCATGAGGAATATGTGCTGAGTGATTGGAGCGTGAGTAATAATAATCGCTGTCGTTTAGTGCTGGGCGCTGGCTAGGTGCTCCTCATGTGCATTCTCCGTTATGCTTGCCGCAACCTTGAGGTGGAGGTACCACCTTCTCTGTTTCGTGGCTTAGGATCTTGAGGCTCAGAGAGGTGAACCAACAGCCACCTGTTAGCCGGAGGGAGAGCCAGGCCTGGACGCCCGCAGCCCAGCCCCAGAACCCCTGTCCTGTTCATAGCCCCACTTGGCCTTGAGACCACCAGCTGTGGCCTCAGGATTCTGCAAGGGGTAGCCCACAGGAAGATGGGCACACCTGGCCGGGGCATGCCTGAGAAGCACTTAGTTGTGCCTGGCTGAATTTGAGGCTGAGAAGAAATGTTTGAACCCATGAGAATAGAAGGAAAGTGGGGGTCAGAGGGAGCTGAAACTTCACTGGTGCTGATGGAAATTTCGCTGCTCTCTCCTGGGAGCCTGCAGCTGCTGAGGGACATGCCTGTGAGCACATCCCGTGCCACTTACTTGTGAGTCAAGCATGTAGTGGAGGGTAGAACCCAGGTGTCTGGGGCCCCGTCAGGCTTGCTGGTCTGCCCTTACCCTAGCTAAGGCCCATTCCAGAGCTGCTACCTTTCCATGGACACATCTGTGTCCAGGTGACTTCCTTCTTGCATTGCCCCCAGGCCCCACCATACCTGGCAGATGAAGTGCCTCCGATGCCCTGCCGTGGCCTGCAGGAGTCCTGGGCTGGGCCTTTGCTTTCAGGCCTGTGGAACTACACGGAGGGTGCATGGTTGGTGCATTCACAGTGCTAGTGGCTCATCTGGAGGGTTATGTCTAGAAGGAGGCAGTGAGACAGCTCGCCTTCCTCCTTACGTCCCTAGGGCCTAGAGCCCGGTGTGTACTGACACTGTGCTGTCTTGGCAGCAGACAGTGAAGGACAGGAGGAGAACCAAAGTGAATAGTGCCTTCTGTGACACCTTTCCTTTGGCACTTTAATTCCCTTTCAGTTTCCCCACCACTCTGGAAAGTGGGAGGATTAGCCCCATTTTCTTGCTGTAGAAATGGAGGCTCAGAGACAATGGCCATTTACCCAGGCCATGTGGATTGAAGGGACAGAACAGAGTTAGGATTCAGGGCTGTCTGACCCTGAAGTATCCCGTGCAATTGGGCCTCAGTGTTCATGCTGTCACCCCATGTCTCCGCCAGGCACCCTCTCACTCACTCTGTTCACGTCTCCCAGCAACCTTAGAGTTTCACCCTGTGGGTTCTCAGGTAAAACTTTAGAATTTATTATTAATGCATTTCTCTGCAGCAAAGTCTGGATGAATTTAGAATTAGAGGACTCGGTTATACTTTATTACTGTTTGTCATTAAAAATCATGCAAATAAGCCATGGAATACAGCAACTTGTGTTGTTTTGGACACCAGATTTACATGTTTACTGGAAGAAAATGCTGCTCAACTCCTTCAAGGTGGTAATAAAATTTTGCCTCAGAGCCTTAGCTTTGTTGGTCTTTTTCTGTAATTTACACCACAACTTCCAAAAAATATTTTAAACTAGTTTATCATAAAAACTCGTTTCAAAACATCCTTTTGTAAAGATGAGAAGACTGAGAAGCTGCATAGCCTGCGGGGTGGGAGTAGAGAAGGAAAGACCCATTGCAGCCATGTGACTCATGGGCCCAAGAGATAAACCAAAACCTCCTTGTTGCCAGAGCTGAGAGGGGGACAGGATGGCTTCTAGGTTTCTCATCTCTGGATTTTGTAGGAAGTTTCCAAGCCTGCCTTCCTCTTACAAGGAAGTCAGAAGCTAAAGGGTTGCTTCCCCCCAGCTTCTTCATTTAGCTTCTGACTTCCTTATAGGAGGAGGTGGGCACAGAACTTGTTTGGAAGCACCTGGAAGAGTAAGGACCAGGATAGAAAGAACTTTTGTTCCACCCTGACTTGAGCATTGGTGTCCTGCCGGAGGCCATTTCCACCACAGTTGGAAGAAGCAGTTGGGGTTTCCAACCCTGCGATGTCAACCTGCGCTGTTCCTCCAAGAAGATACAGGGCAAGGCCTGGGGATACCAATATTGAGGTAAAGGATCTGAAGCCAGCCATCCTGGTACATGGAAAGAAGGTTCAACCCAGGATGACCCCAAGCCTTCAGGTTAACTGCTGAGTTTGGTGTTTGCCCCAGATATTGTGCCCCCTGACCATTTCAGCTCTGTGTCCCACCTTCCTCCTGGCATGTGCCATGAAAGTCAGCTGGAGTATAGAGGAGAAGCCTTCTGGCTTTGTGAGCCCCTGCCCCTGGGATCCTGAGGTGGTGGTCACAAGTGACACAGCCATGACAAGTAGCATTGTTGATATCGATGTTCTGAATCAGTAAAAATGGGCTGGTTGTGATGGCTCATGCCTGTAATCCCAGCACTCTGGGAGGCCGAGGCAGGCAGATCACTTGAGGTCAGGAGTTCGAGACCATCCTGACCCACATGGTGAAGCCCCTTCTCTACTAAAAATACAAAAATTAGCCGGCTGTGGTGGTGGGTGCCTGTAATCACAGCTACTCAGGAGGCTGAGGCAGGAGAATCGCTTGAACCCAGGAGGCAGAGGCTGCAATGTGCTGAGATCCAGCCTGGGTGACATAATGAGAAGCACTTTGGAGGCCAAGGCAGTCGGATCACCTGAGGTCGGGAGTCCAAGACCAGCCTGACCAACATGGTGAAACCCCATCTAAAAAAAAAACAGTAAAAATGTGTATATCACAACACATGATAAGCAATACAATACCAATCATAATTCACTTCAAAAACAGCAGCTTGAAATTAATTAGTAGTTGTGCTGTTTCTTAAAAATATTGGAAGCCACACACTAGATCCGAAAGCTTGTGAGTGAGAATGAGGAGAGACAGGCAGATCAGCCAACAGATAGAGGGGCTTCTGTAATCTGGGCAGGTGTCGCTGGTCACTCCTGGCTCTGTGGGCATGGTTATGCCCTGACCCTGTGAGTTCTTGCTGCTGTCAGTGCCATACAGATGCAGGGATTCTTGGCTGTTTGTTAGTTACCCTCACGGCCAAGCAGCTTCTGTAAATTACAGGCTGTGACCACAGAAATCATTGACTAAGTGCTACAGAGCCATCATTGTTATCCCATCGTATGATTCTTCTTAATCCTTTAGAATCACTTGTTAAACTTTTATAGGTAAAATAATTTCATGCCTATTGAAGTAATGTAATTATACAGACTAATTCGATGCTATTAGAAAATTTTTGGGCTCCATTTATAATATCACCTAATGCATTCTAAGTACAGTTTGTTAGGGAACCTTGCATATTCAACCCGAAAGAACCCCAGGCTCGCGCATGAGCTTGGTTGCTGAGCAGTGCTGAGTGAACTAGAGACTACCAGGAGCTGTTCCATTGTCCTTAGGTGGCTCTTTTAGAAGTGATTAGACTTGGGGATTGTTTCTCAGAAATGGACTGGAGACCCATAAATCTACTCTGATTTTATTTTTGGACACCAACCTGGAGCCCACAAAGACAATTTCCGGCGAGTTAGTGGCAGTGCTGGGCAGCAGGGGGGCGCGTGTGCTGAGGCGCGGGTGTGCCAGCCTCACAATGGAGGAGGGGCTGCTCTTTGCCTAGTGTCTGCAGCTCTTTTCCGGTCTCTGGCTTGAACAGACTGGGGAGCCTGAGATCACATTTTGCTTGTCTTTCGGGAGGGATGTTGGGGTAATCTGGGCCAAGGGGCTCAGCCAGCCGCTACCCAGACTTGAGTGCTCTGTTTGGTGGCACCAGACATGGCGAAAGTGGGTGGTATTCAGCAGGGTGGGGGAGGCAGCAAAAGCCAGGCTGCAGAATGACACTTCTGTGGCCTAATGATTTTCAAAAACCATTTGCGAGATTGAGGTAATGTATTTCCCAGACTTAAGCAATTTACTCCTTCCTACCGTGCTGAATCAGGCTGTTAAATCGACTTGCTGTGTGGATAGAGCTATTGGCACCAGGGAAAAATGGTCAAGTTCAAGGCTCCTGCCGAATCTGTGCTCTTTTCTTTGGTAATTGATGAGTAACTGCACTTTAAAAAAAATGGGCTGGGTGCAGTGACTCACACCTGTAATCCCAGCACTTTGGGAGGCAGAGGCAGGAGAATCACCTGAGGTCAGGAGTTCGAGACCAACCTGATCAACGTGGAGAAACCCCATCTCTCCTGAAAATACAAAAAATTAGCTGGTAATGGTGGCACATGCCTGTAATCCCAGCTATTCGGGAGGCTGAGGAGGTGAATCACTCGAGCCCAGGAGGTGGAGGTTGCAGTGAAAGAGATCGCACCATTGCACTCCAGCCTGGG
>NW_016107367.1:2900042-2950774 GCF_001604975.1 Cebus imitator | reverse complement strand
ACAAAAAAAAAAAAAAAAAAGATTTTAGGAACATTGGAAAATGTTAAGTGAAGAAAACATGATGCCAGATTGTATATTCCATAGGATCTCAGAAGAAACAAAGTCTGCATAGAAAAATACTGTGGAAACTGTCAGCAGGTTGCAGGAATTACCTGTGATTGAGTGCAAGGATTAGATCCAGTGTCACCTCTGTTCCTTTTCAGTATCTTACCTGTTGCCCAGGTGGTGACACCTGGCCCTCAGGTGAGAAGCACCTGGCCATGAGTCCTGGGCCTCTAACCTGCTTGTTGTGTAACCATGGGGGACTTTCTTTCTACGAGGAGCCCCAGTCTCTTCATCTGTATAGTGGTCCAATGTGGTCCAATTACACGACCTCAGAGGGATGAGGGGCACTGCCAGGACTCCATCACCTGTGTAAATACCTGGCAGTGTGGGCATGTGGCAGTCTAGATAAACCATAGCCTTGTGGTGGTGATGGGGGCCATTATAAAAATGCATGCATTTCTTTCACAATCAGAAAAACATTACACATAAAAGAACAGGGCAATGACCGGAGGTGGAAGATCAATACAGTCTACCCAGCTGCATGGTCCTACTGACCATCCTGCATGACCGCCGTGGCCACTCTTTACTCATCTTCCAGAAATGGGAGAGGTCAGATGGCAGCTAGACCCTTACCAGATGGTGTATTCGGCCCTCCCGGAGGGCAGGCATGGAGGGCTACGGGAACATCCATTGGACCTTAGCTTGTCCTATGGGAGTCAGGAGGGCTTCCTGGAGAAAGGATTGTCTCATGGGAGACAGGAGAGAAGAGTAGGAGCCAACCAGGTGGAGAGGGAGGCATGTACTTCCAACAGAGAGAGAGCATATGTAAGGTTGGAGGTTCAAGGAACAGAGCGAGTTTGGGAAACACGGCTAGAGAGTGGCTTACAAGGAAGATCATGATGGGAGATGAGGCTGGGCAGGTGAGTGGGGCCTCCAGAGTCAGCCACTGACTTTCCCACTGTAGGTGTTTACAACCCCCTTCAGTCCCTGGGATGTGCTTGGCAAGATAAGGCCTTATGGCTAGAAGGCTCAGAGAGTGCCCCCTAACTGGGCTTCTGGATGGAATTTTTGGAGCAAAGGGCCAGTACTCGTTTTTATGCAAATTGAGAAGTCTTGAGGAAAAGGATCACTTGCATCCCAAGCCCATCAGGGAGGGCCAGGGAGAACCATGGCTTCAGTAATGGTGTGGGCCTGTTGGAGCCTGTCCACAGGGCTGCCCCGGGAGCCCTCCTTGGGGAGCAGAGACAGCCTGGCCTGGCCTGTGGCAGTTGCCATGGTAGCAGGACCTGAGCAACCTCACTTTCTGACAGTGGCCACCTCTATTCTGGGGCCCTGCCCTGGCTGGCTGTTGCGTGGGGGTGGCAGAGGTTGGCTCAGCTGGGTCTCTGGAAAAGCTGAGGTCAGGAGGCCTGTGCCCTGGGACATGGTTACATATGACAGCCAGGACACCCTACCTCCACCCCGCATGGGCCCTCAGAAGGAATTAAGTTGAAGGTAATTAGAACTAAATCAGATGATGCTCCCAGGATCCCCCACTCAGTAACTGCTGAGAGCATCCCTGAGTTCCTGCACGTTGATGAAGCCGAGTGATTTTAAAGCAGCTCCTTGTCCTGGCTTAGGTGACGTCTACCCTCACTTGTAGAGGTGGCGCCATGATGCGGTCGTAGGAATTAGGCGACCCAGGTTCTGGTTCTCCCTGCCTCTGCTACAGTGTGATCAGAAGAGGGCTCTCTCCTGCTGTTCCACCATGTGCCATGACACCCCACCTCCTCTGCTCCCCTTCTGCCTCACTCCCCCTCTAATCCACCTGTAAGTCCCAGTGATTCTTCTCCAAAGTGGGCGTTCAGTGCGTTCACAGTCCTGTGGCCCAGGCCTGCCCTCTCCGCTCTGCACATCCTCTTCGCTGGTCTCCTTGCATTATTCCGGCCTCTCTTATAGCAGCCCGTGTGCTCTTTAAAAACAAAAGTCTGCTTATCACTTTGCTCCAATGCTTAAAAACCCATCCATTTTACACGGAGGGAAAAATTCCAAACTTTTTGCAAATATCAGCTGAGCCCTGCCTGATCGGCGTTTTGCCCACTCATGTTGCTGTCTTCCTTCACACAGGGCTTAAGCCACACTGGCCGCCAGTCCCCCAGCCTGTGTGGCTATCACCTTTACAGCCTTGCTCAGGCCCTCCCCACCTTACCCTTCCTCCGGAGAAGCCCGCTGACCTCTGCGGTGGAAATCAAAGTGAATCCATTCCACCTGCTGTTGTCATCTGGAGCTAGTTCTGTTCTTCACAGCACTGATCTGAGTTAGAAGAGCGGTTTGTGTGTTGCTTAATATCTTTTTCTTCCACTAGACTCTCATGAGCTATTTTGTTCTCTAGCAGTTCCAGCAGTGAGCAAATTTCTTGGCAGATAGCGGACGTGGCATAAATATCTGTTGAATAAACCCAGCAAGTGAATGAGAGTCACCCAATCACTCTAAGACTTTCTTTGCCCATCTGTAAAATGGAGATGACAGTTTCCCTGGTAATCTTATGGGTTTGTATGGGGGGTGATACACAAAAATAAAGTTATAACGTGATTACTACTCATTCTAACCACGTCACAACCTCTTCTTCCCCCCAGTTGTTGAGAGAGTGAGTACGTCTTAGGATAAGGGAGTAGGAGCGCTCCAAAGTCCCTCTTACTGCGTGCAGATTAAGCACACCAGGGAGGAACTGTGGCTTGGGGAAAGATGTGACATGCAACCCCAGAAGCACTTCACAGTCCCCACAGGTGAGGCAGGTATGAAAGAGCACCTAACAATGCCAAAGCAGCCCAGGCTTCAGACCTCAGGGGTTCCAGCTGTGCTGGTCCACGTGAGCGTGCTGAGAACGGGAGGGAGCTGGGAGACTAGAGGTGCCCAAGTGGAAAACCCATTTTCCAAGAGTGAAAAAAGGTAGTTTTGGAAGCCCCATGTACCATAGTGATTGAGTCTGGGAGGGATGCTTATACGAGAGAAAGAGAAAATGGACCCCAGACACGCAGAATTCATGGTCTTGCAGGATTAAAAGACAGATGTGCTTGCCGGGAGCCAGCAGCCAGCATTCAATTGCCAAAACCATTTGTTCTTTTTTTTTTTTTTTTGAGACAGGGCCTTACTCTGTCACCCAGGCTGGAGTGCAGTGGCACAATCATGGCTTACTGCAGCCTCGACTGCCCAGGCTCAGGAGATTCTCCTACCTCAGACTCCCAAGTAGCTGGGTCTAGAGTTGTGTGCACCACAGTAGAGACAGGGTTTCTCCATGTTGCCCAGGCTGCTCTCGACCTCCTGGGCTCAAACCGTCTGCCTGCCTCAGCCGCCCAAAGTGTTGGGGTTACAGGTGTGAGCCACTGTGCCTGGTCCCTTCATTCTTATATGAGCTATTAGACTTATAGTGTCTGTGTATATTGAGGCCAGAGGCTGAGTGTGTCTTTATTGGAAAGGTGCTGACATTCAGAGCCTCAGGCCTTTAGAACCTTGGTGATTCCATCACATCTTTATTTTACAGAAGAGCAAGAACCAGCCTAAGGTCCTTGTGGTGCCAGAGAGTCTCAGACTTTTCTTGAGAAGATGAGAGAGATAAAGAGGTATCTATAAGATCATACAGTCCAACTGGATGACCTATGGCTTATTGAACAGTAGCACTCAACTTTGAGAATTAGTTATTTACTCTTAAAGTAGAGGAGGTCTCTCATGACTAAAGGGTACTGTACTTAGCATTTTTCCCACAACTTAATAATAAATAAATTGGGTAATGTTACAGAAGGGAGGTCTGCTTTCTAGTCTGCAGGTGACCCAAAGCTAATATAGCCATTGTTTTGTCCACTTGTTTGTCCATCTATACTTCTGTCTGTCTGTCCATCGTCCATCCATCCATCCATCCTCCATTTAACACCCATCCCTCCATTCCATTCATTTATGCATCCATTTCATTCCATCCATCCATCCATCCATCCATCCATTTATTTCATCTATGCTATCACTCACTCAAGAGACATTGACTTTCTAGAATGTGCCAGACCCTGTTCAAAACACTGGGGGATAGAGAAGCAAACAAAACAGATAAGGAATAGGTAGTGTCATTACCCTCATGGAACTTACATTTTAGTTGGAGAAATAAAGAAACAACAAACAAGCAAGTAAATATGTTAGGGAGTAATGTAATGCTTTGAAGAAAAGTAGAGCCAGCTAAGATGAAGGGGAGTGATGAGAGCAGTGTTTAGATCGCCTGGCTCAGGGAACATCTCTCTGAGTAGAGACTTGAGCAAGCCCGGCGGCTGTGTAGAGAAGAGCACCTGGACAGAGGAGTAGCAGGTGCCCAGGCCCCGAAGGGGAAGGCACTGGAGTGTGAGAGGCCAGGAGGCCATTGCTGCTGGAGTGGAGTCAGGCCAGATGACACAGAATTTATTCCAGGTGTGCTGGGAAGCCACTGGAGAGTTTGCAGGGTGGGAGGCTGTAACCCGACTCTGATGCACAGGTCCACTCTGGCTGCTGTGTGGCAGGAGATTGTAGGTGGGAGTGGAAGCTGAGATACCAGTTTTTTGTTTTTTCCAAAAATGTTTTTACTGTGGTAAAATATTGTACCATCTTAGATATTTTCAGCATACAGTAGAGTGGTATTAGATACATTCATAGTGTTGTGTGGCCATCACCACCACTCTCTCCATAACTCTTTCATCCTGTGAAACTTGAAACACCAGTTTTGAGGCTGTTGCTGTGGTGCTGGGGGGAGAGGACGGTGCTCAGAGGATGGAGCCACAGAGGCGAGAAGTGGTTGGGTTGACAGAGCTGACAAGTAAGGGGAAAGGGCATAAAGGAGGACCTCAGCACTTTGGAAAATCAAATTAGGAGGCGGGGATTCAGTGGGGAACCCACCATGAGACAACTAAAGGCTGGCAGTAGTAGCAAGAGGGGTTAGTTTGGCTTTGTGTTGTATTTCTCCAGAGTGCAGGATTAGGGCAGTTGGTTGGACCTTGGGGGGTATTGCAGGTGGGAGTCAGAAGAGCACTAGTGGTGCTGGAGCCTGCAGACTCTCAAGCCAGAGTGCCTTGGTCCGAGTGCCTGCCCCACCTCACACAGTATGGCCTGAGACAGGCAACCTCTCTATGCTTCAGTTTCCTCATCTGTTAAATGGACCTATTTTCTACTTCATAGGGCTGTGGTGAGGATTGAGTTAATTTAGTTAACTCAGTTCACTCAACTGACTCAGTTGTAAAGTGCTGAAAAGCACGTTTAGCATGTAGTTACAGCTCAATACATGATTACTGTTACCTGGAGGTGGTCCTAAAATAATGCCCCAGATTATGATGCTTTCAAATGTCCTGGATATGATGTCCCAGATTATGGTGCTTTCAAAAGGGGCTTGGCTCCTCCTGAGACCACTATACTCCCACCATTGGACAGGCTCTGCACCTGCTGGGAGGCCGGGCAGGCTGTGGAGGGATCTTCCCACTCTGTGAAGCGGGTGTAGCTGATGGCCCCCAGAAGCCCCTGCTTCCAGCTCTCCACACTGTCTTCAGCTCCTTCTGTGATATGTCTTGCTCTTAATCCTTTTTGCTTTAGGAAAACTTTTCTTTGCCCTTTTACATCTTCTGTTGACATTTAAAACTCCTTCCCTTTGTTCTGACCTTATTGAATAGAGAGAATAATTTCTTGGAATTCTCTGTATAATGAATGTTCATGTACTTACAGATTCTGATCAAGTTTCTCCTCAACCTTTACTTTGAGAGACCTTGCATCATTTGGTGTAGAAAACACTTCAGGAAGCACTTAGGAAGATGGTGTAAAATGAAAACGCTGCTTTTGTTCTTGCTATTTCTACAAATGTGAGCCCCTTGTAACCCAGATATGAGCTTGGGTACCCTGGCCTTAGGAATGCAAATGAAATTGGCTCAAACTCCCATACCATGTATCCTAGAAACCCTGCAGTGTTTCGAGGTTCTCTGCAAATTTTTGTGAAGCTGGTGGTGGTGGTGTTCAGTGGCTCATCCACATAACAAATACACTGATCCCCTCACTCTCCTGAACATTCCTATGAGAAGGCTGGGTGTGGGGAAGATTTTGACTGGAGTAATGGAGTAACGGAGTATGTGTATGGCAGGTGTGAGGGTGGAGGTGAGGAGGGGGTGAAGTGTTACTCTTAATTATTGCAAAACAGATGCTTAAAGTTGAAAATTTGGTTTGGCTTCCAGTAATGAAGTGGTAGTTCTGGCAGACTAACCCTCTCACAGCTAACAACTATAAACTCTACAACAGCAACAACAACAGAACTACCTGAAGGTATTGGAGAGCAAAGAAAGCAGGCAGAGACTGGACAGAAGTCCGCCCTCAGAAGGAAATGGCATTGGATGAGTTTCTGACAGAATGGCTGAAAGTTTTCTAAATGCTTTTGTTTGTTTGCTTTGGCTAAGCATAGGCTCCAGTCTGTGCCAGACAGGCTGCTAAAAATTTGGATAGAAAACCAATAGTGTTACTGGCTTGAAGAACCAGAGGACAGAGTTTGGGATAACCACAGCAGCTGGAAAGTTTCTATAAACTTTACCCAAATCTCTGAATGACTGCTGAACCTGTGCAGGGGGCAGACTCTAAGCAGCTCAACTAAGGCAAAGAGAACTGAATAGAAATTCTGCTGCTGCACACTGCAAGGGAAACGGAGTTTGAAATTTGAGTAGAGCCAGGTTAGCTGCCTGTTTTTTTTTTTTTTAAATCAATATTCTTTAGAGGAGCATAAAAAAATTCAGAGATAAGATACATTTTGTAATGTTCAGTTTTCCACCCAGAATTCCTAGATAAAGCAAGAAACAGGAAAAGGGGGCCTGTATTCAAGAGAAAGACCAACAAAGGAGCTTATCCTCAAGATGATCCCCATGTCGAAATTAGTAGACAAGTATTTTAAAACAATTATTATAGATGTGCTGAAGGATACAAAGGAAAATATCCTCACAACAAGTAAAACAATGGGGAATCTCAGTAGAGAAATAGATGCTGCAAGAAAAACAAGTGTTAAGTTCTAGGACTGAAAAATACAGTATCTGAAATTAATAATTCACCATTTAGATTCCATAACAGAGGGAGATGACAGAGCCAGTGAACTTGGACATAGATCAATAGAAATTATTTGGCTTTAAAACAGAGAAAAATTATGGAGGAGAAGAAGAACAGATACTCAGAGAACTGTGGACAATGTCAGAAGATCTATTATATAAGTAATTGAGTTCCAGAAGGAGAGGAGAGTGAGAATGGGAAAGAAAAAAATATTTTGAATAAAACAATATCGGGAAATGCCCCAAATTTGGTGAGTTCCTTTTTTAAAAGAAAAAGAAAACCCCAACCATGCAAATTGCAAACAGGACAAATACAAAGAAAACCACACCTAGGCATATGGTGGTCAAACCAAAGATAAAGAGAAAATCTTGAAAGCAGTCAGAAAACTGAATGTCACGTGGAGGAGAAAAATCATATGAAAAACGACTGACTTCTCACCAGAAACAGTAGAGTCCAGAGACAATGGAATGGTTCCTTTAAAGATAGAAAACTAAAAATGGTATCTTTAAAGTTCATACCTACAGTGAATGAGATCAGTTTGTAGATAACTGCTGGCCTTCTTGTTATCTGTGACACAGTGGCTCACCCACATAATGAATACTCAGATCCCCTCACTCCAAAATATTCCTGTCAGAAGGCTGGGTGTGGGGAAGATCTGACTGCAGTAATGGGGTAATGGAGTATGTGTATGGCAGGTGTGAGGTGGAGGTGAGGAGGTGGGGGATCTTTGATGGTATCTTTAAAGATAGAAAACTAGGAACATGTCAACTCATGATTCTGTATCTTTCAAGAATGAATTTGAAGCCAAGCATGGTGGTGCATGCCTGTATTCCTGGCTACTTGCGAGGATGAGGTGGAAGGATCACTTGAAGCCAGGAGTTCAAGACCAGTCGGGCAATGTAGTGAGACCTCGTCTCTAAACATTAAGCAGGCATGGTGACGTACACCTATAGTCCCAGCCACTCGGCAGGCTGAGATGGGAGGATTGCTTGAGCCCAGGAGTTCAAGGACATGGTGAGCAGTGAGCTGTGATTGTGCCACCCAGCCTGGAGTACTGAGCCTCCTGAATTTACTGTGTCTAATATCCAAATAAACATTATAAAACATGCAAAGAATATGAACCATGATGAGAAGAAAAATCAGTCAATAGATACAGACCCAGAAATGGCACAGATGATACAATTAGAAGTCAAGAACATTAAACCAATTATTATAAACATATTATATATTGGCAAAAAGGTAGAGAGTAGCATGAGCATGAGCATATTAAGAAGAGACGTGGGCAATACAACAAAGACCCAAATTGGACTTCTAGAGATGAAACAAAGTCTTCAATGAAAAACACAGTTCATGGAATTAACAGCAGATTAGAAACTATAAAAGAGATTAGTGAACTTGAAGACATAAAGAAGCTATCCAAAGTGAAATACAGAGAGCAAAAAGCTTGGGGAAAAAATGAACAGATCATTGGTGAGATGTAGGACAACTTCAGGTTCACCCAATGTATTTGAAAGTGGAGTCCTCAAAGAAGTGGAGAACAGAAAAAATACTTAAAGAAGTAATGGCTGAAAGTTTTCTAAATTTGATGAAAATCATAAACCCATAGATTCAAGAATCTCAATGAACCCCTGGCTCAAGAAACATGAAGAAAAAAGTTCACCAAAGTATATTATAGTGAAATTTCTTTTCTTTTCTTTTTTTGAGGCAGAGTCACACTCTGTCACCCAGACTGGAGTGCAGTAGTGCAATCTCTGCTCACTGCAACCTCTTCCTCCCAGGTTCAAGCAAATCTGCCTCAGCCCCCCAAGTAGCTGGGATTACAGGCACCTGTTACCATGCCCAGCTAATTTTTATATTTTTAGTAGAGACCGGGTTTCACCACATTGGCCAGGTTGGTCTCGAACCTCTGACCCCAAGTGATACCCCCACCTTGGCCTCCCAAAGTTCTTGGATTACAGGCGTGAGCCACTGTACTTGGCCTGAAATGTCTTATAACTACTGTTAAAGGGAAAAAAACTTACCAGTAGTTAGAGCAGGGAACAAGGCAGATTACATACAGAGGAGCAACGCTAAGAGTGACCCAAACTTCTCATTGGACATACTGCAAGAAGACAATGGAACACCATTTGAAAGCACTGAAAGGAAAAGCCAAAACTGAAACCACTGTCAACCTTAAATTTAATATCCAGTGAAATATCTTTTAAAAAAGAAAGGCAGATTACTTTCTCAGGCATTTTAAAACTGAAGTGATTTACCATCAGCAAACTTGGCCTATAAGAAATGTTAATAAAGGGAGTCCTTGACACAAAAGGAAAATGATGCCAAAGAGAAATCTACATCTGCAGAGAGGAATGATGAGCATTAGAAATGGTAAATATGTGGGAAAATGTAAGATGCTTTTTGTTCTTATTTAAAAATCACTTTCAATGATGATTGACTGTTTAGAGTAGAAACATAATAATGTATTGTGCAGTTTATAACACATGTAGATGTAAAATACACAATAACAATAGCACAAAGGCTAGGATGGAGGAGATTATGTATATTATTGTTATAGTTCTTGTATTATAGGGGAAGCAATAATATTACTTGCAAGCAGTCTGTGATAAGCTAAAGATGTACGCTGTAAACCTTAAAGCAACTAGTAATAAAACAAAACAAAGCTTTATGGTTATAAATCTAACCATGGGAGATAAAATAACAAAAGAACTCAATGCAAAAGAAGGCAAAAGAATTAGGAAAGAGGGAACAAAGAACAGATGGGATAAAAACAAATAGCAAGATTTAAACCCAAACCATATCAATTATGGATGAAATGGTCTACCCATCCCATTTGAAAGACAAAGATTGTTAGGTTGGATAAAAAGTCAAGACTCAGTGCCCATAAGAAACACACTTTAAATATAAAGACAAAAAGATTAAATGTAAAGGGATAGAAAAAGATATACTATAAGCAATAAAAGAAAGCGAGAGTGACTGTTAACATAGACAAAGCAGATTTCAGAGCAAAGAATAGTACCAGGGATAAAGGGATCAATTTATCGAAGGACGTAACATTAGGCATGTAACTTCAGCTACATAAACATTAGGTGCATAAATATTTATATAAATAATAAGAGAGCTCTAAAATACATGAAGCATTACTGACAGAAGCTGAATGGAGAAACAGTAAAATCCACACTTATTGTTGGAGATTTCAGCACCCTGCTCTCAATAATCAACAGATCAAGTAGACAGAAAATCAGCTAAGATTTACAAGACTTGAACAACACTGTGAACCAACTGGGCTTATTTGACGTTTATGGAATGCTCCATGTAACCATAGCAGAATATACATTCTTTTCAATTGCCCATGGAATGTCCTCCAAGATTGACCATGTAAAACAAGTTTCAGTACATCTGTAAAGATTGGAATCATTCAAAGTGTATTCTCTGATTACAATGGGATTTAAATTAAAAATCAAAACAATAATATCTAGAAAATTTCTAAATATTTGGAAACTAAATAACATATTTCTAAATAGCCCATGGGTCAGTGAAGAAACAGATATTAAAAAGTATTTGGAATGGAATGCAAATGAAAAAACAATATATAAACATTTGTGCAATGTTACTAGAGTAGTTCTCAGATGGTAATTTATAGCGTGAAATGTCTATATTAGTTGGGAAGAAATTTTCAAAACTGCGATCTCAGCTTCTACCTTAAGACACCAGAAAAAGAAGAACAAATTCAACCCAAAAAAGCAAATAAAGGTAAGAGCAGTAATAACCGAAACAGCAAATAGAAAAATAGTAGAGAAAAATCAGTGAAACAAAAAGTTGGTTCTTTGAGACCAATGAAAGGTATATTTAGCTAGACTCATGGGAAATAACAGAGAAAAATCACAAATTACTAATATTAGGAATGAGAGAAGTGACCTAATTATAGATACTGCAGACATTTAAAAGACACTAAGGTAATATGATCACCTTATGCCAGCGAATTCTACAACTTAGATGATGTGGAAAAATGGCTTGAAAGACCCAAACAATAAAAGCTCATTCAAGAAGATAAACCCCAAAGCCTCATATTTATTTAAAAAAATTGAATTCATGATTAGAAACCTTCCCACAAAGAAAACTCCAGTTGAAATCTCACTAGTGAATTCTACCACTTCAAGAAGAAATCATACCAATTTGTTATGGGATGAATTGCATCTATCCCCAACTCCAAATTTATGTTTTGATATCTTAACCCCCCAGTGCCTCAAACTGTAGCTTTATTTTGAGATAGAGTCATGACCGAGGTAATCAAGTCAAAATGAAGTCATTAGGGTGGGCCCTATCCAATTCTCCCTCTACTCATATCTTATAGGAAGGGGAGATTTGGAGATAGATACGCATAGAGGGAGAAGCTATGTGAATATGAAGACGGCCATCTACAAGTCCAGGAGAGAGGTCTGGAACAGATCCTTCCTTCAGAGCCCTCAGAAGGATCCCACCCCTGCCAACAGCTTGGTTTCAGACTTCTAGTTTCCGGAACTGTGATACAACAAAATTCCATTGTTTAAGCCACACAGTTTATGGTACTTTGTGCTGGGGAAACTAATACATAATATATATACACAAACTCTTCTAGAATAGCAAAGAAGGGGGAACAGTTCCCAACTCATTCTATGAGGCCATTATTACCCTGATAGCAAACCAAGAAAAGGACATCATAAGAGAAGAAAGCAAGAGATCAATCTCTCATGAACATAGATGCGAAATTGTTTTTCTCTCTTTATCTTCTGCTTACTCATCTGAGATGCAAATTTTTTAAATAAAATTTTAGCAAATCAATCTAACTATATATCTGCATATCATGACTAACTAGGATTTGTCCCAGAAATGTAAGCTTGCCTTAACATTTGAAAATCAATGTAACTCAGCGTTAATGACTGAACTATAATATTAATGATTAATTATGAAAGAAAAACCATCTGACCATCTCAATAGATGCCAAAAGAGCTTTTGACAATATCCAACATTCTTTCATGATCTTAAAAAAAACTTTCAGAAAACTAGAACTAGAAGAGAACCCCTTTGAACTGATAAGGGACACCAACAAAAACATGAGCTCTAGTGTCGTTCTTAACACCTTCTCCATGAGATCAGGAACAGTCAAGGGTGTTACTCTCCCCATAGTTATTTAGCATTGTACTAGAGATTGCCAGTGTGATAAGACAAGAAAAGGATCCAGGTTGGAAAGGAAGTAAAACTGCCTTTATTTACATATAACATGATCGTCTGCAAATAAAGGCAGTTTTATTTGTATACAATTCCAGGAAGCTCACAGTGACTCATTCTGTAATCCAGCACTTTGGGAAGCTGTGGCAGGAGGATCATTTGAGGCCAGGAGTTTGAGACCAGCTTGGGCAACATAGTGAGACCCCCCCAGGTCTACAAAAATAAAATTAAAAGCAATTAGTCGGGTGGCATGTGCCTGCAGTCCCAGCTCCTTGGAAGGATTGCTTGAGCCCAGGAGTTCAAAGTTTTACAGTCAACTGTGATCACACCACTTCACTCCAGCCTGGGTGACACAGTGAGACTCTAACTCGGAAAGAAAAAAAAATTTCACTGTATCTATTTAAAAAAAGCTTCTAGAACTAAAAAGTGAGTTTAGTAAGGTTTCAGAATCCAAGGTCAATATACAAAATTAATTGTATTTCTGCAGATGAGAAATGAACAATCTGAAAATAAAAGTTAAAAATACCATTTACAATATTATCAACCTATGAAATAATTAGAGATAAATTTGACAAAAGACATTCAAGATCTTTTCATTAAAAAACCCACAAACTATTGTTTAAGAAAATGAAGACCTAAATTAATGGAGAGACGCATCCTGTTCATGGATTGGGAGACTCACTATTACTAAGGTGTTTTCCCAAATTGGTCTTTAGAATCAATGCAATCCAGTTCTAGAACACAAGCATCTTGAAGGATTCCCAAAGCTTTGGCAAACGGGCTGATTCCACCTCTTTGGCGAAGGGTTAGGTGCTGGTTGCACAGGCTTGGGCTGAGCTGTGTGAGTTTGAGAATGGTCTCTCAAATTATTTTCTGGGGTAACGGACTGTCAAGAGGTGGGGTGAGGCCAGGAGCCAGGCCTGACTAGGAGGGTCTCCGAGACAAGAGCGAGTGGAGTAGGGCCACGTGGGAGGCAGAAGTTTGACGTCCAGGTGATAGGGTTATGAATGACTCTTATTTTCTTTGTATTTTTCTGGTTTTGATTTTTTTTTTTTTTTTTTGGCAGAGCACACATATTTCCAATGAAATCAGAGAAACAACAATCCTGTGGCTGTTTCCTATGGGATTTTGTTTTTGCACTTCTGCATAGTTTGAAGAACTTACAAGGAGACTGTGTTATATCTTTTATAACCAAAACCGAAAGGCAGGCAGGCAGGAAGAACATGACCTGTGGCTAGATCGATACTTGTTAAATCTTTGGAGACTGTGAGGAATTCCTGGTGGAGCCATATCCTGGTAACGAGGACACAGAAACTACGGTAAATACCGAACCGACAAATGACTGCACCATATTTTACTTGTCATGTTCTTTTCAAATCTGTTGCTTTTGTCGGACACAAAGAATGTCTCCAGTTAATACATGAAATCATCGTGGAACATTTGACAAAAGACTTAACTCCTTAATTCTATGAAGGCATTTTGAGATCTCTAATTACTTGATTGAAAAAAGGCACGCACTTCAGTCTGATGCAATGTTTGGGAATTAATCTTTAAAACCTGACAGTGAACATTAAATTCAATTAAGGAGAACGATGGGCTCCTTCACCCTAGGTAGCTTTGAGAGGTAGCTGACTGGTCTGCATTGATTCTGATGCTGTCGTTATCCGTGCGTCTACTAGGAGAGCCAAGTGTGCATTTTTCACCTCAGAGGGGACGTGTCAGACAATTTTCAGACTGATGGATCTCCTTACATGTTTCCGTGGCTAATTCGGGAGTTTCCCTGGACAATAATTCAAACATTCTGATTTGCTGCTTTTGGCCTTGGACATCATAGAGTTCAAGCTTTTTTTTTTTTTTTTTTCTTTCTTCTTTCTTTCATGACTACCATGTCCTTGTCTCCCCTCCCTCCTCTCCTCCTTCGCATCCTCTCCTCCCCTTCCTTCTCTTCTCCTTTCCCCCTTCCCTCTCCCCCTGCTCCTTCCTTCCTTTTCCCCTTCTCTTCTCCTCCCTCTCTATCTCCCATCCTGTTTCTTTTTTCTCCCTCTTCCTACTTCCTCCATCCCTCTTTCTCTCCCTTTTTTCTTCTTCTCCTCCTCCTCTCCCGCTCATTAATTTAATATTTTTATTTTAAAATAGGAAATGTTTTAAACATACTCAAAAGTATAGAAGGTAACTCTATACCCATACACCCGCCCCTGAGATTGTCAAATCCCCAGGTGTCCATTCTCAGTTCTCAGTGGACCCACCTGCCAGCACTTGACATGGTGACCAGTCTCTTTGTCAAACACTCTCTTCTCTAGGCTTCCAAGATTCTGCTGTGTTTTTCTCCCACTTTACTGGCCTCTTCTTAGACTTCTTTCTGCTTTCTCCTTCTTATCCCCTGACTCCCAGCCTTTGAACCTTGGGGGCCTGGGGTTGAAATGTGGGACTCCTCTCTGTCCTGTCTGCATTTGCTCCGTAGGAGAGCTCATCCAGCACATGGTGGCAGCACCATTTCCATGACAATGGCGTCCAAAGCTCAGCCTCTGCTTTGAACATGGCAGTGGTATGGGAATGAGTCTTTATACTGCCTGCTCTCTGTCGTTCAAAACTGAGCTCTAGGTAGGTCCTTCCCTCAGATTTACGCCTTCTGTAGGCTGACCCATTCCTGCAACTAAACCCCTCTCAGTGCTTGGCCAGGAACTGCCAGTGTGTCCCGGTCTTTTCCCTTGCCCTCATATCCTACCTCCAGTTCAGGGAAATCCTGTTGCTTCTACCCTCCAAGGCAGGCCACTTCTCTACTGCCTCCCACTGGTCCAAGCCATTTCTTCCTCTCTCCCTGGATTCTTGCAGAAGCCTCCTGATCATCTTCCTTCATTTCCCTTGCTCCTCATTCTCCTCCCTGCATGGGAGCTGGAGTGGTCCTATTGGGGTGGAACCAGCCCCCATTCCCTTCCCTTCCACCTGCAGAGCCCTGGGATGCCCCAGCGCCTTGTGGTTTTCTGACTTTGTCCCTTTCTTACCACCTCCCGCCAACCCCGAGTCTTGTTCACCCTCTAGCTGCAGTGGCCTTCTTGCTGTTGCTTGGCCATGCCAGGCATACTCCTGTCCCTGCCTGAAGCTTCTTCCCCTAATTTCTGCATAGCTTGCTTTCTCACCCCTTCAGGTCTTCCTCCAAAGTCACCTCCTCAGAGAGGTCCTACCTGGCCATTTCAAACCCTTCCCCTGACCTTATAAAGCCCTTTCCTACTCACTTTTTAGTACGTCAGTCTTTACTACTGCCTTATGTACTATGGATTTTTATTTGTTTAGTGTCTGTCTCCCTCACTAGAATATAAGCTCTTTGAAGGCAGAGATTTTTGTCCTATTTGTTTACTGTTGCACAATGCCTGGCTAAAACAGGTCCTCAGGACATCTTTGTTGAAGGAATGAATAAATGAATGAGTTTCATAGGAAACATTTGGGCATATTTTCTTCAGAGCATTCTCCATCTCTCCCTCTCCTCATCTCCCTTACCCCATTTCATCACCCCAGTGCATTTCATCACTGCTACCCTATCCCAGCTCCCCTACCCCATCCCATCTCCCCTTTCTATCCATCTCCCCTTCCCATCTCATCTGTCCTTCCCATCCCATCTTCCCTCTCTATCTCATCTCCCCTACTCCATTCCATCTCCCCTCTCTGTCTCATCTCCCCTCCCCGTCTCTTCTGCCCTCCCCATCTCATCTGCCCTCCCCATCTCATCTCCCCTCCCCTCCCCATCTCCCTCTCCGTCTCATCTCCCCTCCCCTCCCCATCTCATCTCATCTCCCCTCTCCATCTCATCTCCCCTCCCCGTCTCATCTCCCCTCTCTGTCTCATCTCCCCTCCTCATTTCATCTCCCCTCCTCATTTCATCTCCCCTCCCATCTCATCTCCCCTCTCCGTCTCATCTCCCCTCCCCGTCTCATCTCCCCTCTCTGTCTCATCTCCCCTCCTCATTTCATCTCCCTCCCCATCTCATCTCCCCTCCCATCTGATCTCCCTCCCCCATCTCATCTCCCCTACCTTATGTACTCTCCCCGACCTGCTCTACCCTCCCTTTGGAAGAGCTGCTGCTGAGTGTTCATAGCTCCTTCCTCCAGCCCAGTTCCTCTCTCCCTTCCTAGCAGTGATTGGCCATCCTCATGCATTTTTTTATGGTCTACAAATGCAAAAATAAATGTGATCTTTTTGTGTGAATGTATTTTTAAAAACTGTGTCAGAATACACAACATAAAATTGACCGTCTTCACCATGATAAAGCATACAGTGCAGTGGCGTTCAGCACATTCACAGTGTGAATGTGCCCACAGAACGCTTCTCACTTCATCTGTCCACAGAACGCTTTATCTTGGAAAACTGAAACTCTGTCCCCTTTAAACAACTCCCCGTTCACTCTCCCCCAGCCCTGGCAACCATCATTCTACTTTCTATGTATCTCTGTGATGTTTACTACTCTGGGTACCTCATATAAGTGCAGTTATATCGTCTTTGTTCTTATGTGGCTGGCTTATTTTACTTAGCATAATATCTTCAAGTTTCATCCATGCTGCAGCAATTGCCAAGGTTTCTTTCCATTCTAAGGCTGAATACTATTCCACTGCATGGATAGAACGCATTTTTTAAATTCATTCATCTGTCCATAGTCACTTGCATTGCTCCCCTCTTTTGGCCATTATTAATAATGCTGCTCTGAACAAGGATGTACAGCATCTCTTTGAGACCCTGGTTTCGGTTTTTTTGAGGAACCGCCGTGCTGTTTTTCACAGTGGTTGCACCATTGCACGTTCCCACCAGCAGTGCACAAGAGTTCCAGTTTTTCCATATCCTTGTCAATACATGGTATTTTTTGCTTTTTGATAGCAACCATCCTAATGAGTATGAGGTGGTGTTTCATGTATTTTAAAAACTTCAGTGGCATTGTACTTTGCATATGCAGTTTGACTTACATACTTAATATTAACTTTTTTACTGTTTGACCATGTGAATCCTGTAGATCTAGTTTATTTTACTATTTAAATAAAATTAAATTCATATTCACACATATTTTTGGATAACAGCAGTTCCCTGTGCCCCATCTCCCTCCCACGAATTCTTGAGCCACTTTGAAGCCTTCTGGCTGTGTCTTCGTTATTTCTGTTCGTGTTTCTAAATGTAAACACTGCTGTTTCTTGATTTTTCACTTTGAGACCCCAGCTATTGACCCTTAGTGAGGAAGAAAGGAACTGAGCTCTTTTCGCATTTTTTGAAGGCTACTCTTGACCATTTGTTTTCTTAAACGTAGACATTTACATAATCCCAGGAAACCAGGTTTCAGAGCTCTGATCCTGTGCATTCTGAGAACCTCAGGACTTGGCAGGTTGAATTTTCTCGTCTCTAATGAGAAGGTTATGCTTGGGATCAGGTTTGTAGAAGTTCATGGGTGTACTTTGTTTGGGTTTTTCTCTTATTAAAGACAATGAAGCTTGGTTTTCCTAATGGAACACGTCTGGGAATCCAGCTGTGTGCCAGCCATTGTGCTGTGTGCTGTGTAGGCATTACCTCCTCAGCCTTCACCACTGCCTTTGGGGTGGCCCTCTTCTTATCCCCCACTTCAGGGCGGAGGGGACTAAGGCCAGAGAGGCAAAGCCACTCTGCCAAGGCCTGTGAGCTGCAAGCAGCAGTACTCTGTGGGAGGCACTTAGTTCTGATTCCCACGCGCTGACTGCAGGTGCTCTTCTGCTTCTCGGCTTCAGTCTCTGAGTTACCTGGGTGATAGGTGAGAGCATCACCCTCATCCTGCAGTGACAGGAAGGTAGGGTACTGGCATTGCTGAGTACCTCTGTATGTCAGGCCCTGGGCCTACCCTGCCGCATTCCAAACTCTCTGGCTGTTCCGTGGCCTGCACGGTGTGTTTGGGGGCATTTGCTGGGAGAGCTGGTAGAAAGCTAAGCTCAGGGGCTCTTGCATGGTGTAGCCCTGGCTCTGGGAGTGTGAAGTTTTATACTTGATATCTTAGATCATTTTTCAGAAGTCATTGAGTATAACAGTGTTTTCTCCTGTGAGCCTCATGCCCTCATGGAAGGCCAGGGTGGGAAGGAGGGACGGTACCTTCTCTCCCCCAGCAAAAGGACAGCTGCCCCTAAGGCAGATATTTGCACTTTGACTGGTTGTAAATACAAGTGTGGCAGTTCCTTTTTGGATCTTAGTCTTATAGCAGAACCCATGAATGTAGTGGGGCCTTAGGTAGGGTCCATGGCAGGACAGATGCCAGGGTTGCAGGCGAGCCTGGGATACGGCTGTGAACGATGAGGGCACAGGACTGCCTCTTGGCTGCAGGGATGAAGCAAGTGTGAAGGGGTGGGCAGGTGACTGGCAGACACGGGAATGCTGTTTTCTTTTCTTTTGAGATGGTCTCGCTATGTCACCCAGCTTGGAGTGCAATGGTGCAGTCGTGGTTCACTGCAACCTCTGCCTCCTGGGCTCAAGCAGTTCTCCTGCCTCAGCCTCCTGAGTAGTTGGGACTACAGGCATGTACCACTACACCCAACTAATTTTTTGTAGAGACAGGGTTTCACCATGTTGCCTGGGCTGGTCTCAAACTCCTGAACACAAGCAGTCTACCCACCTTGGCCCCCCAAAATGCTGGGACTACAGGGGTGAGCTGCCGTACCCAGCCAGAATGCTGTTTTCTCAACCCCAGAAAAAATATGGGGAAACAGTCCTTCCAACTTACCAATCCCAAGCCTTTACATTTCTGCAGTGAAAAGTTTAACATCTAGATATAGATTTGGCGGTAAAATTATGGTAATCTAATTCCACCGAGACCTTTTTCTCTCTACAGAGGGGTCAAGCTGAGCCCTGGATACCAGGCCCCTGTTGTGATGCCTGGTGCTGTCTGTGTTTGCCTGCAGGTATGGAATGCTGTGGACTCCGGGTACTGCCTGCAGACCTACTCCCTGCACACAGAAGCAGTGCGGGCCGCTCGCTGGTCTCCCTGTGGCCGGCGCATCCTCAGTGGTGGCTTTGACTTCGCCCTGCATCTAACAGACCTTGAAACAGGTGAGTTTCTATTACTACCCTGAGGAGAGCTGACAGCTCTCTCATTGGGGAAGGTTCTCTGGTGGGCACGCAGCCACCAGCTGTCTGGTTGCGTGGCAGAGGGAGAGGGGCCTTGGGGTGGGCTCATGCTTGGTGACAGGGTTTCCAGACTGTTTAGAACTGTGACTCCCCACAGAGGGTAGGCCTCTGCCAGCCAACACAGAGGACCCCAAGGTTGTCTCAGCCCCAAGCCATGGGTCTGGATAAAGAGGTGGCTTTTAAATCTACTTCTGACGTGCAATTTGTGCCGAAATAGATTTAACTTTATCACTGTGTCCTTTGGTTGGAATCAGTTTAGAATTCCTGTCAATTCATTATCGTCGAAAGGCTGTGAGAAATGATTCCAGCTCATAAGGAAAGTCTTCAAACGAGTTCTGCTTTAATGCCCACACTGAAAAGGCACTTGGGGAGGATGGATTTGTGCTGGGTAAATCCTGAGGGGGCTCTTGACAAGCAGGGCGAGAAGGAGAGAGAAGTCAGTGGAAGGAACTTTCCTCATTGAGCGCTCCTGTGCAGCAGACACTGTCAGCACCCATTGCAGCCACGACCCCCACGTGAGCCCTGTCCCGGGTTTCCTGTGAGGACAGCCAGGGAGTGGTGGCTCTGGGATTCACACCTGTGCCATCTAACTCCCAGGTCTAGCTCCTTCCTCTCTTTCTTTTCTTTTCTTTTTTCTCCTCTTTTCCTTCCCTCCCTCCCTTCCTTCCTTCCTTCCTTCCTTCCTTCCTTCCTTCCTTCCTTCCTTCCTTCCTTCCTTCCTTCCCTCCTTCCCTCCCTCCTTTATTCCTTTCTTTCTTTCTCTTTCTTTCTTTTCTTTTTTCTTTCTTTCTTTCTTTCTTTCTTTCTTTCTTTCTTTCTTTCTTTCTTTCTTTCTTGTCTTTCTGTCTTTCTTTCTGTCTTTCTTTCTTGTCTTTCTCTCTCTCTCTCTCTTTCTTTCTTTCTTTCTTTCCTTTCTTTTTCTTTCTTCTCTCTTTCTTTCTTTCTTTCTTTCTTTCTTTCTTTCTTTCTTTCTTTCTTTCTTTCTTTCTTTCTTTTTTTCTTTGTCTCTCTTGTTGCTCTCTCTCTGTTTCTTTTCTTTCTTTCCTTTCCTTTTAAAGACATTCTTATCCCTTTCCATGAGCAGGATCCAGCTTCTTTTAGCACCACACTGCCTCCTCTCCAGAGCTCCTCCTCAGTTCCGTTTCTGCTGGGCTCCCCTGCCAGGAGCCCAGGGAGAGGCCAGATTTCACACCAGTCCCCAGGGCTTCCCTCGTGCCCCCAGTCCAGCATCTTGCCTGCCTGGTCCCACAGTGGTGGTGGCTCTGGGGCCTGCCTCTCCCAGGGTCTGGCAAGAAGGAGATGATAACTTGCTGGTCCAACCCCTACTGCTTATGCCCAGCATCCCCGAGCAGACACAGAGGGAAGATGCAGAAGGTAGTTTGTTTCCACCTTGAGTGTGGGTGGCCTTGCAGCTCCTTTGACTCCCATGCATGCTCAGTAGGGGAGGGGACAATACTGGTGGTCACAGGGCCCCTGCCAGGTGCCATAGGCTTTACACACAGCCTGCCCAATCCTCACTGCAGTTGCCAGCAGTGATTATTTCCGTTTTAAAGGCGAGGAGACTGAGGCTCAGAGGACTGAAGCAGCTTGCTCAGTGCCTCCCAGTGGTGCATGGCCAGCAGGGGTTTGAGGCCATGTCTGTGCAGATGCAGATCCCATGCCCTTCCCACCATGCCATGTATGTGGCGTTTTCTTCTCACGAAGCACTTCCCTGGTCTTGCTGATCTTCTGAACCCCTTGTGGAGTGGCCAGACTCAGGGAGTTTGATGCCACTTGATGATGGTGATGACTGGGCTGATGATGGAGCACTTACTACTGAGCACCCACTGTGTGCAGGGCATTCTTCCTCAGCCTCTGTACAGCATCTCATTTAGGCCCCACTTACCCTTTGAGACAGGAACCATCAGAATCGGCTGTACACACACTGGCCAGGGGCACAAACCAGCAAGTGGCAGAGCCAGGATGCACAGTCTGCCAGTCCCCAAGCCTGCTGCCTGACTGTTACATTCTGTTGTCTATGTGTACCATATGATATGCTTGGTATAAGGGATACAGAGCTGAACAAGACCCAGTGCCTACCCTGGAGAAGCTTATGTCTGCTGGGGAAGACAGAAATGCAGAGACAATCCCAAATTGCCGTGATGGAGCAAGACAGGAATTGTAAGAACATCTAGCTTGGAAATCAGACTTCCTGGAGGAAGTGAAACCAAGCTGAGCCATGAATTAGGTGGCCAGAGAATTAGGATGGAGGAGGTATGATTGATGAGGAGGAAAGTACGTTCTTGCAGATGGAACAAGGACAGAGTCGTCACAGGAACAGGATTCTATGTCGTATGCATGGAAGCCAAGGCAGGGTGTAATATGGGGCGCAGGTACCAGGGGAGATGAGTCTGAGGAGTGTAGGAGGTGAACCTCCAGCCTGTGGGTCACATGAGCATATGAGAAGTGTCCAAAGGAAAACACTGCTCACAGAGCAGAAACTGAGCTTACTCACACCGTCAGGTTACTCAAATCAAGTTCATTTGATGGCATTGATGGGTTCATATTGGCCCTTAGTCGTTATTTTCTCAATCAACAGATGTGAAACAAATGCATGCAATTGTGTGGGTGGGTGGGTCAGAGTGGGTGTGTCTTGACGGGGGTTCTGAAATTTTTTGACATTCAAAGAGGGTCCTCCTGCCTAATGAGTTGGGGACTGCCATAGCAGGTGGCAGCTCGAGGCCATTGCTGAGTTTGGAGCAGGCAAGAATCAGGGCTCGTCCGTGCTTTGGGTAGGCCTCCCTGGTAGCTCCCACTACTCCTGTGTGATATGCAGCCCCCGGTGGAGAGTTGGAGGAGCGGGAGGTAGAATACCTTGCCTGCCAGTTGGTGATAGGACTGCATTTGGACAACAGCTTGTCTGTCCCCAGGCCCAACGTGCCCCTCTAGCTATGGTGTGTTGGGTGGGTAAAGAAAAGCATGGCGCTGCCCCCAGGGCATTACCATCAAATGGGGGAGGTGATTGAGGACTCCCTCACTCCATCCCTCTGCTAGGAATGGTGCTCACCACTGGGTTCATCTCCTGAAGGCCCAGTTTCATTTACTCTGCAGTTACTTACTGTGCACCTACTGCATGTAGGACTTGGTGCTGAGGCCACAGTGGAGAGTGTGGTGGGCTCCTGGGACAGAATGATTGAGGGGTTTGGACCTCACCCTTAGGGAAGCTCCCCACACTCATACAGGGCCTGTCCTGCTCTCCTTGGCTAGCCTGGGAGCTCCATGAGAATCGGGGTCCTGTCCTGGTGTTCTTTGTGTTTCCATCCTCTGGCCAGGGCTGGCATGGAGCAGCTGCCCAGTGCCTGTTTGGGTGGGATGAGCTGAGCTGGTCCTTCCCAGGTCCTCCTACCTAGGCGGTGGAGCCCATCAGGGGCTGCCAGGGCTGGTGTGGGGCCTCCACCTCCCTCTCCCCATGTCTCCTGCCTCATCTCTGCACACTCCATCTGTAGCCCAGGTTTTGGCAGGCGCTCTCTTTAGCCATTGGGCTGGGCTCATGAAGCTCCTGTGGCTTTTGTCCTGCTTTGACTTAACTTGTCCTTTCTCTTTGCTGAGTCTGATCTCCCTTTTTACTGGATCTGCCTTTTTCCACCCTTGGTGATTTGGCTTTTTCATTTCAATCTAATTAGAGCTCCCTGCCAGGAGAAGGCAGTGCAGGGCGTTCTCACCGCAGCGCTTTGGGAATTAGTCACTTGGTACCCATTGTCGTTAATGGGAATTTGGCGCCAAGGCCATTTATCCTGGTGTCCTCAATCAATACAGTTAAAAATCTGTGGATTCTAAAATGTCAATATCTGGCCTGAAATATAGAAGGCCAGCAACATTTTATCTCATTAATTTATAGCTCTGACAGGCTGTTGGCTTATAGAACAACCATGAATCAACACTTAAAAAAAACCTGCTCACAGATTAATTATTTTTGGTGCTCCTGTTTCAGTCTGTAATCTTCCTAACAAAACTGGCATGTTAGGCTGAGGTGGCCTCAGGAAACACTGGCCGACTCCACCAGGGCCCTGAGCGTCGCCTATCTTATGATTCAGCTGTCCCACACACCAGCTCAGCTGGTCTCCTCAAAATCCCCTGAGAGCTCACTCAGTTCTAAGCGATCTTGTATTTCTTGCAGACTCCAGGCCCTGAGGCAGGTGTCCTAGCCTGACCCTGGAGCTGCAGCTGTAGAGGCGTGCAGGGCCTCTGTCCTTTCCCTTTGTTGGCTGCAAAGGAGATTCCTCTCCCTGGAGTCCTGGGGCCCTGGCCGAGCAGGGAACCCTGTCCTCCTTCCTGGCATGGGCCAGCCCTCCTGATGTGTGGCGGCTCATCTGAGCCATCTGTGCCATGCCACCTGAGCCTACCTCCTAGCTCCTGGAGGCAGAATGCGTGAGAGGGCACATGGACAAGCTGCACATATTGGCTTTTCCGCCTCCCCGAGCCAGGCCTCTTCACCTGCTTCTACCACACCGCCTGGTGCTGGGGCTGTGGAAGGGAGTAGCTGTGATAACGCATTCCGGGTGCTTTGCAGAATGCCTGGCACGTGGTAGGCCCTCAGCAAAGAGCTCCTCTTTTCCTCTTCCACCATGGCCATGAGGCCCTTGTTCCTGCTGAGTTGTCCAGATGGCCCTTGTTGCTGGGCCATTTCCCCACATGGGGCCACTTTTTGATCATCATCCAGAAGCCCCTGCTGGTCCCCTCTTTGGGCTTAAAGTTGTGCTCTTGGTCCCGTGTGTGGGTCTTGAGGGCAGACTGGAAGGAGCCTTGGGCCATCATGGGTTCTCCCAGTGTCTCCTCCACATTTCCCTTCCTCTTGGTGATGGGACAACACCTAATAGCCTTTATTAGGGCTCTCAAGTGGGTGTGGAGACCCCTAGCCTGCCTGGCCTGACCCTCTCCAGAGCCCCAGGTACTCATGGCTGTGGGAGGCCTATGGCCCTCTTCCTTCAGATGCCCACTGCCTGCAGCTCTGCTTCCCCAGCCCCTGGCTGGCTCCTCCTGCCCTGGGTGTCCCAGTGTCTTTTGGTGGGAGTCATGGTGTGTGAAAGTAAGCAACCCTCTGGGACTGGGCTCATAAGTGACCATTTCTCCTTGCTTTCCAAGAGGTGTCTTCTGGTCCCTCCCTTGTTTTCCAACTATGACTGGGCTTCCATCAGAGAAATGCTACAAGGAGAAACAGAATGACAGGTTATCTGAGCCCTTACTGAGGGCCAGGCCTTGGGGTATGTGGCCCTGGTTTGCAGCACACTGCCTGGCCTGCGTGGAGCTGAAATGAGTGAGTAGATGGTAGACTCTTTGCTTATGTGACGTGTTAAGTCTCCCCACAAGCCTGTGAGAGGAGTGTTTTTGTCCCTATTTCATGCACCCAGAAACTGAGGCTTAGAGTGGTCAGTGACTTTCTTGAGGCTGTCCAGCCAGAGGTGACAGAGCTGGGGTCCAGTGCTGGCCTGTGACTAGTAGAGCTTCTGCTGTTGAGGTATGGCGTGGCATGCCCTTCCCACGTCTGTTTCCCTGCTGTGAACAGTTTGCTCAACCTGACACCTGGGGAGCCTGCTGGGCAGCAGCTCACCACCTGCAGAGGATAACATTGGGCCTCTGGGAAGAAGGAGTGCCCCAGACTGATGGTAACTGATCCCTCCAATTAAGTGGCCCACTGAGGGAAAGAGGCCTCTCCAGTGATGGACAGCCACACTCCAGCGGGAGAAATGCTAGCCCTGCTGACTTCAGACCACTTGGCATGGGAAGGGTGAGAAGTATCCAAATGAAAACCATGGCAAAGAGTCCCAGGAGTTCCTGGGTTTTGAAGAAGGGGCCACAGAAGGAGATTCTTGTTGTATTAAGCCTTTGAGGTGATACTGGGTCCTGCTGGTCCTTGGAAGATGTGCTGCAGAGGAGCCTGGGCTTTTCCTGTCTTCAGCTTTCTGGCACTGTGGCTGGAGTTTCCCTAGCATAGCTCAGGAAGACTTGATTAGGTATCCCTCAGGTGCCCACAGACCTGAAGGAAGTAGAAGGAAGCTGCTGGGCACATTTACAAAGCATCTGATACTTATATGTACATGCTCCTTGAGTCCTAGGGGTTGTTGCCACTGATCCAGAAGTGAAGGCTCAGAGGGTCTCCATAGCCTAGTGAGGTCTGAGCTGATGAGGGTTCCCCCGCGGCCGCCATTCAAGTGCTTCCTTGTCCAGTGAGCAGCCACCTGCCTTTCTTTCTCCCACCACACAGGCGGAGCCTGCAGCCTTCTCCTCCTTCTGAACTCTGTTTCTCTCGTTGTCTATGACCCTACTTACCCCTAACCTTTCTGAACATTCTGTTGCTGGCTCCGCTTTCTCACCCACTTATGAGTGGGTCTGTTTTCCAAGACCAGCCTCTGTTCCCACAAATATCCTTCCTCTCTAACTCTGAAAGTGCTTCTCCTCTCTCTGGATCTTGTTTTCTCTTCCACTTTCCTTACATCTTTCGAGTGAGAAGCTGACCCTAGTTATGGATATTAAATCAAATGTTATTAAACTTCATCACATCACCATGCCAGCCCTTAACTGCCACTTGGGGAAGTGCCTGGAGATCCCTCACATCTCTGCAAACACAGCTCAGTGTCCTCATCTGATTAAGCTCATGCCAGCCCTCTAGACAAAGAAAAGATGGCTTCTAATCCAAATTATTGTTTTCTGTTCATGACCATGACTGCACAGTGGTGATGTTTGATGTGTGTGTGTTTGGTTGCAGCTGCATCACAGTTTGGTGCCCTTTTTAGGTAAGGCTGCCGTTATTGACTGACTCGAGTTAGTCAATAACCGTAAATATGGTTATGTCATGTTTGCTGTTGGGATGGTGAGTTCTGAGTTTCAGAAAACCAACTTACTAGTAAACCACTGGGACATACCTTGTTTGCAAGTTGAGAACTCTTATTATTATTTTTTAAATTGTGGAACATTCAGTCTTGTCCAGAGAATTAAAAGCAGTGGCTGACATTGGTCTGGGCAATGATTTTTTGGATAAGACTTAAAGCACAGGCAACAAAAGCAAATATAGGCAAACAGAATTGCATCAAACTAAAAAGCTTCTGCACAGCAGAGGAAACAGTTAACAGGGCAAAGAGGCAGCCCGTGGATTGGGAGAGAAAATTTCCAAATCATACATCTGATAAGGGGCTAATATTGAAAATACACGAGGAACTTAAACAACTCAACAGCAAGAAGCCAAATAACCTGATTTTTTAAATGGGCAAAAGATCTGAAGAGACTTTTCTCAAAAGAAGAGCTGTGAATGGCCAACAGATATTTGCAAAAATGCTTGACATCTGTATTCATTGGGGAAATGCAAATTAAAACCACAATATCACCTCAAACCTGTTGGAGTGGCTATTTTCAAAAAGACAAATGTTAGCAAGTGTTGGTGAGGATGTGGAGAAAAGGGAATCCTTGTACATTGTGAATGAGTACAGCTGTTTTGGAAAATAGTATGGAGGTTCTTCAAAAAACTAAAAATAGAGTTACCATATGATCCTGCAGTCCCACCAAAGGAATTGAAATGGGTATGTGGAAGGGATCTCTGCACCCCATGTTCATTGCAGCACTGTTCACAGTAGCCAAGATACGGAAACCACCTCAGTGTCCATCAGCGGATGAGTGGATAAAGAAAATGTGGTGAATATTCACAATGGAATACTCTTCAGTCTTAAAAAAGAATAATCTGTTATTTTTGACAACATAGGTGAACCTGGAGGACATCACACTAAGTGGGATAAACGAAGGCACAGAAAGACAGATGCTGCCTGATCTCACTTATATGTGGAATCTAAAAAAGTTGATCTTGTAGAAGCATTGAGTAGACAAGTTTGTTACCAGGGACTTGGGGGTAGGGGTGGTTAAGGAAAGTGGAGATGTTGATGAAAGGGTGTAAAGTTTCAGTTAGACTGAAGGAATAAGTTTTAGTGATCTATTGTACTGCACGGTCACCACAGTTAATAATGTGTATTTCATAACTGCTAAAAGAATAGACTTTTAACATCCTCTCCAAAAAAAAAAAAATTAGTGAGGTTGTAGATATGTTAATTAGCTTGATTATTCTACAATGTATATACAGATCAAAACATCACATTGTATCCCCAGAATATATATATATATATAATTATTATTTATCAATTAAAAATTAATTAAAAAATGAAACAAAAAAGAATGGGAAGGAAAGAGCAGATCTAAGTATGTTATTAAAAGACACATTTTTAAAAATGGCAACTACTACTGTTTCTTCTGTTACTACTATTATTGCAATATTGCAGCTACCGTTTACTGGGACCTATCATTTGTGTGGGACTTAGCTCTCCTACATACATTATTTCTAACTCTCACAACCACCTTTTTTGGTCCTGGGTCTACAGATGAGGATACCAGGGCTGGAGGGGATTGCTGGCTGATGCAGGGCCACAGCTGATGGGGAATGTTCAGATGCAGCCTCAGCTGGCTCTCAGGCCAGACCCTTCCCAGGCCTTTGCCCGGATTGCCAAGATGGCCCCTGTTTCTGAGGCATAGAGTTTGATTTGAAAGTTAGTAAGCTTCTTTTCTTGTTAACTTTGAGTCAGGTTGGTTAAATTTACAGCTAGCTGAATACTTCCCAGAGGATGAGTGTAACGATATTGATTTTGGCGAAATGAGTCATATACCTACTGCCTGGGAACACAAGCTCAATTACCACAAGCCAACAGCATAAGCTTTCCCTTGTCAACATTTTTCCTACATGTTCGTCAGTCTGTGGATGTGAACAAAGCACCAAGGAGAAGGAAAGGTCACGAATAGCTGGCGGGGATGCAAGGTGTGGGGTACAGAGAGCTGGCCGAGATGAGACGGGGCCAGTCTCCATCTCAGCGTGGCTGACTCATGTGGCTCTGGGTGTCTCTCACCTCACTGAGCTTCCATTTTCCCGGCTGTGAGAGATGAGTTAATTACACCTACCACCCAGGGTGCGGTGTGATGTGTGCAAGCTCCAGACAGGCCTGGAGGTAATAGGCTCCTGATAAATGTCGTCCCCTCTCCTTGACTGTGAACTGCTTTGCCAGGGCTGCCTCTGAGCTCCCTGGAGAGGGGTGCAGGAGCTTATCTTTTCTTTCCTGGAGACCTGGGTTTCATGTGACCTGGATCAAATACCTATTATGTGACAGGAACTAGGCTGGGAGCCAGACATGTTGAATGGAGGAGCAGGGCCCTCACGATCTGGAGGCCTGCACGATAATAGGGTCCCAAGCGTAGATGTTACAGTGGACAGGTGGTGCTGCCCTGGCTACATGTGTGGTCACCTTGGGGAGCTCAATGTCTCCACCTGAGAAAGGAAGAGGGGCAGCTTGGAGGAGCCACCGTTCCAGAGTTCCCAGGTGCCTTATCACTGTCAAATGGAGGTGGAAGCACTGGTCATAGAGTCAGTAGAACAAATGGAATTTCTGCATTGTGTTTTAAACATGTTTTTGCTTTAATGATTTTTTTATTTGTATTATTATTGATTCAAGGAGAAAAGAAGTGATTTTTCCTAGCTCCAAGAAGATCCAAAAAGTTTTCATACTGGTTGAGCTTGTTATAATGAGATCAATAAAGTCAGTGCCAGTGGATTAAGTATTTTAAAACTCAGTTTTCTATAATAAGCATACAGTGAATAAACAGAATTTTCTATATCAAACAGGTAAACAAGCAAGATGGTCTCAAGGTTAAATGTTATATAACAGCTAACCATTATGCTGAAAGTAGCATTGCCCAGGAGAAGATATGACAAACAAGCTCCTTGATTTATGAAAAGGTAGAGAGGAAGAGCCCATCTGACAAGTTAAGACCTTCACCTCCGGCATGGCTGGTGTTCATGTTCAATATATTTCACTGATGAATATTTTCTAGACTTTACCCACATCTCTTTAACAAATGTAAAGGGCAGCCCAGGGCGTTGTACTCTCAAAGCCTCATGACAAAAGCTCAAAAAACATTGATCTCTGGAGGTTCTTGCTATTTACAAACCTGTATCCCTGGGTTTTAGTTTGTGATTTAACTGAGGATGAATTCAATAATTTGCCATTTAATTTTGCAAACTATAGTAGCTCCCTTTTGTTGATTGCTGTTTGCCATGATCTGTGGAAGGCTTCATGTACCTCATTACATTTAGCTGTCGTGACAACCTTACATTTGTAAGAGTGTGAGACACAGCAGTGCAGGGTCCTGCCCAGGGCCTCTCCACTGGAAGTGACAGAGCTGGGGTGGGATCTGGGTCTGCGTAGCTTGGAAATCCTCAGCTGTACCATCTTCTGCTTCCAACATTGTGCCAGATAACGATGGCTATGGTTCTGATTTCTGAAACAAAGTCTTATTTGAGAACTTCTTGCTTAGCAGGATTTTTAACTTAATGTTTTTCACTAGGTATCCAGAAACATATTTACAAATTTTTAAATCTTGTAGTTTTGAACGCTTTTAATGAAGAAAAGCAGTAAAGACCTAGTTAGTATAAGTACAAATAGGAAAAATGTATAAACTACAGCTTATCTTCTAAATGGAAATACTTAAAAGACAGATTTTCAGTTTCTTTAGGGGGTTGAGGAAAAATAACATTCAGATTTTTTTTTTAGCAGAAAAAGTTCAGTTATCATCTTTTAGCAATTCAGCTTTCATGTTTTCTCTCATCTGTCTTTCCCATTGTTGGCAAGACTGTATCACTGCACTTTTGAAAAAACATATGGATAATTCACTGTCATTTCTGAAATTAAGCATATGGTTATATGCTATGGTCCAAAAAACAAGGGAAACTCTTCTCCAGGCAGATAGACTTTGTGTTCTTTTTGGATTTAAGGATTGGCAATGAATTCCAAGTGAGCAAGAAGCCGGTCACTGAATGTTCTCAGCAATAAGCATAGTTGTCCCTGTGGGGAGAAAGACCCTGGCAGTCCTGGGGCTTCTCAGTGGTGTGGGGGCTCCAGTGGCATCCATGCCTGCCTTTTCTGTCTAGGGGATGTGATGGTGGTCCCTGCCCTCAGTCTCCAGATGATCCCCAGCCACTTCGCTGAAGCCAGTGTCCTGAGGTCTCTGTGCTGCCGCAATGCTGCTCTGAGTCTCTGGCATAGGCACATGGGGACCGAGGTGGCAGCCCTCTGCCTGTGCTCCCTGAGCAGGGGCACTTGCTAACTGTGCATGTCATGGTTGGCTTCTGATCACCAACTGTAGCTTAAAAGGTACGGTTTGCCACGCTCTGTAGAAGGCTTTATGTAACACCTTGAGTTGCAGGTGCGTTTCAGGAAAGGAAAAGAAGAGTACATTTTTTGGGGGGAGGAGGAGTACCAGATTTCCAATTAGATCAATTCACCAAGAAGCAGTTTTTTGGTTTACTTGAGAGTGTTGTCTGTTGATCTAATGAGAAGGACATAACACAAAGACCATCATCTTACAAGTCTGCTCATTTCCTTCATGACTTAAAAAAAATCTTTATTTATTAGAAAAACAGTATTACAGCAAATATATTAGTATAATTTAAAAAGTTATCTTACTACCTCTAGAACAACTCATTTCATTTCAGTGAATCTCTTCCCAGTCTTTGTCCATATCAATAGGGGTCCCCAACCCGTGAACCACAGACTGGTACCTGTCTGTAGCCTATTAGGAACCGGGCCGCACAGCAGGAAGTGAACGGTGGGAGAGTGAACATTACCATCTGAGCTCTGTCTCCTGTCAGATCAGCGGCAGCGGCAGGTCCTCTTAGGAATGGAACCCTATTGTGAACTGTGCTTGCGAGGGATCTAAGTTGTGCTCTTCTTATGAGAATCTAATTAACCCCTGCTGATCTGAGGTGGAACAGTTTCATCCCAAAAGCACCCCCATCCTAACCGCTGGTTCATGGAAAAATTGTCTTCTACAAAACCCATCCTTGGTGCCAAAAAGGTTGGGGACTGCTGTGTATCAATTCCCATTTAATACTCTTGTAATTAAAGAACAGGAATCAAGCATTGTCCATCTTGCTGCAGACCGCTGTTTGTGATTCCAGTGTTCAGTGGCTTTTCAGCATCCCATCAGGCAGAAAACCACGTTTTCACTATTCTCCTCAGGCTGGACAGTTAGGGTGTTCTTTATAGTCCCTTCTCCATCCAGGTTATGTGGCCTGAAGCAGCCAGCTCTTGGCAACATTGTGATGACACAGGGTGACCATGAAAATCTTTTGTGCCATCTGCACTGCATCTTGTAGCAAACTAGTTAAGTGGCTTATGGAGCTCAAAGAGGTATAGATTCTTTATTTACAAAAAGTCAAGTATTTCCAAAATGTTCTCTGCTGATAAGTAACTGCCAGTTATAGGCCCCTAGAAGATATTAGAAAAAAAAAATCAACACACTTTATTATCCATCATGGCAAAAGTAATGCTTGAACAAAGGATGAAAGAGTAACTGCTTTCTAAAAAAGTTGTACTATGGAGAGAACATTTTGAAAACAGAAGTTTTTAATTGTTTCCATTGTTACGTGATTTTTGTTGCCAAAAATGATGTGTCACCTATTAAAATCTCAAATATCTTCACCCTTAACCTGGGAATAGTGCTTTTCTAATCTGTTTTAAAATCCTTTAAATGAAAATTTCAGTGGATTTTGAGCGGGGTTGTTAAAAATATGATAATGCAATAATTAACCTTCTGATTAGTTGCAGGAGCTATTATTTGATATTAGGGGTAATGGAGCTTTACTAGCAAAATGTTCACAAAGTCTTTTGCATCAGTGGTGGATAGAAGTGGAAAATGTCCAGGCAGCCCAGCCTCATGAAGTCTCTTGGTGCCGCAGGCACCTGGCATGCACCTTTCCCCGCCGCCAGGATGCCCAAGAGGAGATTGGTGTGGTTGTCAGCTAAACCTGCTCCTGCAAAAGTGGAAGTGCAGCCGGAAAATGGCAGCAGCAAAGGATACATCTTCAGACTAAAACATGCAAACAAAAGGGAAGAGGGGAGCAAAGGGAAAACAGGCCGAAGTGGCTAACCCAGAAACTAAAGAACAGTTACCTGCAGAAAACGGGGAAATGAAAACTGAGGAAAGTCCAGCCTCTGATGCAGCAGGAGAGAAAGAAACCAAGTCTGATGAACCCCATATACCATGTCTTAGCAGTGGTCCCGGTCTCCTTTCTTATACAATCCAGAGGAATATTTTATCAACTATTTTGTAAATGCAAGTTTTTTAGTACCTCTGGAAATATTTTTAAGAAGGAGGGAATCCCACCTCATCCCATTTTTTAAGTGTAAAGGCTTTTTTTTTTTTTTTAAGAGGTGAAATCATTTTCTGGTTATTTTTTGGTACAACCAGAAAATAGTGTGGGATATTGAATTATGGGAGGCTTTGATTGTCTCGGGTGTCAGCTTAACATTCCATAGATGGGGGGTTAGTTTTTATATCCTATGATACAAAGCATATGAAATGACGATATGGAATCAGTCCTGCATTTAATGTCTTCGACATTTTAAAATTACTTCTATTCTCATGTTGTTTTTTGTAGAATTGTTCCCTAAGGAAAGCCATGCCTTGATCGTGGCTCTCCCTGTCAGAGTTGTGTGCACTCTGGAACATCTTTGGATGTGGTTGTCCTGTTTTCCAAAACACTTTGTTACCGTGCTATGAAAGATTAAATGTTTGAATATGTAGTGTACCTGCTGTTCAGTTGGGAATTGTGAGGCGTGTGTTACAGCTTATCAACATGTGAAGATACAGGTACTTGATGGCCTCTTAATGAAAATTTCCTTCCAAATTTTAAGTGAGAAAGTCACTGGAATAACTTTAAAAAAGAATTACAATACATGGCATTTTAGATTTTCGTTACATATGTTAAGAATTGTGTACAAATTGAAATGTCTGCACTGATCCTCAACCAACAAAATCTCAATTATGAAAGAAAAAAAAAAAAGAAGTGGAAAATGTCCTCCATGTGGCCAATGGTGAACCTCTCCCATCAAGATCCATGCATCTGTGTGTGAAAGAAACTTTGTCGGCTTTGATAGAGTTCAGTGGATCAACCAACCTACCTGCAACCAGACTACATTCAAATAACTGAATTATAAACAGTTCCCTACATTAAGAAAAATGGAAGCATATTCAATTCTGTTGCTCTCACTAGAAAGAGTATTACATAACTCATGATTTCAGAGAGGTTCGTTGATCCTCTTAATAAGAGTATATTAAAATATATTTTAAAATATTGACTTATCCTTGTATCATCCTTTAAAGTGTTCTATTTTTGGCATTTTTAAATGTTCATAATATGTTGGTGCAGAAGCACGTGATACAACTTAAATGTCTATGTACTGGTGATATGTGCCTTACGTTTTTCATGGATGGGGTGTACTGTCAAACAATAATAGCTTGGAGACCATGAATCTAGGCAGATTGGGTCTGTTGAAAGCCTCCCACTGTGACTGTCGTGAATACTGATTGATTACTTTCATTTCCACACCTGGTGAGCTGGTAGAGAGCCCTTCACTAATGTGTGGGGTCGTAGAACACAAAGCAGGGCAACCTTTCGTGCTTTCTGAATTGAATGAGCAAGTGCTGCTCCTTGGGTTCCTGCGAGTGGAAGTGATGCTTGAGACCTCAGTGTCTTTATGGTTTTCTTCACCACCAGTTTCCCGTGTCCCTAAGTATCCCACTGCTCAGTCCAATGGGGGAGTTTCTGTGGGTACAAGCCGGTCAAGGTTCTTCCTCCTGCACTGTGGGAGTCCTTGTGGCACCTCTGAGGGAAGCCTCCTCTACGTTTCTGGCTGGGTGGCGTGCGGCAGGTGCTGTGCCTGGTGTATAAGCCCTGCCTGCGGGGGGCGTGCACAGGGCCAGCACTCAGAGACTCCCATGGCGAGAACATCCCCCAAGGCTGGTCCACCTTCTTGATGCAGTTTCAGATGGATGAGGTGTGGACAGACAAGAATGACAGCCAGTGCCCTGGGACACGGGAGCTGTACTGGGTAGTGGAAGGAGGACTAGCTTTAAGTTGCTCCAAATGATTGATGTTTTTGAAGTTTATATAAGATCATAGTGATAAAAAAGACATTTTTCACATCGTATGTGTGTATATATATGTATACATACACACACACACACTTACCATAATGCACATAAATGCTTGACAATAGTTTATGATGTATTTATAACGGACAAGGATTGCCTTGTGTCCTGTAGAGCCAGTGAGAACCCTGATGGTCCACACCACTCTGTCCAATCTGTTCTTGGGCCACCACGATGGCCACTCTCATTTACTGCCCAGTGTCTCAGGCCACCCCACCTGCCATGCTCCACAGCAAACCCTTTATCCATTATTATAAGGTGGCTGATCCTGAAAGGTATCACCTTGGAGCAATCCTGTTTTTGGTTTTTAAACTCTTACATAAATAATCTACTGTATTAACTGTGCAATCTTGGAAATGTTACATGACCTCCCTGGGCCTTGTGTTTGGCTATAAGGTGGATATAGGGTCGTTGTGTGGTTTATATGAGCTAATGCATGTCATGCTTACAGCACATGTGAAAGGTGGCACACATCGACCCACCTGTCTAAGCTCAGCCCAGGAGGAGGGGATGTTCAGCTAGTCAAGGGTGGGCTGGCCAGAGAATCAGAGAATAAGGGCAAATCTTGCTGCCACCACTGTCATATTGCCAGAAAGTTTCCATTAGGCCTCACTGGGCCCAGGGGAGCTGTGTTTGCTATGGACCCCCGTACCAGATGGCATCTTAGTTTTAAGATACTTGTTTCATGACCTAAGTACCTTCTAATCCTCTCTTCTCTTTTTGTGTTGTAGGAACTCAGCTATTTAGTGGTCGAAGTGACTTTAGAATCACTACCTTGAAATTCCATCCGAAAGACCACAACATTTTTTTATGTGGAGGCTTCAGCTCTGAAATGAAAGCTTGGGATATAAGGACTAGCAAGGTAACAGCCATTTTCCTAACTTGGCCTTTCCACAGGAGAGCTTGCTTCAACAATTTGAATAACTGGGGGCAGGTCAGCATCTATATATAGGACCCTTGAGGTGGAATAATTACCACTTAATATTTAATCAGTGCTAAGCATAATTTTTAGATGTTTTGAAAGAACGTTGTTGAGCTGTCAGGCTTAAAATATCATAGGTGTAATTTTATGCAGCATATTACTAAAAATATTTGTTGAGTACCTACTGTGCACAAATGCTTCCAGATGATATAAAATGAATCTGCTGGGCTACTCAAGGGAATAATGTGTGGATACAGCTGCTGGGTTACACAAGGGAGTAATGTGTGGATACAAATAACTCTGGTACAGAGAATCGGGGTGTGTGTGTATGCACCTGTATACATGCATACATGCTTGGGAGAGAGAGGAAGGGAGGGGGTGAGTGCTTTTAGCTTGCTGTGGGAAGGCTTCTCAGAGGAGTCACTGTTCCTGGGGTTGAAAGGCTGGTTGTGATTTCCATCCCCATCCTTTACTGCAACCTGCTGCGCCTTTTACCAGCACCACTTACTACATGGCAGCTCCATCCTAGTTGTTCAGGCCAAAAACATCAGAATCAGCCCTGTCTCTGTTCTTCACATCATATCCCTATACCCAAACCATTAGCAAATTCTCTAAAACTTGGACACTTTTCCCCACGTCGGCTGTTGTAGCTCTGCTCTTGTCTCTCACTGGGATGGTTGCAGGAGTTTCCCATCTGATCTCTCACTTTCCCCCTTGCCCCTTGCAGGCTGTTCTCAACTCAGCAGCTAGATTGGTCTGTTACAGTGTGACTCAGACATGTCACTCCTCTTGTTGGAACCCTCCAGGCTCTGATCTTACAGTAAAAGAAAGCCAACGTCTCTGATGGTCCACAAGGCCTAAATGATCCTCTCTGGCCTGGGGGCGGGCCAGCATTTCTCATCAGTGCCAGTCCCACTAGGCTCCTTGCCTTCCCTGAACATACCAGCACATTCCTGCCTCAGGGCCTTTGCAATTGCTGCTCCCTCTGCCTGGAAGGCTCTTCTGCCTGTTTCCTTCGCAGAGGCTTGCTGCCCCCTGTCACGGGGCTCTGATCACATGTTACCTCTCCAGTGAGGTACCCCCTGACTGCAACTCACTAGCATTCATTAGTCCCCTATGCTATCTCATTTTTCTCCATTGCATTTACTGTCATCTGACTTATTATGGATTTTATGTGTTCATTTGTTTGCCTGTTTCCCTCCTCTAGAATGTAAGCTCTTTGAGGGCAGGGATTTTTGTTTGCTGCTGACATCGAGCTTCTAGAACAGTGCCTGGCACATAGTAGGCACTGTGTGAATCATGATTAACTGAATGAGTGAATGATGGAGGAAGGCAGTCATGCAGAGAGTATAGATATAGGAAGTGGGAACACAGGATGTCTGTGGGGACTTGGCTGAGCATGGGCCCCACACAGCAAGGTGACCTGGGCAGAGAGTCTTTCAGTGCTGTGTGTCTTGGTCTTAACAGTGGGGAGCCATGGGAGGTTTGTGAACATCTGCCTTGGCCCTAGACAGGTGCAGCGTCCAAGCAGGTCTGTCCTGAGTCGAGGCTGTCCATGTCTTCTGGAGGGAGGAGGGTGACACAGAGCCCCCAAGGCCTAGATTCCAGGTTTGCCTTCCTGCTTCAGACTGGCTGGCACAGGAAGACCCTTTTCTGACGGGCAGAAGGGGGTGCTGTTTTTTTGAGCCTAAATGCAGAGACTTTTTTTTTTGACAAAGAATGGGAAGTTTTGTCCCTACATGAGATCTTGCTTAAAGTACTCACAAGTGGGAGCATAGATAAATGTAGTCTTTAAAAAAAAAATCGTACATTTTTCTTTTACAAAGGAACTTTCTTATACAAATATTTGGGAAAGAGAGGAAATTACCCATAAAGAAGTGGACACAGTGGCATTAAAAAAAAAAACTTGCCAAAACACTTTATATTTAGGTTATAAATACATGACAAGTGAAAGAAAACATTTGAACGTGCCTTGTGAACTGGAAACTCTTAGTCATACCATTTGAAGTGGGACCTCCTAAGCACCCAGCCCCTCCTGACAACCACATCCCTTATGGGTGCACTCACTGTTTTTAGCCTCAAAGACCAAACACGTAAGAAATTGCTCACCAAGGACGCCATCTGATTTAAGCGTTTGTTAAAAATACTGGATTTTTTCCTAGGGCAAATGCCAGCTGACGAGCTCTGAAAATGCTTGGGGAGAAGCAATTAGAAGCAGATGTTGCTGTGACTGGTGTTGGCATGTTTGCGAGTCTCTCCCAAGATAGTAATGTGGCTAAGGGATCTGTGCAGTATTTGTTTTTACTTCCTTTCTACCAACAATCCTCCCCCGCTGGGTCACCGGGCTCGTTCCATTTGCATCAGTTGGGCTCAGGGGACAACACTCTTTCCGGCTTTGACAGGTGTTGCCCATGTGTCTCAAATGGACTCGGCAGGAGGACCAGGGAGGAGGCACAGCCCCTGCCCTCCAGGGGCTCCCATCTGCTGCTACTCACTTCTCATCCCTGTGGGCTCCTGTGGCGCTGGTGGCGCTGTCCCGGGTGCTGAACTCTCCGGCTCAGCCTGGGTGTGTGTGTGAACATCCAGAAGCGAGCAGCTTGGCTTTTTCCACCTGCCTTCAGGGTCCGCGGTGGTAACCGCAGGTGGAAGTAGGAGGGACAAAGACCTTAGCTTAAACCAAGACAAACCTTCCCTTTTAAATACAGTGGGGAGGGAATGTTTTGTTGTAAAAGTAATACGTAATCATATGACATTGGAAAATTCAGGTAAAGAGAGGAGGGGTAGTCCAAACAGCCAAAGTTAAACATTAGCGACAATTTGATAGTCTTCTTTCTGGGTTTTTTCCTCTTGTGTGTTTTTTTAAAATATAAAAACACTATTTGGTCTTATTTTTATACACAATTTTGTATTTTGCTTTTCATGTAGCATTAGAAGGATATTCTCTATTAGTGCAGACTCTTGTAAGGTTTCAGGCATATTCCTTTGATTCACAGTGTTCCTCACTCACTGCCTCGCGGTGTTCCTCACTCACTGCCTTGCTTCTTCCCAGGACTCAGAGCAGTGTCTGGCATAGGCAGACACTCAGTAAGTATCTATGGATGAAGTGAATCAGATGAATGCTTTAACCGTGTTAGACGTGTAGGATAGTTCAAAAATGTTTTTGCCATTTAAAATGAATAGATGTGAGGATAGAGATCAGCATTCAGCAAGCTATAGCCCGAGGCTAGTCCAGCTAACTGCCTGTTTTTGTAAATAAAGGTTTATTGGAACACAGCCACGCTCATTCATTTATGTATCATCTTTGGCTGCTTTTATACTACAGTAGCAGAGTGGAGCCATTGCAACAGAGGCCACACAGCCCACAAAATCAAAGATATTTAAGATCTGGCTGACCTTGGTATAGAGAGATGTGGTTCTGACATCTGTCACCCTATTGATTGTCGGGTTTGACAGGTGAGTGTGGCCGACAAGGTGAGTGTCTTACCCCATTCTTGTTCGTTGCAGAAAACAGGTGCTCAGAGAATGTGTTTTCCAGGTGTGAACTGTTCCTTCAGTCAGGGGTGTATAAGTTGTTTCTCTTGTTATCATCTCTAAACAAACTACTAAGTTTGTTATTTACTTTATTATACATTCCACTGTAAGAAACATCTTTTTGCATATAGCTTTTTCCACATTTGGGATTTATTTCCTTAAGCCTGGCTCTCAGAATGAAAATTTCTGGGTCAAAGCAAGCCTACATTGTGAAGGTAAGGAGTAGGTTTCTGCTGACAGAACTGAGGCAAGTGAGGCCAGACAACCTCTCTCTGGGATCTTAGGGCATGGTGAGTAGTTGGAACATATAACTTTTTAGTTACTTTCCAGTCATAAGGCTCTATGATTCCTTAAATGTAGCCAAATGACAAGTGTCAGGATTCCGGACTTCTCTAGTCCAGCCCAATTCATTACCGCAAATGGGCTGTTTGGCTCCCTGTCTCTTCTTCTTGGCTGATGTTGGCTGATCTGTCCACCTTGGATTTGATGTTTGTAGCACATCTCTTCACTGCATAGTGTCTGACTTCATCTCCAGAGGTCATCAGGATGTGTTCTGCACAAGCCAGCTGTGTGTGCTTACTCAAAGCTGGCTTCCCGCTGCTGCTGCAGCATCCTCTGACCCCTCTTCCTCCCAGCAGTCTGCTTGAACATAGGTGTGGTCTGGAACCCAAGACGCTTGTGGCCTGACCTTTACAGTATTATGACGGTCAATTTCTCCAGGAGCCCCCTGAGCCTCCAGTGCCATTGGCCTGAGCTGCAGGAGACCTGGGCTCACGTCCTTCCTCTGTTACTCGCTTGGCTGGGTGATTTCAGGCACATTCCTTAAGCAAAAGCCTCTCTGGTCCATGACTTTTGAATTGGTATCCTAAAGTGGCAGTCCAAACACACCTCCAAAGTAGGGTTCCTCAAACTCACAGGTGTAAGAGAGAACCTAGACTCTTGTTAGGATGCAGATACTGTTTCAGCAGGTCCAGGTGGGGATAAGACCCTGCGTTTCTAACCAGCTCCCAGGGGATGAAGCAGGGGATAGTATGTGGACCACATTTTGAGAAGCCAGGTCCCAGAGGGCCTCTGAACTTAGAAGTCCCTTGCTTCTCTCATATGAACCTTATCCTCAATTAGCCTGCACCATCTGTGACCTATCTCAGGGACATGATCACTCTTGACTCTTACTTGCCTTTGAGTGCTTTTATCCACAGGTGTTCCTTTACAGCCGCCTGGTGTGGGTGCCTGGCATCTCTGTGCCTGGCATTCCTGGCAGGGCCCAGACCAGAGCAGGTGTTCAGGGTAACCTGGAGTAAGCTGATGGAGTCAGCTGCTACTGTCTTTGCGATAGAGGCCTGTAGGGGCACCCGCCTGCCTGCAACCTCAGCGACAGTGGCCACCCTGGGATCTACATAGAGGATGTGGTCCCTCTAACAAATGGGATATGAAGGCTAGCTGGAATTCAGCCATAGTGAGTCATTCCAGAAGTGTGGACAGAGGCAGGAGGACTTGGGAGACCCTGTGTCAGATGAGATATAGTGTGGTCATCCAGGCACTGTTGTTCTCTGCTAAGACTGAGCTCCTCTGCTTCCTGGTGTTCTGTGGATAACAGAGTTATGAATCTCCTGCATGTCCAGCCTTGCAGTGCTGCGGCTCTGTGCCCAGCATAGAATGGAAGCTATAGAGTTGCAGGAGAAGCCTAAGACATGGACTCAGCCATACTGGGCGTTCTAGCAGGGTGGGAAATGTTCCAAGGGAGTCAGCTTCAAGTTCACTTTAAGATGACTATGTATTTTGAACCAAAAGTTAGGGTAGGTAATAAAAAGAACTTCTCCTTTTGTAACATGAATGAGATTTGTTAAGAAAGCTCATATAGAGGCTTAAAACTCACATTGCAAATTTAGTCAATCACCTTTTTTGCAGGACTACATTATGGAACCCCAAACTCAGCAGATTACCTCTCAGTTAAGGCAAGATTGAACGCTGATGATTGGAGCAGCCTTGGAAAATGTAGGACGCGTGACTCCCTGAGCTGGGAGCCTGGACTCTGCCCCAGTTCTTCTCTTTCTGTGTGCAGGGTGACATTGGGCAGGCCGGGGGCAGAGTGGTTCTTTTGCTGTCTAGCTCCTACTCTGCACCTGAGAAAGAGTTGCAGATGCGTTCAGGTCTGCCATCTCTGCTCCTCCAGGGCCCCGCTGTACCTCTAAAACTCCGATTCCCCGCTCGCTCTGGGACTCTCATGATAAAACCAGCTCTGACAGGCTAGCTCACTTTCTCCAGCACACCGTGGTGTCACGTTAACACTAATCATCAATATTTCATGCTTGTTCCACATCTTTCTTTCTACTTTTATTATTATTTTTAAGTTTATAAAGGGACATCTTGGCTTCCAGATATTGACTTGGTTTCTTGACCTCCTTCTCTAGCTTTGTCCCATACTCGCTATAGCCACGTGTTCTAACATGCAGGTGACAGGGGAGTGGGTGACTCACCCTTGGGCCTGTGTGGGTCCTCAGCTCAGCTTCCTACAATCCCAGCCCATCACTAGTATGCTATAGCGTTCTGGTAGTGTGTAGACTCCCTGAGGGAAAGAGTTGTGCTTCATTTACCATGGTATTCCCAGCATCCAGCATAGTGCCAAGCACATAGTAGGGAGGGAGGGAAGGCAGGAAGGGCACAAACTGTCACATGAATGACTTACAGTGTTTTTTTTGGAGACGAAGTTTCGCTCTTGTTTGCCCAGGCTTGAGTGCAATGGCACCATCTCGGCTCACTACAACCTCCGCCTCCCGGGTTCAAGTGATTCTCCTGCCTCAGCCTCCCGAGTAGCTAGGATTACAGGCATGCACCCCCACGCCCAGCTAGTTTTTTATATTTTTATAGACAGAGTTTCTCCATGTTGGTCAGGCTGGTCTCGAACTCCCGACATCAGGTGATCCGCCTGCCTCAGCCTCCCAAAGTGCTGGGATTACAGGCATGAGCCACCACACCTGGCTGACTTATAGCTTTAATCAAGACAGATTCTTAAAATCACAACTGATTAGCCCAGCCAGTTGAATGAAGGCTGGGCCACTGTCATAAATTTGTTTTTCTGCTTCCCCTCCTGTGAGCATCCATAATCGCAGGATGGTAGTGATGGGAGCTGGTAAAGCAGCAGATGGTGGCTGGGCTGACCTGGCCTGACTGATCTAGAGCACAGGCCATAGCTACCAAGGGAGCATTAGAAAGTATTCCTGCCCATGGTGGCCTAGGCATCAAGTTTTTGAAAACTCTGCAGGTGATGCTAATATATAGCCAGAGTTGGGGCCATGGTGTGGGTACCTAGTGAAAATTCTGCCCCGGTGGGTGAGAACATTTTTGAGATTTGCACTCCTGTGATGGTGGCTGTCCGAGAAACAGCTTTGCCTACTTGGTTGAAAGTGCCATCAGTTTTGTGGCATCATAGGCAGGTTACTTATTTGCCCTAATGAGATTTTGATTATTCTCCATTTGTCTCTTTCACCTGTTTTATATTAAATGGCTTTTTATTTGGACTTTTTGTACTTTCCACAGTACTGACTAAGCTCTGCCACAAGCTAAACTTTGTATGCAGATGAGAGTAGGAGCCTAATGGAGGCAAAGACAGGGTGCCGAGGCTGTTCCTTGTCTTTCCTGGCTCCCATTTCCTCATCCGTCAAGTGGGGGCATGGTGGAGTGCCTGATGATGAGGGCCCCTTTCAGCAGCCAGTGCTGATGACAGTCTGCCTCTTGCGGGCATCATGCCGTGCAGGCTGTGTACGCAGTGGCTCATTTCTTTGTGGCTGTCCTGGGAGGTGGACTGGGTGCTGCCTTCATCCCCCTTCCTCTCTCAGGGCCCTGAGGCTGGGAGGGGCTGTTATACACCATGAGCACACGGCTAGTTTGTAGTCGGGTAAGACCGTGAACTGGTGTGGTTTGACGCAAAACCCTTATAGTTCCTCTTGTTCACAGTGTGAATTCAGCTTTAGTCTTAAATGAACATACAGTCACGTACCACATAATGACGTTTCAGTCAGTGTCAGACCACATATAAGACAGTGGTCCTGTAAGATTATAACAAAACTGGAAAATTAACCTAGTGATCACCTGCAGTGTTCAGCACACAGTTGCCTCCCACCCAGATGTATAGCCTAGGAGCCGTAGGCTACACCACTAGCCTAGGTGTACGTAGGCCATGCCATTGAGGTTTGTGTAAGCGCATGATGTTCACACAATGACAAAATTGCCTCATTACGCATTCCCAGACTGTATTCCTGTCGTTAAGCAACACATGACTAAAGATTGGTCAGTGAGGGCTGTGTGTTTTGTTCTTGGGGAAGCCTGCATAGACAGCCCTAGCATTCACATGTTCACTGAGCACTGCCACGTGCCTCTCTGTGCCTGGTGTCAGGACCTGGCCATGGATGGGACAGTGGTGGGTTTGTTCTGAGGGACCACAGTCCTGTAACCTTAGGCCTGAAAATGGAACCCAATGTATCTGTGAGAGCAGGCTTTCTGCTCCCTTCCCCCCAGTATTGGCAAGGAAACTAATTCTGAAACGTTCAGCTCTCGGTGCAGGGTGGGCAGCCATTGAGGGGACCGGATCTGAAGCCAGGTCTTCCTCTAATTTCTGCTTCTCCTTATTGCAGGAAGAGGACACATTTCATTTATCCATGTCACAAACATTCTCTGAACCCCCACCAGAAACCAAGCATTGTTGTCCCAGGGCATGAGGCAACAAAATCCAGTTAGACAGTCCATGTCTTAAAGCTGTAGAAGGAACTGCTGAGAACATCTATTTCTTTCAATGTTCAGTGGATCCATCAGCTTCACTGGATGCCTTCACAACTGGCTGGGGAGTCCCTGTGCATCTCCTGGGGTGTCTATAAGTCTTAGGCAGAAGTGGGCCATTGGTCCCCAGAATCTGGAACCTCAGAGACCTGCCCTGCAACCCAGTCCTCCTCTTCAGCCTTACTCTGCACCACTTTCATTGGGACTGGGTAAGAAGACCCCTGTTTAAAACCCACACATGAGCTGCCAGCAAGCTCAATGGATAACAATGGGAAGCCATGGCACTCAAGAGGGCGATGTTTCAAGACTTTCATTAACACCCACCTCATTTGATAACTTTTGCCCTTAAAAATGCAGCAGGGAATTTCAGAAGATATAAAGCAGGTTCTTTGGACCTGTACTAGTTCTATAAATATGATGTTTCTGTAATTCTGATTTACAAATCTTCTATAATACATGTTGCCACTAAAATAAACTCTGCTGCACTGAGCATGCTTCTCCTTAAGGTTTTTAAAATTTTCATATTTTTCTATTGATTTATAATTCTTTTACTTGAAAACTTATTTTAGCCTTGCCATAACTAATAGCATCCAAAAAATCATGGGCTTGATGCCCTAGTTATTTTTTTTTTGTCTTAATATATTTTAAAGTAACTAAAAATGATTTTTAGAGACATGGTCTCGTTCTGTCACACAGGCTGGAATGCAGTGGCATGATCATATCTCACTGCAGCCTCAAACTCCTGGGCTCAAGGTATCCTCTAGCCTCAGCTTCTCTAGTAGCTGGGACTACAGGTGCCTGCCACCATGCCTGGCTAATTTTTATATTATCTGTAGAGAATGGGTCTCTGTATGTTGTACAGGCTGGTCTTGAACTCCTGGCCTCAAGCGATCCTCCTGCCTCAGCCCAAAATGCTGGGATTACAAGTGTGAGCCACTGTATTGGGCCTAAAGTAAATACTCATTAAATGTTTTTTGGTAACAGCTTTATTCTGTATTGTACAGTTCACTCATTAACTCAGTTCGTAGTATGTTTGCAGAGTTCTGCAGCCACAGCAGTCAGTTGAGAACATTTTCATCACCCCCAAAAAAGCCATGTTTTTAGTAGCCACTCTAGCCCCCGGGTCCCCTAGTCCCTGGCAACCTCAAATCTACTCTGTCTCTATAGATTTGTCCGTTATGGACATTTTATATAAATAGCCTTTTGTGACTGACTGACTTCTTTCACTTAACATAATGTTTTCAAGATTCATTCATATTGTAGCCTACATCAGGACTTCATTCTTGTATTTTATGTTTTTCTGATTAGGCTTTATTTTTTAGAGGACTTTTATGTTCACAGAAAAAAATTAGCAGAAGGAATAGAGATTTCCATTTACCCTCTGCCTGTGCTTGTGCACAGCCTTCCCGTAATCATTCTGCATTAGAGTGGTCCATCTGTTACAGATGGTGAACCACAGTGACACATGGTTGTCACTCAGAGTCCATAGTTTACGTTAGGGTTCACTTTTGATGTTGTACATCCTATGGGTTTAGACAAATGTTTAATGAGATGTACAACAGACTGGATGTTTGTGTCCTCTCCAAAATTCCTATGTTGAGGCCCTAATGTGATGATATTAGGAGGCAGAGTGTTAGGCGGTAATTAGGACATGAAGGCGGAGCGCATAAGACTGGTAATAGTGTCCCTGTAAGAAGAGACACTAGAGAGATGAATCTCTCTCCACCATGTGAAGATACAGTGAGAATATGGATGACTGCAAACCTGCAAGAGTGCCTTCATTAGACACCACCTCTGTTTCTGTTGAGATGTCCTCAAGCTCAAAGATTCTTTCCTAAGCTGTATCCATGCTGCTAAACTCACAGAAAGCATTCTTAAGTATTTATTTCTCATTTTGGGGGACAGGGTCTCACACTATCTCCCAGGCTGGAGTGCAATGCTGTGATCACAGCTCACTGTGCCTCAAAGTCCTGGGCTCAAGGGATCCTCCCACCTTGGCCTCCCAAATGCTGGGATTATAGGCATGAACCACCACACCCAGCAGTGTTCTTTATTTTTGTTACAGTGTTTTTGATCACAAGCAGCTCTTTTTGGTCTTTTCTTAGAATTTCTACCTGTCTGTTTATAGTGCCCTTCTGTTCTTTCGTGTTGTCTGCTTTTTCCATTAGAGCCCTTGGTGTGTTGGTCATAGTTGTTTTAAATTTTCAATCTGATAATTCCATCATCACTGCCATATCTGAGTCTGGTTTTGATGCTTTCTCTTCAAGCTATATCTTTTGCCTTTTAGGATGCCTTATAATTCTTTCTTGCTAGCCAAACAAGATGAGCTAGGTAAAAGGAACTGCTATGCAAAGGACTTTAGTAATGTAGTATAGTGTCAGTGGGGGCAGGGAAGCATCTTGCGACTAGGTTAGTCTTTTAGAGTCTGTGCTTCTGGACTGTGAGCTCACACGTACTTCTTAGTCCCTTCTCCCCTTTAGATAGGACAGACAACTAGAATGGGCTGGAGCTGGGTGTTTTCTTTCTCCATACAGAAGGCTAGAGAGGCAGGAATTGGGTATTTCCCTTCTCCCATGTGGAAGGCTGGAGCCAGTGGGGTTGGGTATTCCCCTTCCCCCAGGTCAGCTAGGCTGTGATGAACCCAGCAAGTTAGACTCTGGCTAACTAATTTCTCTGCAGGACAGACCCGCAGAATGCTCTTTGGGAGGCTGGCTGAGGCAGGAGGATTGCTTGAGGCCAGGAGTTAGAGACCAGCCTGGGCAACACAGCGAGATCCTGACTCTAAAAAAACAAACAATCAATCAATCAACATAGCAAGATCCTGACTCTACAAAAATAAATAAATAAAAAGAAGAAGAATAGAATGCTCTATTATATTTCAAAGTAGTTCCTTTTCTCCTTCTGCTGGAAACATAAGGGGATTTTCTCCAGTCTTCTCTGTGAGAACCTGGTAGCTCCTGGAGGTAAAATGCACAAAATTTTCAGGGCCACTGATCACCAGGTCTTCCATAGTTTTTAATCTCTCTGACTTGTCCACAATGAGCCTCTAGCAATTTGTCAATTATAATTCCATTTCCTGGCCCTGGTTCCTGTGGAAATTTCTGCTCCAATACCATGTGATTGTCTATTCACCTGTCTGTGTCTCCAATTTTGAGTCTATTCACCTGTCTGTGTCTCCAGCAGTTTGCCTTGTGATCTCACTTCTTTTATGGATCTAAAAAGAGTTTTACAGTTTGTAAGGAGCTTATAAATCAAAACTTGTTTGATTTATAAGCTCCTTACATGCCAGACCAGCAACAAGAAGTCTTCCACTTCTTTTTATGACCAAATAATATTCCATTGTATGGATATACATATTTTGTTTCTCCATTCTCTAGTCGCTGGACATTTGCATTGTTTCCATTTATGGACATTTGTTTTTAAATTTTTATGTGGACATATGTTTTCATTTCTCTCTCTTTCATTCTCTTCTAGGTTTATCCTAGAAGTGGAATTGCAAAGTCATATGGTTGGTAGCTGTGTGTGTAGCCTTTTGAGAAACTGCCAGACTGTTTTCTAAAGTGGTTGCACCATTTTATATTCTCATCACCAATATATGAGGGTTCTGATTTTTCCATATCCTCACCAATACTTGTTCTAACTTGTCTTTTGTATTATACCTATCCTAGTGGGTACAAAGTAGTATCTTGTTTGATTTCCTTGAGGTTTAATATAGAACTCTTCAGATTGTATATTTCTTTATGAGTGAGACTTGGTAGCTGCATGCCTCAAATAATTGGTTCGTTTCATCTAAGTTGTGAAACTTAATGTACATAAACTGATTTGTAATATTTTCTTTTTCTTTTGATATTTTTAGAGCCTGTAGTGATGTCTCCTCTTTCATTACCAGTAATGGTATTTGTGTCTTTTTTCTTAGTCATTGTGACTAAGAAAATCTTATTAATCATTTCAAAGAAACACTGACTTTCTCCCCTTTTTTCTACTTCCTTAATTTCTGCTCTAATTTTTATTTTCTTCTGTCTGCTTGCTTTGGATTTAATTTGCTTTTCTTTTTCTAGTTTCTTAAGGAGGCAAGTTAGGCCACTGATTTGAGATCTTTTTTAATATAAACATTTTAATGCTATACATTTTCCTCTCAGCACTGCTTCATCTGTATCCCACAAATTTTAATTATAATATGCTGACTGTATTTTAATTTTAATTTTAATCCAATTACAAATACTTTCTTATTTTCTTTAGACTTTCTCTTTGACATATGGGCTATCTAGAAGTGTATTGTTTAATTTCCAAGCATGTGGAAACATGTGGAGATTTGCCAGATTATCTTTCTTTTTCTTTTCTCTCCCCTCCCTTCTCTTCTTCTCTTCTTTTCTTCTCTCTCTTCTCTCTTTTCTTTCTGACAGAGTCTCTCTTTGTCCCCTAGGCTGGAGTGCAGGGTTGTGACTTTGGCTCACTACAAACTCTGCCTCCCAGATTCCAGCAATTCTCATACCTCAGCCTCCGGAATAACTGGGACTACAGACGTGCGCCACCACGCCCAGCTAATTTTTGTATTTAGTAGAGACGGGGTTTCACCATGTTGATCAGGCTGGAAGATCTCTTTCTATCATTAATTTCCAGTTTAATCCTGGTCAGAAAACATACTTTGTATTTCAGTTCTTCTGAATTTGCTAAGGTTAGCTTTATGGCCCAGAATATAGCCTGCTATGTTGAATGTTCCCTCTTCTCTGTGCATTTTGCTGTTGCTGGGCAGTGTGTTCTATAAATGGCAGTTTGGTCAATTGGTTGAAGATGGTGTCTGTTCTTTTATATCCTTGCTGTTTTGTTTTGTTTTTTTTTTTTTTTTTTAAGTTCTTTTAGTTACGGAGAGAGGAGTGTTGACATCTCCTGGTATAATTGTGGATTTGTGTATTTTTCTCTTCAGTTCTGTGATTTTTTGCTTCGTATACTTTGAAGCTGCCAGAGCAGCTCCACTGGGGTCCTCCTGTCAGGTCAAAGCTGTTAGAGAAAATCAGAAAATAGAAAAGAAAGAAAAAAAAAGAAATTGGGTTCCCACCTCTGTCCTAGTCACTTCTCTGAGTTTTTCTCTCTCTCTCCCAAGCCACGTGCTCATTTCCTTTTTGAGTCCTTAGGGAGTTGCTTTTTGCATTTTGTCCAGAATTTCAGTTGTCATCAGTGGAGAGGTGGGCTGTAGGAGGTGTGTTCCAGTTTAGCCTTAGGTTGATTTTGAACATATTTTCCTTTTCCCCTTGCATTTCCCTTCTTTTTGGCTAGACGTCACCTGCCCTCCAAGTCTCCACTGATTTCCTCTCCAGGAAATCTTGCCAAGCCCGACTGAATTGGGTATCTCCCCACCCTGCCAGGTGATTCTGCTTCCACAGCCTGACAGCCTGGGTTGTAGCCCCTGGTTGTCCCCAACTGGGATGTGAGCCCCGTGAGGGCGGGGAGACAGGATGGCCTCTTCCAACCTGGTATCCGCAGACCCTGTGTCTGCTGGCACATGGTCAGCAGTTCAGTCACTGTTTCTTGAATAAGTGATTGTACCCACGTCCATGGACCTGCAGTATAACTCTGCAAAGATTGTATGACTTTATGAAAGTTCATGCAATTCAGTGTGTGCTCCAGCAAATAGATTCCCAGTTTCAGGAGGGTGTTGATGGCTGTGTGGTTTTAAGCACACAGATGTTCCATGTACCCTGTCAGCGGGCAGGCTTCCTGGCAGCCACAGCCTTTTCTCACACCACCGAAGGAAGACTGCTTGGCGCTTCTCCACGAATCTGGTGCGGAGGCTGCAGAGGGAGATGCACGTGCCGAAAGGAGACCGAGGGCCACATTCCGTAATGAGCGGGCCATCGTCATGCCCAGTTCAGAAGGGAGACGAGGAGTGAATAGCCCTCCTTACCCTCTGCATTCCCCTTTTCCACCAAGCAGGTTTCTTGGTTTTTAATCACAGTCTTTGTCTTGAATTTTTTTCTTTTCAAAAAGGTCTGATTTTCTGGCTTGCCTCACTTGTTTGCTCATTGAACACTGTGGAGCACCTGCCTAATTTAGAGGATTCAGAGAAGCTGCAGGAAATGCCTCTTGCCCTACTGCTGGCACCACCTCCACCCAGTTGCTGGCCCAGCCAGGAAACTCTGCAGCAGCTTAGGGTCTCCCTTCCCCACTATCCCAATCCCTTGTGTCCTCCTCTTCCAGGGCCAACATGTGAGGTTGTGCAGGCTGTCCAGTACAGAGAGGCACCTGGCTGAGGGGTAGGTGGGGTCTGGATTCCATTCCATGCCCTTGATTTGGGGCGGTTTCTACTTGAAGGGCTTTCTCTAATAGGAACCAAGGTGCCATGTGGGCCAGTGGCAGACCTGTCCCTCACCTTCTGTCTCTTACTTGGTCTGGGTGGGGCTGTGAGCCGATGAGAGGGCTTGTGGTGGGGTCCCTCTGTGACTTGGGTGCAAGCAGGGTATAGGGATAGCAAAAAACGGCCTTGGAGAGCTGGAGACCCAAGTGCTGCCCACAACTTCAGAATGGAGGGTGAGGCGGTTGTTCTCTAGATGCTCATTTTGATTAGAAAAGGAATACATGCTCTTTGTTGGCTACTTGAGAAATGGAAAAATATAAAGAAGATAACCCATTAAACTTCAGCCCAGCCATAACTACCATGGACAGTTGGTATTCTTCATTCAGTTGTTTTATGCATATATATTTACATTTTTATATAATTGTCCATCAGCTTAATATAATATCATTAGCATTTCCCACATTGTTAAAAGGTTTTGGATGCTATAATTTTTAATAATTACCCAATATATTATTCCAAGATGTATTTAACCAGTCCTCTATTGTTGGGTGTTTATAAGATTTCCAGTGGCTCCCTTATTACAACACTAAGGCAAATGTCTCTGCACATTAATTCCTAAATGCGGAATGAGTCCAAGGGTAAGCATGGTTGTTAGGTTCTGGAAACCCCTGCCTGTTTTCTTCCAGAAGGGGTTGCCAGCTAACCCTGAAGAATGGGGTTCATTGGTTAGTT